>NC_058039.1:2558790-2901290 GCF_019176455.1 Solea senegalensis | reverse complement strand
TAATTTTAATTTCTCACTTTCTTTCCTTTTTCCTACATTTCCAATTTAACCCCCAGGAAACAGTAAATATTGGCAGTATTGGAACTGTGAGTACGATTAAAAATACAATCTACATGCTACAAGCTAAATACTACGTTATACCAGTGTTTCCAAACCGTTTGACCTCTGACCCCTTCAGCACATGGTGCCACTGCACGTGTCCTTGCTGTAAGCACTTTGTCTTTCTTTTCTTTTTTTTAAAAGCATATTTATACAGCAGCTAAACGCCTGAGCAAACATAATTGATCATGTGTAAATGTGCAGTTATCAAACTTTCTGTCCTGTTCATCGTCCTGTGACCTCTCACCTTTCTTGGTCGTGACCTCTGTGTTGAACTGTATGTCATTATTTAACGCACAGTGACAAAAAGTCTTCTTCTCTTCCCAGTGGAGAACATTCATGGATCCCAGGTTCCCCCTCAACACCAACAACAACACCAACACCAACACCTCCAATAGATAAAGCTCTGCTGGATCATCCACTCATGTGCACACCGTTGCCCCCTGGCGTCAAAACACAACAACAATCACAGGTGATGGGCTGACCCAGGCTGTTCTGTGATGGAGTGTCTCCCCCTAGTGGACATTGTTTACTGAAGCGTCCTTTAGGTGAGGTAGTGTGTACTTTAGTGTGTATGAATACATGGGAAAATAAGAATACATCTGTCTTTTAATGTTAATGAGATTAAAAAAAGAGATAAAGTGGGAAATAAAGTGTGAATAAATTAATGGTTTAATGCTGTTGTCGCTGGAAATATGTACAACGGAAAATGAGCACTGTCAATCTCTTTGTTGTAATTGTATCATCAATATCACTGCATCATTATCAAACAATCACATGTTCAGTAATTTGATGAATTTGTTGATATGTTTATTTTAAAATGTGTATATAAAATGATCTATAATGGCAATTACTATATTAAAAACAAGTCATTTGCAGAGGTAACAAAAAAAGTGTTTCTGTCCAGCAAATATTTTGGGAACTCTTGGTAAAGTAAATAAATAGCCTAAATGTTAAAAACAGTTTACATCAGAAACATAAGAATTTGACTTATTCCAGTTATACTCCAGATGATAAAGCCTGTGTTTATTATTTATCAGATACTCTGATGCCTGGGGTCTGAACAAAAGACATAAGAAAAAAGTAGAAAAAACAAAAAATGACATGAAATTCTGCTCAATCTTTTTCTCAAAAATTATTTCTCCATGTTCCTCTATTGTTATTCATTTACAGAAGCTGAATGGTCAGAAGAAGCTGCTCCATACTGATTCTCTGTTTTTCCATTTAAGGTATTAGAGGTGAAAGATTGGATCATTTAAAATGTTCAGCTCTTCATCACTAACACTCTCTCTCTCTCACCTGGACAGCAGCAGCAGTAGCATGTGTTCTTTCTGTTTGTTCTATTATGATACCAGAGTTCCTGTTCCTGTCCTGGTCCAGGGGAATGACTGTTTCCCATCCCTGGTCCTCAGGGAACACTGCCCTGTATGTTGTAGAGCAGTGTTTCCCAACCCTGGTCCTCAGGGAACACTGCCCTGTATGTTGTAGATGTTGCCCCGCTCCAACACACCTGATCCAGACGAACAGCTCGTTACCAGGCTTCTGCAGAGCTTGTTGATGAGCTGTTCATCTGAATCAGGTGTGTTTAAAGGAGGGAAACATCTGAACATCTAAAACTGAGGTGCTGTGCACAGCCTCTCTGCACCTAAGGAAGTTTGATACTGATTTAAAAACTAACACCACAACTGTCATTTACATACAGTTTCTATTATTATAATACTGACTGAATTAGTCTGTTTGCAGAGACAGAAAAACAACAACTTTAGCACCGTTTTTTAACAAGGTGCCATTATTTTTATTAATAAAATACATATAATTAATTTAAACACTGTTGATTAAACATGTGATGTTTATCCTTCCTTCTTTTAACTCATCAGGGAGACAAACTTCTTGGAGCATCTGGATTAAAATTCAAAAATATGATTTGTTGTAAAATATAAAATAAAATATCTTTATCGTTATGACTATGGATTGTTGGAAATAAACTGATTAATTCATGTCTAAATGTGTTTCTGTAGATGTTTTTTTTTGTAAAAGACAGACCTGTATTGTCACTACACATGTAAATAAACCTAACTGGGGCAAAAGAGCAATATAAATACAAATAAAGGTTTAAATAGAATCAGTAAAATAAGCAAATGCCTATTAAAACAACCACTGGGAAAATATAAGAGGGAACCCTCTCATTTAGAGTTCACTGTGCACTGACAGTTCACAACCTGGCAACCAAATCATCACTAATAAACTATCAATAATCACTTTTTTCAACAAAGAAAGACACACACATTTTTATTTTTATTTTTATATTCAGCAAACAGGGAAAATGTTACAATGGGAAACAACTGGGGATATTTCCATGCTGAAGTAGTGAACATAGAAACACTGACACTTTTCTCCTGAGGCAAAGCTGCAGAAAGTAAGAGCTGTTTTTCCCTGTAAAAGTGTTATGTTACAGCCTTTGGCCTCATTTATCTCCATGTTTCATGCAGTTTTTTTTATTCTGCATGCATCAATCGCGCCTCGAGACCCTGGAATCACACCTCGGTTATTTACTAAATCACAATCAAAGGCATGTTTGTCTCATTTTTCTTTTCAGAGGTGCACTGTTTTGCGCGTTGCTTACAAGTCACCATCCCGGTGTTAAAACATGTTATCCGCTCAGCTTTGACTCACCTACAGCCAGAGAACAAGGGATCAATATGTTCCCGAGTAAAACTGTGATGTCTGCGTTCAACACACAGCAGATAAGCCTTTTCTTTTTAAATGAACGGGAGTGAGTTAGTTAGGATGCACATTCAAGGCCGGGGATTATCTCCAACTTGCCGCGGGGTTTGGCTCTTCACCGGACCAGCGTCTGTTCGCTGCGGCCGGATTGGACCTGCAGGGCCCCGGGGCGCACACTCGCAGGCTCCCCGGGGCCCCTGCAGCGCGCAGAAGGCCCCCACCAGCACGACTCAGCGCATGGATTTGGAGATTATAGGGTGGCAGCGTGGCTGGTATCTCTCTGAACACACATATATATAAGAGGTGAGATGAAGTCTCAGTGCCCGCGGCGGCAGCAGCAGCAGCAGCAGCCATGCCCATGAAAGAAGGACGACGCTTGAGCCTCACACGGCTATCACACACCCTGCAGAACACACACACACACACACACACACACAGCGCCTTGTGATGAGCAGATACATACCAACTTTGTTCAGCTGACAAAGAAGCAATTGTGAGCTTAAAGGTCATTTGCCCTGAAGGCTCCAGTCCTGCAAGTACACAGCTGCAGAGGATTTCTTTTCTTTCTTTAAAGTGCCCTCCTTTATCAGCACTGAAGGAGCTATGATTAACCTGCTCCATGAAACCAACATGCTGATCTGTGATAAAAACGACGGTGCCTGCCCTTTTAAAGGTCCACTGTGTGAAATCTAACAGGATTTATTCGATTCAGGTGAATATACCGACCAAGTGTAAAATTGCTTAAAAATTAAACAATTATTTGGTATTTTACAGCCTCAAAGTAGTTCCATTTGTAGTCAAAATTTGGAATTTCCAAGGTCATGGGTGAGGAACGCCCCCTGAACTTGGATTTCCAACTCGGAATAACAATAGTGTTGTTATTGACTGGTATATACGTTGTTGCTGTGTTGCTTACTGAGCACAGGAAACTGTTAAGGATTTTTATTTTGTCACTGCTAACCTGCTAACATACAGTACCTGTTACACACACACACACACTCTCCACTTCTTTTGGTGCTTTTCCACTATATAGTCCTGGCATTATACGGCACGGCACAGCTCTACTCTACACGGTTTGGTTCATTCTCCGTGACTATAGTACCTCCTCAACGTGGGCGGAGTCATCATCGCACCGCTGCGTGAAACTGCTGTGACCTTTTTACACATGACACCGGAGCACAGACTGAAATACCACTGAACGGGTCGTGATTCGGCTCATGATCGCCGGCTTTCAGCAGGGCTGTCTCTAAATACACCAGACTCCTCTGTCAGATATTGAGATTTTAGACATTTCCGTTGCTAAATGTTGGAGATTAACGTATGTTTTCAGGATTTTTAAGTAACTGATCTAAAGCTGGACGTTGTTTGCTTTGATTCTTGTGTCGGACGTCGTGCTCATGACTCTTCCAGTGATGAAACTCTCTGACCAATCAATGACCAGCAGTCTGTTGACATCACAATTTAGTATGGGCTCAGCTCACTTGGAACCTCGTCAGAGCAGGTAAACACCAGGTACAGAGTGACACCTGCTGGTGAGGAGCATAACTACAGTAACGGAACTCAGTATGAACATTCAAATTGAATGCCTCTGTTTGCAAACACACGCCACTTCCGACTTCTGATGTTAATGGAACGCAGTATAAGCAGTACAACAACAACAATGTGTTAGCTGTTAGCAGTTTTGTCGCTGCTTTCATGTTAGCTGTGCTCGGAGCCACCGACATATTTCCACTCATGTAGCTGTTGTGGGTCAAGCCCGCCTCCCTATGAGGTTTGGCAGATCGGATAAACAAATAGTTACCTAACACATGGTATTATAGCAGCTCAGCCTAAAACCTCCGCTACTGAGGTTTCTAGGGGAAAGGGAGGGGTGAGCGAAGGAGCCTTCTGTTTGTTACGACCTGCAATCTCGCCACTAGATGTCGCTAATACTTGAACATTAAACCTTTAAAGAAGAATGATACAGCTACTAGCACTGCAGTCCCCCGAAGATAATATCAAATAAACTATCATCATCAAACATAAAACACAATATTAAAGCGTGTGGTAGTTTTATTTATTCCTTATATTATATATATATATATATATATATATATATATATATATATATATATATATATATATGTGTGTATATACAGCATCTATAAACCATCTGTTACACTGATACATCCGCATTATCTTTTAGCACAGTTATAGTTTTCTATACTCACAAGTCAAAACAAGCAATGACAGCAAAAGCACACAGACCATTTTGGATTAAAACATGACATTAACATCACAACACAGTCATTCATTTTTCCATCGCTTTAAATACAATATGGTTTTATGAAGGGACAGGGGATTTAAACTGTATTGTGTGTATAAACAACATAAACAAATGTGCGCTGCGTTCAAGCCACTGTCAGATAAGTTCATACAATACTGATCATTCATCTCTACAATTATCTCTACAATGCCGTGTCACCCGGTGACACATAACAAGTGATGTGTTACACAAAAAGGTGCCTCAGAAATGTTCAGAAGTGAATTCTACTGCTCAAAACACCTGGTTATTCAGCAAATGCTTCTTGTCCCCCTCCCACCACTGTGCTGCTGGTGTATACACACTAGCGCTCCCTCAGTCAGGTCTGATAGTACTGCCTGACAGAGCCTGAATAATAACATCAACAGCAACAAAAAGTGCGAGTCTTCCTGAATAAAGACGAGTTAAATGTTTGTACAGAAATTCAACAAAAACTCAGGTTTCTGCATCATAACAATCAACAACATGACTGTGAATCTTTAAAGTGGATGATGGGGTGAGGGAAAATGTCTTCAGGTAAGAGTCAAACACAGCAAAAATGCTGTTTTAACAACTTCCAGTCTTTCAGTTCGCCCCCCTTCTCTCTCTGTTCATCATTGTCCGACAGCAGTGGGGGGAGCGGCGTTTGCCATGGCGGCGGCGGCGGCGCCCATGCGCAGCAGCTCCTTCCTGTGCGTGAGTATGACGTCGAAACTGGACTGCAGGCGGTTCTGCTGCTCCTGGACGTGGCTCTGTAGCGTGCGCACCCAGCGGATCAGTGCCAAGCGGCGGTACATGGTCAGCTGCACCTGGTGCTTCTCCATCTCCTGGGCCTTGAATCGCTCGCGGTCTCGCAGCGTCCACACGGCGTCCATCAGCTCTGACTTCTCGCCGTCTGTGTCTGAAGACTGGTCATCGTCGTCTCCTGGTCCTCTTCCCTCCTCTGTGAGGTCTCCCAGGAAGCTTCCAGCCAGTGACTTTTGGCTGAAGCTTTGTCGTGAGACCCATTCTCTGCTGGTGTTTGTGCACTGGTCGCCATCTTGCGGGCTCAATTTTGGTTCACCAACTCCGACGCGGTCCCATCCTCCCATCAGCACCCTGTCTCCTGTGCTCTCCAAGTGGAGGGAGGACATGCTGCTGCCGGACTGGTAGCTGTCCTCAGACCCAGAGTCACTGTCTCCCCATTCGTCATCATCTTCCAGCTTCAGGATGTCGACTTCTTCCTCTTTTCCTCTGGACACCATGCCACCTTTCTTCATCTGCGGCTGTTTCTTCTCCCGCCGCTTCATCTCACTCAGCCTCCTCATCATGACTTCCTCCTCCTCCTCCATCCTCCCTTCCTCTGCTCCATCTGGGGGAACCCGACCGAACCCGTCGTCCACACTCTCGATCTCGGGCAGGGGCTCCAGTGGACTCCAGCAGGGCATTCTGGGTCGCTGCGTCCCACTGGAGTTGTGATATGCAGACGACGGCGAGGAGTTTGGAGGGTCGCGACCCAGCGGGCCCAAACTACGTGGGCGCACCTGGTTTCGGTTCTCGTCTCCTCCTCCACTGCCCGTGAAGTCCTCTTCATCCTTACCTGGCAGGAAGTTGAAGTTGCCGTCTTTGTCGCACTTCCTGTTTCGAAGCGAGGAGGAAGATGTGTTGTTTGTGCCTCCCTGGCCTCCGTAGTTACGAGGTTGGTCCTGATGGTGGAGCATCACTGACCTCGACTGTGCGTCACTGAAACAAACAGGGAGACCATGAATACATGTTTGTCAACAAGACACGTCATGTTTGCTCATCATTTCAGTTTCATCTTTGACATCTTTAAATTCATACATTTAGTTTTAGTTTTCTTTTCGACAGCCAAAAGTTTACATCCATATTAAAACAACATAAAAATCAACATATGGAGACAATGAATGCACACCAGAGAAAACTGTCAATTTTACACATTAAGAAGTGTAAAATTGTCACACTGAAAGAAATAAAATGGTTGACACAATTAAAATTGTTTTTTTTTTTACTATAATTGGTAACACCCACATTAATGAAGCTCATTAACTATGTTAAAAGGTTATATGAACACAACTTCAGCTTACTTTATTTTAAATTAACTTCATCAGTTTAGATGTGACCACTATCTCTGAAAATGTGATGGATAATTACTTTAAATTGTAAGATTTCAAAGTCATTTTCATGGGCATTTTTTCAGCCTTCAACACAAGAAAAAGCTCCAAAAACGGTAAAGTCTAATGTCAGTGACACAAACATCAACCTTTTCGTGGTGTAAACAGACCCCGTACACTCTGCCCTTTCCTATAAATACACTCTCCTGTTATTCATCTCATCTCATCATCTCACACAGCTTGCATAATCACCATAAAATCTCCAGGCTGCGATTCCAAGAAGTTCACGAGTTAAGTTCTTTAAAGACAAGTCAAGCTTTCAGCTGCTCGCTGTGATAAACCGACTTTGGCAGCTATAAATAAAGCAAACATCACGTTAACTGTGACATAGAGATATCTGAAGTAAGTTTACCTGAGATATATGTTAAATATGTAAACAGAAACGTTTAAAAGCAAAAACAGCTCAACAGTGATTTAAAGGATATGACAAAAACAAAATACAGTATATGAACAACACACACACACACAAGGCTTTGCATAGGACAGCCTAAACAAAGCATTATCACTAACTTTAACCAGTTAACCCCAACTAGGGATGGGATGATACCGCGATATCGCCAACTCTAATATCTACCGATACTAGTCATTTTAGACCATTTATTAACTATGGTAGCTGTTAATTGAGTTGTGCTGAGTCATTTTAAAGACATCATTTTTTAAATGTGTCACAAATATTGTTGTCCCCAAAAAGAAGAAATAAACAGCCCAAACACGACTCAGCTAAAATGCTTTTGCTGAAGAAACAATTGATCTAGAGGTTTATTTTTTATCTGTCCGATATCTGATACAGTGATTTTGACCTGTATCGGACCGATACTGATTTCCCATCCCCAATCTTAATCTAACCTAGCAGATTAAAATCTTAGCTGCACACTTAACCAGTTGCACACAAATGAAGTTCTGCCTCATTAGGACCAGGTTTTAGTCTCTATGAGGGACTCCTGGTCCTGACAAGGTCTCACACACACACACACACACATTCTATAACTACAGGCTGGTGTGTTCACTCCACTTCTATTAACATCAAACATTTACATGTCTCCTCAGAATGGAAATCTCTCTAATCCTGACTTCAGGCTGCTGTCAATCAAAGTCACATCCTTCCCCCTCCCCCCCTTTCCTACCCAGTGCACGCGCGCCCGCTTGGTGCTGGAGGACAGCGATTCTGAGGCTCGGGAGCGCGCGCGCACACACACACACACACACAAACCATCATGACGAAGAGATTTCAAAAAAGAAATAAACAAAAACTTAATCATCCTCCGTGTCAATATCGATATAAATATGTCAGTTTTGGTCGATACTGTCACCAGATAAAGGCGCATTCCGTCTATGTGTGTTCATGAAGCCGTAACCCGGCGAAAAATGAAGAAATCATCATGTAAAAACACAACAATTCTACTCGATGCGTCCTTGTGACCAATGGCGCCGCGGATGCTGCGCTGAAAATAGAATAAATAAATAAATAAATAAGTAGAATGAAACCGTGTCACATCCACATCCATTCACAACCCGACGTGTGATTCCACATTTCTTCTAAAATGGAAAATATCAACAAAAAATGCAGAGAAAAGAAGCCAGAATATTTGAATATTTGAGTTTCCGTCGCGTCATATAAAGCTCACCCCATATCAGTGTTGTCTGCTCTCCCTCTCTCTCTCTCCCTCTCTCTTTCTCCTCAGTAAAAAAACAAGCTCATGCAGCAGATCCTGCCTTTCATCTGCTTTTACACACACACACCCATGTGGGAATATATTAGCATGAGCTTTTGGATCATTCTTACCTTTTTTACGCGTCGGGGTTTTTTTCTCAGTGGTGGAGGAAAAAAAAAAATCAGTGGACGCTGCGCCCTCCCTGTGTTTCCCCTCCTCCTATGTGATGATTATCTTCCTCTCTCCTCCTCCTCCTCCTCCTCCTCCCATCATCCACTCACTGTCACTGTACTTACAGGAGAAAAATGAAAGGACTGAGGTCTGAGTAACACTTCCTAAACTGGGCTGGGGCTGCAGGAAGAGGGAAACTGCAGGCTGAAACAATCACTGCTGTCTACAGTTTATGACGTACTGTGTATAATAATAGTTAACTCTTTTCTGGATTAATGGCAGTGCCGACCCAAGCCTTTATGGGGACCTAGACCACCACCTCGGAGTAGCCATGCTTAACTATTATTGACACAAAAAGGGTGGAAACAGGTTTTAGGTGAATACATTTTGGCAGAGAAGGCTATAGGTTAAGTGGTTGATGGATTTAAACTTGGTTGTCTCTTTTAGACTCAAATGCACTGGCTTAGTTAGTAGTTAAGGTTCAAAAAAGTCTCCAGGACTTAAATATAAGTCAAGGCAATGTCCTCTGAATTCGTGGAACCACACCAGTGTGTGTGTGTGTCAGGACTGCAGCAGCCACATGATGCTGCACTGCATTGTATGTTTAATGGTTTAGATTCAGCCTGTGGCAAAAGTCTGCAGAACACTTATATAATATGTGTCTACACAGGCTCATAGTGTGTGTGTGTGTAGTACAATGATAAACGACACTCAGGAGGAACAGAACAGTGAGGCGCATTTACATAACTGTACATCAGTGAGAACCTTTCATTTATACCTGATCCATAAATATGATATTTTATGATGTAATAACATGAAGTTACACTTATTTATCTCTGTTAGGTTTATGAGATGAGGAGCTTCAGTGTTCACATATAGTATCACATCAGAGTGAGGTCTCCATTGGTCTTGATTATTCCCAAACTGTGGGCTGTGGCCCTCTGGTGGGTCATTAAGGTACTACAGTATTAATACACGTCTCTATTTTAAAAAAACAGGGACAACACACATTAATAATAAAAACACATATACAGGTGCCAGATTGTAGCCGTGGGCTAATTTCCATCACATAAAACACACAAACATAATGTACACACACTGATACACAGTGACAGCCACAAATAGACATAAAGCACATATAATAATGTAATATAAAGTGACACTGAGAAGTGCCCATTATCCTGTATAATGCAGTGTAGATGGCATTGTTGGTTATGACACATTGTCCGTTAATATTGCACGTTATCAGTTACTTTTATGCATTTATAGGTTTCTGTTTGTAATTAAGCTTCACATAACCATAAAATGTCTATACTTACTATTGGAAAGCAACATTTATGTGGATAGATTATCCTATATGGATCATTTATGGAACACTTTACTTTGTAAATGATGTGCACCCCCCTTTTTGGGGGGGTGTTGCTGTTTATGAAAGTTAGGTATTGGAAATACTCCTTGTATCCTTGTGTTCTGATGATTGCAATTAAAGGTTCTGCAGAAGATGACATGGGGATCTAGCATGTTCTAGATGTTTCTCTGCTCCAGCACACCTGATTCAAATGTTCAGCTCGTCATCAGTGTGTTGTGTGTGCCCAGGGAGCAATGAGGGATTGGGTTCCTTGCTCAGGGGCACTCCAGGGATTTGAACCAGCAACCATCCAGTTACAAGCCTTACAATGCAGGAAAGGAATTGGGGTCGTAACTGGAAGGTCACCAGCTCAAATCCTGGGAAGAGTGTGAGTTCACAACTGGTGAGTAATAAGGATGGGTTAAATGCAGAGGTCACTATCACCGTGTGCAATGGCCTGCTTATTCTAATTCTTCTAAGTTTAAAACCACTTCAGTTCTTAATTTTCAGGTATGCTACAAAAACGCCACACAATTATGAATGAATGAAGTGGAACCTTGAACTCCAGTCCATATTGATTCCTTTTATGGCCACAATTCACCCTCTTATCATCACTACTATAACAATATGAGCGTTGGTAAATTAGAGTGAAGGTGAAAATTGAGAACAAACTCTGCACAGACGTGTTTCTGCACCGTGAAATTAAACTTCAACAACAGTCGGTGCGGTCAGTAATTGCACCTTCTTTTTGTGGTTTTGATCCTGCTTTTCTCCATTAGGTGATGCAATATTTTTGTTTTTTCCAGCTCAGTCAAAAATATTGAAGTTTAATTGCAAGGTTTGAATAAGTTTATTTTTAAATTGTTAACGAGAAACGGCTTAGACTTTTGTTTGTATGCTGTGGCAGTTCTACGCCTCCATACAAAATGAAAATTCATAGTAGGATTATAACTTGTTTTAAGGCTATTGTTTTAATTAACATTAATTTAGTCAGAAAAAAAATCATCTGTGTGTAATATTGTATTACAACTCAATCCCCTCTTATTAGATTCATCAAGCAACATCATGCTCATCCTCTGGTGGTCGTAGACAAGCATCTTGGGAAATGGTGAAAAAGAATTGTCTTAATCTGAGGCAGAACTGCATATTCCAACACTTCTAATTGGACCTGGAACACATCATCATGTAGCTGTTGATGTTTGAGTGAGTCAAACACACAGAGATGGATTTAAAAAAAACAACAACGCTGAAAATCACACATCATGACGTCCGTCAACAGTTGCAGGTGAGTTTTAACGTGAAAAGGAAGCCAAAATGTTACCCACAATGCACCGTGAATCTCCAGCCAACGCAAAAGGACAGACAGGAGGATTTGATGCAGTGTGATGTGGTGAGTGACTGCTTTTGTGATCGTCAATCTCAGATCCAAGGGCAAGGCAGAGGGCTGAGGGTTTCCTGGAAGGTGTGTGCGTGCGTGTGTGCGTGTGTGTGTGTGTGTGGTGTAAGGAGGTTACATCAGTAAGACTTAACAAGTGTTCACTGTCTCAATCTTTCTCGCCCTCAACTCACTGACATGTCGTCGCTGAAGGCAGAGAAAGAACCACATGCACACACACACACACACACTTCTCCATCCTCTCTCTCTCTCTTTCAACAACATCCCCATTCAAGTACATCAGCTCCAGGCGTCACCCCTCCTCCCCTCCTCCCTCCCCTCCCCATCATTCAGTAGTAGCCTAAGCACATAAAAAATACATCAAACACAGGCGTCCGCCCAAGGCCTCGTCACACGCAAAATCATCTCTCCCTTCATCTCTCTCTCTCTCTCTCTCTCCAAAAAAGAAAACGAAAAAAGCCCAAGTTACGAAAGACGACGGCAGAGGACACAGATAGAGAGAGAGATAGAGTGAACTCGGAGGAGTAAGGGTCATCTGTGAGGCCTCCTGAGGGAAGACAAGATTATTGTAGGCTAATGTTGACGCCATTTGACAAACACACACACACACTCATAAAAAAAAAAAAGTTTATGAAAAAAAAAGGGAGCATGACTTACCTTGTGCATAATAAGACCTTGTCTGAATGGTACACAGCCTCCAGCACTGTGACCCATTTCCCTCAGTTCAGCTCCACATCTGCTCCAGCACCAGTCTCGGCTGTGACAGTGGCCGAGGGCGGCCGGCGGCCCCCATGGGGCCACTCTGTCAGATCCTTGGTGCTGAGATGCACGGAGACTGTAAGAGAGAGAGGGAGAGAGAGAGAGAGAAAGCCTGCCGGACGTTGAGCTCACAGCCAGCGAACTTACAAAAAAAATAATAATAACCAGCCAAATCAGCCACGACGTGCTACCATTCAACCACTAACCCAGCACGGGTGGAGGGGGCTGGGGGGTCGCTTTACACACTAATTATACGCTTTTATTTTAGCCGTAGATGTGAACAGACACACACACACACATACAGTGCATACATCATGACACCAGCACATCCTTGGGTGCAACAGCTCAAGTATCACTTCAATTATTCCACTCTCTTTTTGCCTCCTCTCCTCCTCGTAATCTGACTAAAGCCAGATCTGTGTCCTCTAGATATTTAGGAGCTGGGACTCGATGCCAAAACATGTAACCTTCCTCTTCTTTCAAGTGGGGAGTGAATTTGGGGATCCTGCACTGACCTCGTACTTTGAGCTTGAAGGTTAAAGCTGTGGTACGTAACTTTTGTTGTCGTTATTGTTGCTGGTGTGATTATTCTGCCTCGGTTTGGTCTGTCTTTGTGAACATAAATGATGCTGCATCCTTCATCTGAAAGCGGGCTCTGTCAAGCAAAACTATCAGACCTGACTGAGGGAGCGTTTGAGTGTATACAGTTGCAGCGCCGGCTGGGCGGGGACAAGAAGCTGCAACATGTCTGCAGTCGTCTCACTTTACTTCTTCAGTGTTGCTGAATGTAACTGAAAATGATCTGTATGGGAATATATACGGTTGAAAAAGTGACGTACTACAGCTTTAACAGCACGGGATGGACACAAACAGCAATGTGCATTTTACTGATGCGGTATATGAACCGTCATGTGCTTAACTGTGTGAGAGAAGAGAACAATGCATGGAATAGAGCAAACACACAAAACATCCAAAATAACAATAATATGATGAACCAGTAAAACCAGAAACGAGAGAAGAACCCCCACAAATGTATTAAATACATAAAATAAACACACAAACAAGCAAATAAACAAATAAATCAGAGAGTATAAAACAATAAGACACAATAATCAAACATGTGGTTCTAATTAGCAACACCTTTTAAAGGAAACCTAGCAACAGACCACAGCTACATCCACATGACTGTGATTGTAAAATGCAGAACATCTGCTACAGTTACGTGAGATTTGAACCTCTAAAAACAAAACAAGTTTAGTAACACTGCAGACTGGTTGTTTGAAAAGTATATTTCATCCATCCATCTTCTACCCGCTTTATCCTCCACATGAGGGTGGCAGCTGTGCCAATGTCAGCTGACATAGGGCAAAAGGCGGGGTCACACCCTGAACTAACTAACAACCATTCACTCTCACAATCACGGTCAATTTAGAGTGTCCTATTTACCTAATCCCCATATTGCATGTTTTTGGACTGTGGGAGGAAACCGGAGAACCCGGAGAAAAGTCACATACACACACAAACACTGGGAGATATTTCATCCCATCTAGAGCTAAAACACTAATCTCGACATAAAACAAGTCACTTCCTGTGTGCAGCATGGACCTAACGTGACCTAAACACTGAGAAATACAGAGAGTTGTGTGGCGCTCAGTCAGCATTGTGTAAACCCAGTGGTTTGAATGGAACGGACATTTGTTTATGTTTAAAAGTTACACAGTGCAGCTTTAAGCAAAGTTATGAAATCCAGCCAGAAGTGGGTATAGTGCAGAAAAAAGCAGAATTAGAGTGTTACTCTCCCAACTTGCAAAGACATTACTCCTATTAAATTCCAATTAGGACTGATCGCTTATCTTCTTGACCCTGCAAAGAGCCTTAGGATTTGAAACCAAGTCTTTATCGCGGTTAATTGCGTCGTAATGGCTCAAAAGTAATGATAGATGCAGCCACACGACAAAATCCATCATTCCTTCATACATTTTGGGGCCTTTTTTAAATTTGACAGAAATTCAGCTTTTATGTATTTATTTATATTTATTTTTAGATGTTTCTTTCTAAAAAAAAAAGAAAACATCACAAAATACTACACCCTGGTGACACAGTTAAAATGTTACCGTTGCTGTAACACCAGGATCAGGCCCCGTCCGCCCTGCAGGTACAACAGCTCGCAGCAGCCCCCAGCATGGGGTTCATTCCAGACCGTCCTCACACTGGCCCCTAATGATGTGTAATGGGGCCTCCTGCGACCACGCATAACCCCGGGACCTCCTCTTAATCACCATGGCTACTAATGAGATGGAGAGACATGAAAGGGCTCGTTAGAAGAAGCTCCCTCTAATGCCGGCCTATTATTAGCCACTTGCCAAATCATTAGTCTCTAAACTGCGATTATGCATCAAAACCTGCGAGAAAAAGTGAAATGAAAGAGTCAAAGGAGTCTCAGAGAGAGAGAGAGAGAAGACAAGAGTGAAGCCTTTAACTTCACAGGACGGTGAGGTGTAATCAGTTTAAGTGGATTCAATTGTTTTAACCTTGTCCACGAAACTAAACAATTAAGTTTGGATGTTGTGGAACAGATTGAGTTGAGACAAAGACAAGATTTAATAAAGAGAACAGTAACGACCAAAGCTTATTATGAAACCATTTTTTTTTATATACACTATCTTGAACTTTCTATGTTGACCTGTTTTTCTAGAGATCCAGACACGCTAATGACGTCAGAAACTTATCTGCACTTAAAACCACCATCTGTACAGTTTAATGTGGAACAATGATAAGCAGTGTGGACACAAATAGTTGCTTTTGTTGCCAGAGAGGTTATTATCACTACTCTAATAATGGAGACAGTAAAAACTGTGACTTTTGGCAGCTGTATCGTTGTCTGTTTAAGTCAAGATCATAAAAGGATCTTATGAAAATCAGCTTTGACACAGGGAGTCACATTTCATATACCATGTGATTTCCAATGAAGTCCTCAATATAAGACTGTGCAGATTGTCCTGCAACTTAGCTTTTAACTCTCCATGATGTCAAACTATAAAGACAAACCACATAAATCAGCTTCCTCAAAGATAAACAGCTTCAGCCTCAGTATTAGCCATTATTTACCTTGTTGTTGTTACTGGACTGGTCTGCTAACAGGACTACACTCACTGACACAGACAATGATGTTGTCTCTGATGACTTAAAAAGAATCTTATTTTTTGAGATTGTACTAATTTATTTGTATTGAGGGTTTTTCTAGGAAACAAAACAGAATATGAGGGCAACACTGATGGCGTTGCCCTCATATTCTGGTGGATATAATTGCCTCAGCAGTATGTTTAAATAGCAAAGAACACAACCTTTTAAGGCCTTTGTAAGAATTGAGGTTTGATAAAAGTGTACATTCATGAATATCTGCAGATCATGTTACTTGCAACAACTACATGTCGCACAAAAGGGGTAAAAACATACGAACAATGAACATTTAACCCACTGAGAAAACTACATTGGTGATTGTGAAGAGCTTTTTTATAATAGTTACTGTTCTTGCCAAAAAACACAGCCAATATCAACCACTGGTATCAATATTGGCCCAGAAATCAGTTATTATATTATTAAAAACCTATATCAAAGTATTAAACAAAAGACAGTCTGAGCTTTAGCTCATTTAGTAGGCTGGACTATACAATTAAAATTTAAGACACACAGAACTCCCTTAATTATCATTTTTCAACAGAAAAGATAACACCTGTCATTTCTGTTGTAAAGACACAACCTGAGCGATGTCTTAAAATACGCTTTTATTTACACTGTAAAACAAATACATTTAAAATCATACAAAAAAACTAAAAAACCTTTCATTTAAAAAAATTAATCATATTTACATGATAAAACATTTTAAAACGGACAAACTGCAATGACAGTCCAAATCAAGTCAAGTAAACGTGTGACCAGTGACCACGTGACCGACACGCTCTGTTTTTCAAGTCTTGGATGGTGAAATAGTGGATGTGGGTGTGCAGGTTGGTTCTGTCCCTTCCCAGTTGGTCAGAACTTGCACAGGCGTGCAGTGTGGTCAGGGTTACAGGAAGTTGAAGATGCTCCGCTGTGGGCCTTTTGTTTGTCCTGCAGCTTTGTCGTCTTTGCGGAGCCTCTTTGCTGCGGGGTTCACAGCCTCCGCCTGTCCCCTCTTCTTCATCATCTGACGACAAAACAACCGTGACAGGAAAAAACAATTCATTTTATTGTCATTTTTCCATTTTTTCTTGTATATTCTGGCAATAAATGAAGGACGTTTAGAAAAACACTTTATTGTAGCCATCTCTACACAATAGGATTAAATAAGAGTGTTGGGCTTTGGCTCCACCTAGAGTCTCTTTATAGAATGACAACAATATTAATCCCCCCATCACTTTCACATGATTATCACACTCTCAAGTATTTGTTTTTGTGCTATTTTTGGCACCGTTCATGATCATCATTGCAAAGAAAGACTGATTTTCAACTTTAAACTACTTTATGTCAATGAAATAATTGACAAAGTTCCAATATTTTCCTTTTTTTGAGCCAACTTCTTACTGAACCACCAATTCATTGCTGTGCCATTTCTCTCACTGACCTGTTTCTGCGGTGCGTTCGATGTGGCGCCGTCCTTCTCGGGGGAAAGAGTTTGAAACAGGAAGCCGCGGGTGTTTCTCGGCGCCAGAGGATTCCCCTCTGAGATGGAGGCCAGTTTCTGGAGCATCGACTGAGGCTGACTCAGGAGGGAACCTCTCCTCACCTGAAAGACGTCAGTATTTGCTTGATCAATATGATATAGAGAGGTAATAAATCACTCACACCTCATGCAGCAGCATGTTTGGATGCTTTATTTCACTGATCAAAGGGCAGAAAATTCATGTTCGAGTCACAGTTTACTCCTTTGTCACATTAGTTTTACACCCTCGGCAGGAGAAATGCAAACTCTTCCATTGACCTGAGGGAAACGCTTTTTCTGAGAAACATGCAGACGTTTTCTCAGAATAAAACAGCATCAGATGACAAGTGATATAATCCCTGTTCGATAAAAAAAAAAAGTTTATGCAAGAACTACTTCCTCCCTTTAAAGGCTGTATGCAGCTCGACTCAAAACAGGGTTTTTACAATATTTCATAGATCGTGAAGCACTTTAAAAAAAAAAAAAAAAGATATTTCAGCCTCTTACTGCTGTGATAAATTAAATATTTACATGAGCACACTCAAAATGATTATTTCAGTTTTTTGATCACATTTAAAGAGATGGAATTGTGCTAGGAGACAGGAAATCCAAAGGAAACACATACGGTTCATGTTTCAAAACAAGTTATCCGTCAGATACTTGAGCTATTTGTTGTAAAAATTTATATAATTACAATTTCTAACACTTACAAAGTGCTTTATCCAAAAATCAAGCATGTTTCAAGTAACATTGGCTTTCAAGCACAAGTACATATTTGTGCAGTTCCGACTTTGACGATGTTCTGTTAAGAAATGCGAGCAGACATTGCGAAAACAGTCCCTTTAGGCAGAGCTCACACAGCATTCACCCCACGATTCAGCTTTATAAACTATGACGTACCTGTGACGACGGTGCAGGTCTCTGGAAAGGATTAAGAGCTGATGATGTCGTCTTCTTCTCTGGCTGTGGCACCACAGCAGGTTCTGGTTTAAAAAAAAATGATGAAAGATAGTTTAGTGATGTAACCACTCAACCTTCATAGCCTTCCAATATAATGACAAAACATACAGTTGCTTCAAATGACTCTTTATTGTTTGTTTTGTTTTGTTTTATCGTGAAAAGAGGTCAAAATGAGCCCCATATAGTTCTTCTTCAAGAGAGAAGAATATTTGTCTTTGAAATAGTATGGAATGACTAAAATGACTGCATTGTATCAATAGTGGTATTGGCAGATACACAAGTTTGTGATATTTGAATTTTCTTTTCTCCTTTACGATATGAAGGCCATTACTGTCGACGACACAGTCATACTGACCTTTCTTCTTCAGAGTCTTGGCGGTCACCTTCTTGGCCAGCTTCATAAAATGACTGTCTTCATCTGCGATCCTTTCGTCATCTGCATCCACATCGTCGCCTTTTTTGGCCTTCTGTTCCGACTGTAACAAAACACAAAACATTCAAATATGCATTTCAAATTCACAATTCCTGACATACTGGTGCACAGGACCCTTTAAAAACACACAGTTACATTTACAAACAGAACAGAACCACTTACTTGTTCTCTGAGCCACTGCTCTCGCTCCAGTCTCTCTTTCCTCCTCTGAACCTCGCCCGGGTCGACGCCTTCGTCTTCCTCCTCCTCTTCCTCGCCCCCTGGTCCCATCCTGTCTATGTCTAAACCATCATCTGGAGATAAAGATTCAAACAGAGACGCTGAAATTAAAACACTGTAAGAGTTTAAATTGGTCTATTCTGTATTTACTAGTCCTGTGCTAGTTGAACATATTTGCTGTATGTACAGTCAGTTGTGTTTCAGGTTTCTTTTACTAAACTACTTTTCAGACGAGCTACTTGGTAATTGTAGGCAAAACATTTTACTTGATGTATGGGTGTAAATTAAGGCCAAATTCTTCAGACATCATATGGTCTTCAAGGGTTTAATTCTAGTGTTGCTGGAGGTGGAGTTGAAATGAGAATATTTGGAGGGACAGCTCAAGTTGAATGGTTTGGAAATAAAGTAAAAGAATGAAGATGGTTTTGTCACATGCAGATGAGGGATAGGGATTACATTAGACTGTTGATGAACGAGGAAAACCACAGAGAAGGTTCATGGATGTTAAAGAGGACATTTGAACAGTGACAGAAGAGGACACGAGGGAGAGGGCAAGATGGAGGCAGATGATCTGCTGTGGTGATCTCCTAAAGGGAGCAACTTGAAGAGGAACATTCAAGGATTTTATTTCTTCATCGTTGAAACTCACCAATGTTTTTCCAGCGGAAGCGACGAGCTCGTCCCGGGCCGTCGGAGTGCAGGTCACCATTGGCGAGGTAGCGTTCCTGGTAGAGTCTCAGACGACGCTTGTCGTCATCGAGTATGTGCTTCCTTTAAAAACAGAGATATAAACCATTACTCAAGTCTTCGTCGCACTTCTAAAAACACGAGGGAAAATGAGGCCGGTTTCAGTGTCTCCCTCAAACATGGTGTAAAAGCAGCTGCCACTCACATGTGGATCTTGTTGACCTGATCCTGCAGCTCTTCATCAGAGGGAAGCTCCTCCAGAAGCTCCTCCTCCTCGTATTCACTCCCCCCGTCGGCGTCCTCGTCATCGCTGCCCAAGTCACTGCCCGACAGCTCCGCCTCCGAGTCCAGGTAGTCCATCATGCGCCTGTGAACAACAAAGAGAAGCAATTACAACCTGTGCTGTCCTGATATCACACGTCACATGAAAGGGTGAAATACACAGGATAAGGATATTTAAAACTTACATTTTCTTTTTCTTTTTCTTGACCTGACGGGGAGCGAACACCCCCTCCATCTCTTCCTCTTCTATGTCATTACCGTCTTCCTCACCAGTATCCTCTTCCTCCTCTCCGCCATCATCCTCATCCTCCTGTAAAGCCACATCATTTGCATTATATATCTACACAATTGGTTTATGCCTCAATAACTGTATGTAGCAACTGTATTACACTGAGGTTTATGTTTTCGTATTATTTTTTTTTTACCTTTTCACTTTCTATGTCTGACAAAAGCCGGAACTCACAGTCTTCATCCTCCTCCTCCTCCTCCTCTTCTTGCAGCTCTTCCTCTTTTTCACTGTACAGAGATGTACGATCGTTAGAGTCCGACATGGCATATAAATATTCAAAGAATAGTCCTTGAACAAAATGTACTCAAACAATGAGTTAAAGGACACAAAGACTTTTAGATGATGAGGCCTTTGTACTGTACCTGTCTTTTGCTGGTGAGGTCTTGTGAGCGGAACCTCCGGTTGGTGGAAAAGAACAGTTTTGTTTATGTGAAACTGAAAGAAATAAGTAATGTAAAACTATTTATCTGAATATTTTAAAACAGTCGTGTATCCTTAGACACAAATGGTTGCACACACTCCTGGACTCACCTGGACTGGGGAATTTTCCTGAGCACAGTCCCAGCAGCTGCTCCATGCCACTCTCAGACTCTTCGTCCTGTCCTCCCTCTTTACTCTCCTCCCTTTCCATCTTCTCCTCACCCTCCGCCTGCGTCGGCGGAAACGCTCCAGAACACAAACCCAGCAGCTCGTCCTCTTGCGTTGACCCGAGGGCTGCGCTCCGACTGGAACCACTTGCCGCTGCCGCCGTCGCAAAGACACCGGAGCACAAGCCCAACAACTCCCCCATGTTGGCGTCCATCGCGTTTTCATCCAAGCTGTCCAGGATCAACCGTCTCTTGTGGGAGTGAGGTGCACCGGGGCGGGCCCCCACATTGAGGAAGCCGTCTGCGTCAAGCAACTGTGAATGCGTGTCGTCTTCCAAAGAAAAGTGACCGTGGGAGTCTCCTCCCAGACCAGTGACAGAGGCAACTGCACCCAGAGGACCGGAGTCAGCACCAGGGGACGGAGGAGCGTAGAGGTCCTGGGAGTCCTCGACAGGGAGGCAGAGAGATTGCTCGGAGAGTTTCCCTGAACTCTGAGGAGAGGGGGTAAAAGAAAAAATAAGCCTATGATGAAATTTGTCTTTACTTCCTTTCCTTTAGTTTGTGCTAATTTCTCTACAATTATATTTTATATAAATCTGCTCACTTTGATTCAAGTTTTGAGGACTGTTTTCAGTGCTACTTTGAAACAGTAAGTGTTGCAACAAACAGGAGACAATTGCCTAAATATTATCTTAACTTTGTTCTTCTTTCCAAAATGTAAATGTATATTTAGGGTGATTTTCTGAAACTATCATGGGCCTTGATGAACTTTCACGGATTTCCAGGACCCGTGGGAAGCCTGATAAACCTGAGGAGGTTGCCTTTAATCAGTAAACCAATTTAATTATGACACAAACAGTTTCCCCTTTCATTGTTATCCGACTCTTCTACATGTGCTTTTTCAGTCTGGATGAACTCTGCATTTATGATTAACTCACACAGTTTAGGGAGGAAAGCCGGGATATTATAATTCTAATACTCAAAGTTTTTATTAAACAAACTGACATTTTTTTTTTATATAATACCTTAGAAGCAGAGGAGAGGAAGCTCGGCCTGAAGAGGCAGGGGGAAGATGAGCGGAAAGTGGAGGAGTTGGAGATGCCTCTTCCTGTGGAGCGTTGATTATCGACTGGCTGATAGGACGTAATCATGGAGCCTGCAAGCTCAAAACTGCTGTTGTGGCTGTTGTCCTTTACCAGGGACAGAGAGTCGTCCTCTTCTGGAGACAAGAGCGTCAACAAAAACAATCGTTATACCCATGTTTAAAGCACTTTCTTTCTTTTTTAGTCAATAAAGTGTACAGACAAAAGCAGTGAGTTTTGAACTCACCCATCTTATTACTGCTGTACTGTCCAGAGGGACCAGACCTTCTTATGCCGTCACTAAAATATAAAAAAATAAAAATACATTTAGAAACTATGTACATTAAACATACAATTATAGAAGGACACGACCAGAAATGCCAAACGAACGTACCCAGTGCGAGAGCAGGAGTTGCCGGGGAAAAGCATGAGTGTGCCGTCTGTGTTAACAAGATCCGGAGTCGGTGAGGGTCCAGCGAGTGCCACGGGAGAAAGGCTCCTGATACTACGAGACACGCTGCCTTCCTCATCCTTCTCATCTTCCTCCCCATCATCACCTCCCAGTAAGTCGTCTACACCCTTGGAAAGAGAAGATCAGGTGTGACACAAGAACAAACGGCTGTATAAACGGACTGTTCCACCGTAGAGAAAAAAGGGAAAACATAGTCTTACCTCTTCTTCCTCAGAGTCTGTTAGCTCTTCCTCCTCCTCCTCTTCTTCCTCAGCGCAGTCTTCATTGTCGAGTCGGTTGAGCTCGGCCCTGCGCACCCGCTCCTCTTTCCTCCGCTGAGCCATGGCGAGCAGCAGACGCTGCTTCAGAGTCAGGAGCTTTTCCCCTGCACATACAGACCAGAAGATGCCAAGTTAAGAAACACCACAATTCTCTCATGAAAGCTTGTGCAAATCCCTTATTTTTCCCCTGGCCCCTTCTTTGTAAGTAAATGTGAAACAGCTTAACAATCTAGGCCCACCTGTCCCGGCACAGAAAATTGCTTGCTATTAGATAGACACTTTATATGGAAATTGGTTTCCTGCTGCGATCCAATAACAAACATTACATCACAACTTTTCCATTTCCATAATGCCTTAGTGGAGGCCATCTGGACATCCTAGTTATCCTTAAAATCCTCAAAAAATGTACAGCCTGTGGAATAAAATACATTTTGGATCCGTTTTTGGTAAATGAGGGGGGAAGGCATCATTGTCCATCAGATGAGAGTTTGCCGGCAAATATCACGGTGTTTTTCTGGGATTCTGTAGCATTTCCAAACCAGCAGATGATGCCAAATGTCAATTTACTTTTGATAGAACAGGGTTTGAGCCAAGTAGGAGGTTCTTAGCAGAACACATGGGGCAACCTTCGAGCGGGACGATTTCCAAAAAGACAGAAAAGCAAATGAACATATGAGTGAACGGTCAAACCTAATATGAGACTGAGACATCAAAGCAACCTTCATATCTGTGCTCAATAACAGCTTTATTCTCTATCATTTTTCACCACTTAGTTTCTGTTTTCATGCTCCTCACTCCTGGGCCTGTTTACAGTCTTTTCATACTTGTATAATGAAACGCTAAATTCTTTACAGAGATTTCCAAAGAAAATAATATATCTAGTTTATTGTGTCATTGGCATTTTTAATACCTTCAAATACCAGACTGAAGGATTCATTGCTGCTCTTAAGGATCTGTGGACACCCAGTAAAAGTAAAATAAAATAGGTGAGGAGGCTGTTTTTAAATTTACAAAATTGAACAAAGTAATAGATCATGCAATTCCCACATGAATCCTTACCAGGTTTTGTTGGCACTGGCTCATCTGCTTCCCCCCTCACAGTGACAGTGACCGACTCCGTGTGTAACTCTTCCTGTCCAGACGGGGTGCTGTCTTTGCGGACGATGTTGAGCTGCATGGTGCGCTCTGCTTGTGGCCTTGCAGGAACCTTAAATTGACGTAGGTATCGCTCTTTTAAAGCCACCACCCCTGATTGAGGGAGGACACCAAGGTTAATTGGGCACATTCTTGTACTAGAGCTTTTGAAATCCTCAAAAGAATCACAACTTACCGGGGTTGAGCTGCGGGGGCTCAAGCTGAACAAAGGCTCCATCATCTGGACACAGTTTAGGAATAGGTGGGGGGACCAGACCAAGCTCCTTCAGTCTGGCCAGTTTGTCCTTCTTGGGCTTGGAGGGTTGCTGTTTTAAAGTGACTGCTAATGTAGAATCAGCTATAGGCTCCACAGAAGCCACAGATACAGGCTGCATTAGCAGGGATTCAGATTCAGACGTGACTGCAGTCTGGCTTTGCTCTGTGGGGACAGCAGAGGTTTCCTCCACAAAGTCATTCATAGTTTTCACAACATCATCTGCTCTGAATGATTCCTGCAGACTCTCAGAGAGGTAGAGCATCGGGCCAGTTTCCTGGTTAGCGTCTGAGCTTGTTGTTTCTTCTCTGACCTGGTTGTGGCTCTCCTGCTGGGGTGAGGAGGTAGCGGCTGGGTGAGATAAAGGCTGAATCTGAGTGCATGAAAGATCCAGAGACGGCTCCTGTTCTGTTGTCGGCTGTTGGGGCTCCATAGGTGGGTTTGGGGGAGGTGGGGGAGGAGGAACCGCTGGCGTCTTCAACATCATAGCTGAATATTTTGTGGATCTAATGAAAATAAATCAAATGAAATCAGATTTTTATTAAGTCAACATAACTATAAAACAACACATTTTGGGTAAGCTTGTGACTACAGATCATGTTTGGCTTGTCAGGTTAGGCTGTTTGCATATTTTTGTGTTAACTGTTGTCTTTACTTCAGTAAAGCCATGGCAGGACCCTCAGGTCTGGATCTCTTCTTAAAGAACTGGTCGATGGTCTTAGGCTTAGGCATATGGTATGGCAGGCCCAGAGTGGACTCTACAAAGGCAGAAGAACATGTCAGCAATGTAGTGTCAGTAACATACATTCCATAGGATAATCCAGAAAAAGAAATTCTTACTGACCTCTGACCAGCCTCTGAGACTCACTGTGGAGATGTTTCATTGCCTCCTTGCTGGCACGTGCAGCTTTCCTCTCCTAAAACATCACATGTGGAAAATAAAGTTTTAAGTTTTGTATTACCTTTATAGCATTGTGAGAAAAAATAGCATTTTGCACTGCATACCTCACGCTGAGGTTTCACTGGTGCCTCTTCATCTTCCTCATCTTCTTCATCCAGGAGAGGTTCCTGCAATAACATTTAACATGATCAACAGCCTTTCAAGCAGCATCTCCAAAGTGTCAGACCACACGCAGTCTCACTCTTAAAATACAGTTCTCATTAACATTTAACACAAGCATATAAATAAAATCATTGCGATAATTAAGTCTTGATTTTACAATTTCAAATCATCGGTTACATACCTTGTGTTTTTTCACCTTGTGCTTGACTGCAGCTCGGATAGCGTCCAGGGACTCTTCCTCCTCCTCGTCATCATCATTGAGACCGGTGTCAAACAGATCCGTGTCACCCAGCAGACACCCGCTGTCGTTCAGAGCCCGAGGAAGAGTGTCCTGAAGTCATAAAACGTACAAGAATTTCATCTTCTGTATCCCAATTTTAAGTTTAAGTTTTTTTTCAATTTTCCCAAAAAGATACCAAATCACAAAACAACCATACACTGACATGAACCTAAACATGTATTTAATATAGAAAGTAATAAAGTACTTTCATGAGGACGTCAAGTACATTACACGGGTAAGTGTCGTCAAGACAATAGTAGAAATCAGTGATTCTGTGTACAAAAGCTGATTGGCAGAGAACATGTACCAAAGAAACACCAAGCCACACATACCTCATCATTTACAGAGACCCTCTCTTTCTTTTTCAGTTTTTCCACTGCTTTGCTTCGTTTCTCCTTCTTCTCCCGATGCCTCTGGCTCTTCTCCCTCTTCTTGCGTTCCTTTGAATTTGCTTCCTTTTTCTCTTCAAGCTCCTCCGCCGTCACTCCTCGTTTCCCTTGCTCCGACTCACTGTCCTCACTGTCGATCGGTGCTCTGCTTATTCTCTTGCTCTTCTGTGTCCCCTTTCCTGTCTTCTTGTCCTCCTCTTTAGCCTCACCTGTCTCCATCTCCTCTCCGCTGGAAGCAGACAAAACCAGAGCCTCAGCCATGTGGACACTGTCCTCTGCAGCAGCCTCTTCCTCACTGTCACTGTCTCTAATGGCTTTACGTCGAGGCTTCCTGTGAGCTGTGATAGCTTCATCATCATCATCAGAATCTGGAAGCAAAGTAACATTTTAATAACAGTCAAACTTCAAAATAGGAATAATGACGTTTGAGATGTTACAGGCAAGTTTCTCTCAGTCAAGCACTGTGAAATTATGATGGGTTTCTCTAATTTTGAGCCTCTTTCACACTAAAATTAAGGAGTATAATCTGGGATTTTTGAAGATGGGTGAACCCGCTAAAAGGAACCTTTGCCTGAATTGTGACATCACAAACAAGCCAAAAACAAAATAAGTCAGAAGAAGAAGAAAGCGGAAACAACAGCAACAAAATGCAGCTCAGTAACATGGTTAAACTTGTTACTAATTTGTATATTTTACTACTTCACTGTCATTAACCTGAATGGATTTCTCATTTACATTCTATTGTTGTGTTACTTCACCTGGAAGCTCCTCTTTATTGTTGGCCGTCTCCGTGACCATCTCCTCCACTGGAGAGCCCACCCCGCTGTCTGAATCGCTCTCTGCTACTGTTAGGGCCACAGCAGGAAGCTCCTCAGCCTGTGACCAATAACACAGAAACATTATTCAACCACCATTTTTGTTGTGGCATTTGAGCACTGCAGTGTATTCTGATGTTATATGATTATTAGTTAAAGTAAAAAAAGAGCCAGTACGGTAATAGATTATGTTCCAAATGCACAATACAGCTTGAATTGTACCTCTTAGTGACTTATTGTAAAACACTGGGGCTGCACTTCCAAGAAACAAACCCAACATGCATTATTGACATGTCAAAAGAAGATTAGATTGCATCTATTCATAACTGTGCAACTTCTTCCTAGATTTTTTAAAAATATTATAACTGTATGAGTCTATTTCATTCTGAAATAAATGAATAAATGGGGTAGTTTCCTCAATTATAGGTTAACGTTAAACATGGACGTCGCACCCAGAATGTGGGAGACACCTAACAATAAGCACAGAAGGTAAAACATGGCTTCCTTTCACTCTTTGCACACTGCTAGATGCGATTTCCCTTTAAAAGAACACATTTAAGATGAAGGTTGTAAATTCAAGTTAACAATCCCGCGAATTACAAACCACATATAAACATATTCTGACAGTTTTAAGCACAGTAACATGTCAGGAGGACAGATTTAATCGATAACCAGCAGACATCAGCTGGCTAAACCTAACCTAGCAAGCAAGCTACCTAGCCACAGCTAACAATACCCGACATTTGCAGCTTTTTTTTTTAAAACTGTGAATACATCTTATTTTATTCACTCTAACTTACAAGGACCTCAACTTTATGACAACGTGCTCTAGAACTGGCAAAGAAAGTACTTTGTGATTTCTGAGAACATTTGCCCTCACCTGTTGTTGAGAGACGAGCAGGCTCATCTTTGTCCGTCGGCTAGTTTACACGCTTCTATAAAAAAGAAGCCAGCGGAGACGACGACTTCACAAATCTCGGCAGCCACAACAGATGTCAATAAATACACGTCTGCGTAAAAAGGGGCTATTTTAGACCGTTACAGCACATTTAGAGAGCGCTTTAGCCGAGCTGCTCCTCTTCCTCCCGCCTCTTCCATACAAGCCAACAGAACAGTTTGAGCTTTCGCGCGCCGTGACAGCTGGCCCGCAGTTTTTCTGCACCGAGGTGTCAATCTCCCGTCTCTCGCTTTCCCATTGGTCCGCTGGGAAGCTTTGTTTCCGCCCACTGTGACGACGCAGTCATTAGGAGCATTTTCTAAACACCGGGGTTGCTCCCGCGGGTGGGGCTAAGTGCAACTATCTATCTATCTATCTATCTATCTATCTATCTATCTATCTTTTTCAAAATTATATATATATATATATATATATATGTAATATATATTAATATATGTATATATATATTAATTTATTCTTGTGCATAACCTTGACAGGTGTTTGGGTTTGTAAGGTTTATTCCTTTTATACCTCATAATATTTAATTTAATTTAATTTAATTTAATTTAATTTCCAACTTTATTAGGGACATATATAGTGAGAGGCACCGACAAAACACAAAACAATACAATGCTAAAATAAAAATACACACACACACACACACACAGAAATACAGGCTGGAACGCCAGTGGTTCCATATTGTTTTGTTTTTTAAGTTTATAAGTATTTGTTTGTTAACGTCCATTTTCTCTCACAACTGCCTGTGCCGTGCACAAACATTACGCATGCGCAGTTCGGTTTAAACGGCCTCTGACTAGCGCATGCGCAGTTACAAATCGTCAGAAGCAGCAGGAGGAGCGGCAGCTCAGCTCCGTGGGTTCAGTCGGCAGCCGTCCACATAGCTGTCTATATTCCCCTTTTCTTAAATTAGCCACTTTAAGCTTCGCGATACCGCCCCCAATTTCAGCGTCGGTACGGAGCCGCCAGGCCGGGACAGAGACGGAGAGAGAGGCCTCGGCCATGGAAGCGCTCGGACCCGGTAAGAGATTTGAGAAGCGGGGGCAAACAGTGGCAAGCGGCAGCGCGGAGAGCGAGCCGTGTGTCCGTAAACGCGACGCGTCACTGGGGGCCGCGGCTGCAGTGAGGCCTCGAAAACAAACCGAGGCCCAGCCCGTGTGTTTGTGTACATGTGGATGTGTGGCTGTATTTACGTCGCGCGGAACCGTGTTTCTTCTCCGTACTAACAAAGTTGTTGTTTTTTTGTCGCGTATTTGGTCGTGTCTGCGCGGTTTTATTTACACGCATGGCTCGTCGTGTCGGGGCTGACTGGCATTGTGTGACTGGGGATTTAACCAGGACCGTCCTTCCTCCTTCCTTCCTTCCGCGTCGTGGTGTGTTTACGTCGATGTTTATTCACAGTGCGTATGTGTGTGTGGGTTTGTTTTCTTGCCAACACAATTGCGACCCAATTTCTACGTAATTATCCACGCAGTGTCGTCGAAATTTGACAGAAAAGACTCATTTTCCCGTCAGGTGTGCTCGGGAACAGCGCGTCTCTTCGTGCTGCCAAGATGACAGCGATGGTGGGTGGAAAATACAAGATGAATGCCAATAAAGCACATGTTACTGGTGTTGCATGAGCAGAGGTGCGCTTATTTTGGTGTAGTTTGCTGGTGTTTTGTGGCGCTGTCATTGGTTTACGCACTTCCCCTCGGGTAGCAGCCATGCGCCCGTGAGAGAACAGCAGGGATGGATGGCGCTTTTATCGATCACATCTGCAGGTCAGCTCCATATTACTCATCTCCTATATGATAACAAAGGCACTTGACGTGCTTTGCAGCGGTGCAGCAGTGATCGTGCAGGCGGAGGAGAGGCGGACACTCACTTGCACACCGATCCACACAATGCATTTTTATTGTTCCCTGCAGAACACATGCGTGTTTACCAGTGTTGACACAATCTACTGTTTTTGGGTTTTTTTTGCGTGAAACGCGCCTGTTAATGAACTGCACATAAATCATCTTGCAGAACCAACACCATTTTTTTGCATCAGGAAGGAAAATACTTTTGTCCACACATAATGCCCACTAACTGGTGCATTCATGAAACCAACGAGGAAATATGTTTTGGGGGAACAGAGTATTGTCACACCGATGAAAGAAGTAGTTGAGATTGTAGATTACAGTTTGATACAGCCATCCACAGGTGTGTGACTCATCGTTGTCTCACATAATCTGTTTTAATTCAACACAAAACTGGGCTTTTAGAAACAATTGTTTCACTTACACTAACCATTATTGCCAGCGAGCTACCTTTTACCTTCCTGTGTGGAGTATGCAATCTGAGTATGACTGCAGATTTTAAATTACACCAATAACTCAGCAAAATAATTTTTGTTAGAAGTTATAAAAGATGCACACTTGAAACATGTTTCTAACCCTTTATATAAGACCGTTAAAGTTGTGCTTGTGTGAAGCGATTTTCTTTTACAGGTTCAAATGCAAGTTTTAAGTCGTACGAAAGGCACAACTTGTTTTGAAATAGGGTTCCATGTTAAATAAGTCCTTTCAAAGAGTGTTGAAGTCATTCTCCTTGGAAGTTAAGATGATGATAGGATCGTTAAATTTCACCTCTAAAACCAGCCAAGTAGTAGCAGCCAAGTCAAACCAGAAAGTTGCTGCATTGCGCCACATCTGGATGTCATGTTGCGTAGTGGCTCAACAGTCGAGCCTCCTGGTTCACTTTCACGGGATTTCACAAATGTACACTTTTCGTGGCTTGTGGTTTGGTGTAGTTGCGAGTATACGCACAGGAGGACCCCTAATGGCTGTGTGTAATGATGTGTTCTTACAGCGCAGCTGGTTTAAATCCGGTTTCCCCTCTTTTTCCAAAGTTTGTGCAGTCCAATTTTGAAAGTGTTAAAATCTAAACTGTGACAGGAAATTAATAGTATAAATTGTGGCAATGTGGCAATTACTCACCTTGAGTAAGAGGTCCATGCTTATTTATATATATGTTGCTTGGTTTCATAACTGCTCAGTGATTTGTTCATAATACAAAAGCCTGAGCCAACGTAACTGAAGTAGCTATAGTTTGTTAAATGAGGGAATATTTGATAACATATGCATAAAAGCTTCTACATACAGACAGTTGTTACACTGATTGGTGAATGTTGTGCATTTTGTGAATAGCAGCCTTTCCCTGGTTCACAGCTCAGTGCATTACATCTTAATCCAGGTGATTTGCAGGTGTGGGTGTCGGAGCACTCGCTGCTCGTTGCCTTTATAGTGTGACTCATCACCAGGCACAAGCCATCATACACTCACGCTGAGTTTTAGCCCAGCTGTCTCTCGGTATGATCACACTGTTGTTGCCAGGGACACGCATAGTGTTAGTCAGGTCTACAGTGTGCGAGTCAAAGCACACATCGCTCTGCCAGTGAGAGTTCACGGCACACAGGCACTTCATCGTGTTGCTCCTTGAACATTTCAGCTGTCAAGTTGGATTCAACTCTGCGTGAATCTTTCACATCATTTACCAGGGAAAAAAAAACTGATTTCACATCCTCCTGTGACTCAAACCAGATACTGATCGGTCTCACTTAAAAAATGGGTTGTTTAAATCACAACTTCGATGAAAAGTCTGCAAAGACTCTGTTATTTTATACCCATCTGTAATATTAAAAATGCTGTGTTAAGACACGGCTGCTGAAAATGTGTATGAAGATGGATAGTCAAATGCGTTTTATGCATCTGTATAGCTTTATTTGTTTTGCAATGAAGTTGTAATTGTGCTGTCTGGTGGTGGAGAGCCGCAGTGATTATGATGGGATGTTTATCTTGATATGGTCTCTTAGCCTATGCCAATATTTATATGTTAAGACTATACAGTATGCTCATCTGCATGCTTGAAGACCACTTGTGTGTGTGTGTGTTTTGCTCCTGTCACAGTGGGGTTTCAGGAGAGTTAGCCTAGTATCACAATGCATCTGCTACTATACTTGCACAAAACAAAGTAATGCAAATAAAACTCTGAGATGGGTGTGGTGTTGTTTAACGGTCGAAATGTGAAGGATGGGTCCGGGTATTTCACGTCAAGACACGTTTCAAAGCATGGTCGTGCAGCAGCTGAGGTGGCTATATATAGATCTAGGTCTGTTTTTGGTGAAAGTGGGAGAGGAAGACCTCATACCTCCTGAGCTTCAGGTCCCACACACTCTGTGGGACCTGTGCATGCACCCAGCAGTCAGATAAAAGAGTTATGCCTGTACAGTTCAGTTCTGTAGTGCAGATATTACAGTTTTGGAGATTTCTCAAAAACAGATATTAGTCTCGCATTTAAATTGCCAAAGGCCATTTTTTTTCCAGGAACCTGAAAGTGTTTCTCTAATTGTGAGACATGCCTCTGGACTTGAAACATTATTAGATAAGTTGATTTACTTAATTGCCTTTAGGAATCTTTGTTTCTTCCAGATTTAGAAACCCTAAATCAAGAAGCACTGCAAAGTGATTTTGAGATTGTATGGAAAAGGCTCTGTATTATTGGTATAATGATTTTTGATTTTTGTGGTTTGTGACATCACTATGATATTGAGTTTTTTTGTGGTTTCCATGGTTTTTTCATGGTTATCTAAGTTGTTTCTTTTGTCCAAATATGAGCGCACCACTGACTGGACTGGAATGGCTGAAAGTGCCACAGGGAGCATGGAACCAATCTTGACGTGTGCATAGATTTGTCTGCATTTGGGGGACCAAATTTACGTCACTCAGACCCCAGCACAGGGGTGGTTTAACGTGGGTACAGTTTGATGTATACACCATGTTCCTGAGTTACTGTTGAATTTATACAAATCTGTACACATGACGTTCAGTTGGCCAGTTTGCAGCATAGCGTAGAGCTCTCAATGTGTCTTTTATTGTTGTTATTGTTGAAGGCCAGGAGGACAAAGTACAGAGAGAAAAGTGTATTGTTGAAGAGTGTTAAATGAAAGTGATAGTGGAATGGTGCGACAATAAAGGGTAGGTGTGTGTGTGTGGGTGGTGATATGGGGCCCAGGCTACACGAGGGCATGTTGGGAAGCGTGTTCTCAGGAAGTGATGGGGAGGGTCCCAATTGTCTGTGTTCTCGAGCTTCACATGCTAACTGGAGCGTGTGGGTGCATGGAGTTCAGGAGGACCCCAGCAGTCTCTTTGCCGTCCAAGAACAAAAGCCTTAAACAGACCCCACCCCCGCAGTATTTTACCTTTTCTAATTTTGATTATGTTCTTTTCTGTTGCTCACCTTTCTTCTTCACTAGCACTGGTTGATTTCCTCCATTTTGCAATCACATTTTGCACACTTGGAGGACGTATTGATGTTAAAATGTAAGGTTAGTAAAGAGTAACCTCTGTTCCTGAGTGAAAGGTTCAGAAACCAGTTCATTGTGATTTTGAAAATTTGTTCATGAACAGAAAACAACACTTAACAAAATCTGAGTATGCGCAGTGCAAAAAACACCATTTATCTATGTGGTCACAAAAAGAATCCTTAGTATAGCTTTCTTTTTTCATGTCAGCATTAAACGGTAATATTTATATGTGAGACACACGGGGAGATTATCAGGTTCACTAAGCAGAATATTGCACATTACGTGTTGTGGAGTGATGTATGTAAGGTGTACGAGCGTGACATGTAAGTTGTAACGGTAACCCCTGTTTCTGTGTGTCACCCCTCCATATGGCCCTGCTGCTGTCTGTCTGAGAGGCTCTCGGCCTTTGTCTCGGCGTGAGGGCGGGCGTCTTCTGTGTCTGGGTGGAGTCGGGGGGCGGGCCGAAAGATAATTGTCGTCATTGTCTCGCCTGACCCGTGTTGACCCACATAGGTCAGGCGTCCGAGTGGCCCATTAGTCAAAGCGTACATACGTATATGAGGCCATTTCTGTGCATTCAAGCAAGTGTCACTGATGCGGTAGTTAGGAGATGGCAACATGTTTGGCGTTACACCGCACACGTTCTTCTTTCAAATTTGCGTTAAATGCATGCCCTTGCCGTCACTGTGTATAGTAAAATGATGATAATTTAAAGACTACTCGGAATTCATAGTTAGCTATGTCAATGTTCATTTCTGAAGATGATTTTAACCTTGTGATAGTGCTTATTATTTATTATAATATAGAGAATAATTATGTATTGCTTGGCCTGGGCAATTATGCAGTGATGATAAATATGGTAATATAATCCAGTTTTATATTGTGATGTGTAAAACCTTTGATTTGTTTTGTGTTAAAAGATTTAGTTTTCTGTCCATGAAGAAGTTTGAAACCACCAATAACTAATTTGATTTAGTGATAATGATTTGAGGTTTTCTGTTGATAACCTGTATTACCATATCCACTCCGTCCTAGACCTTTTTTTTTTAACTTCTCTCCTTGTTCTCTCCAGGGCCACCAGCCCCAACCTCTCTCTTCCAGCCTCCACGTCGTCCCGGCCTTGGCACGGTGGGGAAACCCATCCGGCTCCTTGCCAACCACTTCCAGGTGCAGATTCCCAAGATTGATGTCTATCACTATGATATCGACATCAAGCCTGAGAAACGGCCTCGGAGGGTCAACAGGTAAAAACCTCCAGAGAGTTTTAGCAGAAATGCAATTCAGTGGATGACCAACTGAAATGATTTGCACCTTTTTTGAGCATCATAAGCACAGACAGCCCAAGGCAAATCTCTGGAGCCTAGGACGTGGAGAAAGGAGTAAAGACTGATATAAAAGTGCATCCTTATTGTCTCCATAGATATTCAGTAAACACTCTTATGCCTGTGTTTGTTCTCCTTTACCTTCCAGGGAGGTGGTGGACACCATGGTGCGGCACTTCAAGATGCAGATCTTTGGAGACCGACAGCCTGGGTATGATGGGAAGAGGAACATGTACACAGCACATCCACTGCCTATAGGAAGAGACAGGGTTGGTATCTCGAAAACCTCTTGTGTCATGAGCACATACAGTCATCGTGTTTTCTTTTGAAGAGTGTTTTGTTATTGTCCTGTGGAGAAGTTGGTCAGCTGCAAGGTCTCAAACCAAACTATTTTAGCAAATGACCGTGGATTAGGATGTGAGGTTGCTAGCTCAATAAATCTTCAGATAAATGTGGAGAACCTGGACCAAGAATGTGGTGTTTCTAAGAAAAGATAACAACGGCAGACACTGAGTGCGTCATTTTTCATTCACTTGTCAAATGCGTTGCTTTGTGGGAAGTAACTCTCACGTGTTTATGATTTGTTTCTCGCCACTTCTCCAGAATCTGCCTTGTACCGTCATTCAAAGTTACTCAGTATCATGTTTTTATGATGTTGTTACAAAAATAATGCTTGAACAAATGATGTGCGACACACGATACGATACTGTCAAAGATGATTGGATAAATCTTAAACCTTAAAAACGGGTTTCTAAGGTTAGAGTTTGGACTTCACCTCCAAGTTTGATCAAATATCGGAGTTCTGGGAAAAAAAACCTGACGGCTCTATTACTAATAGTATAGAATTCCAAATAAATAATTGCAGCTCCAGTAAGTTGATCTAAGTGTTCTACCACAAACATTTTTAAACATTCTGCTGCATTGTGAGTCATGAATATCTTGGTCATACTACATTTCTCTGTGCAGCTTAAATGTCCAGTGTGTCCAACCCCTTTTTTTTGGAACTACTGTTATTCTTCTGCTGTAGAAGCATGGCAACACAAGCCTTGCCTAAAGCACAAATAATAGGTTTATTATTGTGAAGTGATGATACACTTCATTCAATTCATTCCAATAAACCCTCCTAAAGTTTAAAAACTGGACCTTTTAAATGCAAATGCAAAAGAAGCCTCTTTCTCATTGACACTAATCTTATACAAAAACCTTAGACTTGTAATGTTTCAACGTGAAGTTGAAAGGGTTTGATGAAATTCCAGTGGAGTTTCCTCCTTAATGTTACCTCGTGTGTGTGTGAAGCATTTCATAGTAAATGAGGTTTTTACCAACAAATGGAAAATATAACCGTGATTGTGACATGAAATGAAATGAAATGAAAAGAAGCTTCCTTTTTTTTTTTACCAATTCTGCTTGCTGATAGCAAGCCTAAATTCAACATTCAGGTTTTTGGTTTTTTTCTTATTACATAATTTTTCTCAAACATGTTCTCAGCTTTTTTACACCCGATGACTGTGTGTGCTAATGAAATGTTTCAGTGCTGCCTCTTCTGTTGCCATTTCAAAGACAAATTGATTCTTTGGCGTCACTCTTTTTTTTTCTCCTTATTGCTCTTGGGTATTTATTACTTATCTCTGTATGTCACCTGTTCAAATCAATTTTCCATCACTCTTTCCTTTGCCTCTCCCTCCCTGTCCTCACCTCTTCTCCCTCTCTCTCTATCCTCAGGTGGATCTGGAGGTGACACTGCCTGGCGAGGGGAAGGATCAGACGTTCAAGGTGTCTTTGCAGTGGGTGTCTGTGGTCAGTCTTCAGATGTTGCTTGAAGCTCTGTCCGGTCACCTAAACGAAGTCCCCGAAGACTCTGTTCAGGCTCTGGACGTCATCACACGACATCTGCCTTCCATGAGGTACCGCCACTCGTCCGCCTCTGCAACTGCATTCATTAATAAATTATTTGCCAACTATTTTGATAATTAATTGTTTGTGATATGTGAGCAAAGAAACGATAACATATTCACATTTATCATTAACATAGTTTTATGTTCCGTCTTGAGAACAATTTATATCTTTAAATCCTTGCATTAGAATATAGTAGTTAATATTTTGATGTCCTCTAACCTGGTAATGATTTATCTTTTAAAATAAAAATATGAATTATGAATTGATATTATATTTTTTATTTGGGCAGATCTACCCATATTTTATCTCTTGCATCTGTCTCCAGCTGCTATTGACTGTTAAATAAAATGCTAGCTTTTAGGCTGCACTGATTTGTTGGATACAATTGCAATTGTGTGGCATCAATTTTATACGATCTTGTGTTTTGACTGATCCTGTCCCAGATTTCAGATTTTGGGGGTGACTTCATGGATCCAGTGTGATCCTGTCTGTGATTGATCGTCTGTGTTTGTGCACACAGGTACACTCCAGTGGGGCGTTCCTTTTTCTCCCCTCCGGAGGGATATTATCATCCTCTGGGTGGAGGCAGGGAGGTGTGGTTTGGTTTCCATCAGTCTGTCCGTCCAGCCATGTGGAACATGATGCTCAACATCGATGGTAAAGATCTTTTAACACTGCGCTGAATTAAAAAACATGTTAACACACAGAATTGTGATGAGTGATGTCTGACTATACCCAGAGGTAATTCTACTGTAAAGTGATATGATATGATGCATCTCGTCATTTCTTGTGCTGTAGCCTCTGACACAACAGAAGACTCAGCTCAGCAAGAATTCTTGTATTTTCTTTGTTCAAAATCTCTCTGTTGTGGAGTTCCTCCCCGCTTTCAGTCATCCATATTTAAACATATCTCCACTGCAGACCTTTTGTTTTTCTTCTCCTCTGGTCAAAATGTATTGGATTTATTAGATAGATTTATTGTTCACCATTTCTGGTGCTAGGTGCTGGCTGTTCTCTGCTGCCATCCCATGTGTTGAAGAGCTACTGGCTGTGGCTTTGGGTGGGTGGCGCAACGGACCAAAACAAACTGCATTTGCGGCCCACAAATACTGGCTGCAGCGTTGATACAAGTGAAGCCAGTATTTTAATTTAAAATGGTAATTTTATGCCTTAGCGTAATGAATATTGCGTCGCACCTTTTCACATCCTTTGAAGCCAACGTGTGCCTGTAATATGAGGCTGGAAATAAATAGTCTAGACTGAAACTGCATTGCTCAGCAGAGGCTAATAACCCCTGGGTGGTCATTTCCATCTTTTTTTTTTTATTATTATTTTTTTTTAAACAAAGGGTAGGGTCATTCAGGTATCGGAGACTAGATTACTTCATGTGATTGGGTCTTACTGTCAAATTAACGTGTAGGTTACACTGAGACAACCACATGAAAAACAGTGAGGCAGTTGAAATGAGGAGTTTCATTATTCCTGCAAGGTGCTTCATGTCTCTGGAAATCCTCTTATGTTTTTGCGCTGCATCTCGACTCCTCGAGGCAGCAGCCGTGGCCAGACTCTGCCTGTGATACACACCGTCTCGGACTTACTGTGCTGGCTCGTCGTTACTAATTTATGAGACCGTTTGATAAATAAAGCCCCTTCTCTTTTACAGTGTCCGCCACTGCTTTCTACCGTGCTCAGCCTGTGATAGAGTTCATGTGCGAGGTGCTGGATATCCAGAACATCAACGAACAGACCAAACCACTGACTGACTCGCAGCGTGTCAAATTCACCAAGGAAATAAGAGGTGAGCCGGCGTTACCAGCACACATACAGGAGCTCGGCATTCATTGTTTGACTTTAAATGGTTTGAATTTACTTTAGCAGAGGAGGGCTGACAGGCACACACACACACATTATACGCACAACTTGTGTGACTCAGTGTGTATCCAGTTCATCACAAAGATTACATGTGGGCGTAAGCCTGCAAAAATATGCATGTTTTTATGTGGTGTTAAAAAAAAAATACACCCACTCCTGATACATTATCATACTCCTTGTGTTTTTTGGACTTGATGTCATTTTTAAAACAGACATTTGAATCTTAACGTTGACTCTCCATTCTCCTTGCACTTTCTTCTATCAAAAGCTTGCACTGTGAACTGAAAAATCCGTTACAAGAGACGAGCAAAATGGCAATCGTATAAAGAAATGTTTGAAATTGCAGTTGGCAGGAAGAAGCGACTGCTCCATTTCATTCATTTTGTAATCATGTTTTCTTGTGTGTGTGTCTTTTAAAGGCTTAAAAGTTGAGGTCACACATTGTGGTCAGATGAAGAGGAAGTATCGTGTGTGCAATGTCACACGTCGACCTGCCAGCCACCAAACGTAAGCATCACATGTACTACCTCATCATCAGTTTCTTAATCGTCCACATATCAGCAATGGCACCGTTTTAAGTGTAGTGTAATGAGCCAGGAACGCTAACATTGCAGCGCTTCATGAAGATATCGTCTGTGCTTTTTCGCCCACCTATTCATTTTATTTGCAGGTTCCCCTTACAACTCGAGAACGGCCAAGCCATGGAGTGCACAGTAGCTCAGTATTTCAAGCAGAAGTACAATCTGCAGCTCAAGTATCCACATTTACCCTGTCTCCAAGTAGGGCAGGAACAGAAGCACACTTATCTTCCCCTGGAGGTGAGACACGGGCTGTTTTCGTGATACCTGAATTAATGTTAGAGCATGCTAAAGGTGCCCGTTCGTTCGTTCATTCATTCATTTATTTATTCATTTATATTTAGCTTAATTAAAGCTTAATTTTCCTGCTCTGTAGGTCTGCAACATCGTGGCAGGCCAGCGCTGTATCAAGAAACTGACAGACAACCAAACATCCACCATGATTAAAGCGACAGCTCGTTCAGCCCCCGACAGGCAGGAGGAGATCAGCAGACTGGTGAGCTCCCTCTTGGGTTAAGAATAAGAACAGCAACATGTGGATGATACATGTGTTTTAAGCTTCACTTGATTCTTTAAATCAATTCTGAATTTTTTCGACCTCCACATCCAGGTCAAAAGCAACAGCATGGTCGGGGGCCCAGATCCATACCTGAAAGAATTTGGCATTGTGGTGCACAATGACATGACGGAGGTGACCGGTCGTGTTCTCCCAGCTCCCATGCTGCAGTATGGGGGCCGGGTGAGTACAGACACAGGGAGGGACTGTGGCAGGGTGAGTACTGGGCAGGGGCTGCACTCAAGGGGGCACAAGCCTGACTGGGAATGAACGGGGTGGGTTGGGGAGGGTAATCACGTTGTGAGTGCTTGAACATGAGTGAAGATCCGGGTTTGCAGAAAGCACTGATTAGAAGGATGCGATTTGTATTGGCTACATTGATTCTTGGATACAAAGGGAGTTCTAACCTAATACCCTATTAACTGATCTTGATCCCATCATTGAAAGCTACTTTTTGGTTCACAGAAACTACGGCGCTTTCACAATGTGTGGCTTCTAAGCCTTGTAAAAGACGTTAATCTGTATCTTACAGTCGTGTTAATTCTCAAATGGATTTGAATGAAGCACTATCAAATGAGAAAAGTGATGCTGTTTAATTTAGAGTTACATATCAAAATGAACACCATAACAGGTTGGCAGGTTCTGAAAGTATTAATGTTCTTAGCCGTGAACCTGTGGTGCATTATATTTATTTGCCTATTTAAAGGTAAGCAGTAATAGATTAGGCTTATTTCAATTTTGAATTGTCTGTATTAATCAAACAGTTGTACTGCATCAAATCATATTGAACTATATCAGTCCATAATACAAGAATCATAGCCCCTGTATCTGGATACGTATCAAATGTACAACCCTAGTGGATAAATAACAGATGATCACATTTTTATTACTGTGCATTGCACATATAGAAAGGTTAAATGATGTGTTCAACTTCAAAACCTGCAGACCTGTAAGATCTGGACCTTGCCGTGTGTTTGTTATAATCTTGTGGTGAACCTCAGCCGTCTGCTCAGTGTTTGCATTTTCCTCTTCACTCACTCACTCACTCACTCACACACCAACGCAGCTGATAAACATGTGCATCTTTATGACTGCGCTCGTTAGACGAGGGCTGCATTGATGGCGGAAACGAGACGAGGAGCTACTGCAGACTGCTGAGATTCACCCTCTGAATCTCAAATCAGCCTCTCTGAAAGCTCCAGACTGGATCTGCATGGTGCATGCAGAGATAAGAACTTCATAATTTGCAACCAGTTTGTCAATATGAGATATAAAAAAGTGCTTCTGTAGCACTTTGGGATTCTCTTTTAGAATATAAAGTGCACTACAAATAAAATGTATTATTATTATTATTATTATTATTATTATTATATAACTAATGTGTACCAATATATAAATTAATCAGAAATAGCAGGCTCTTAGACTGATTTGGGATTCAAGGATTGTGTGGAAGATTGATTGATGTGTTTGGGGGATGATGAGACTCAGAGGCACCCAGCATCAGCAAGTCAAATCTGTGTAGAATATTCTACACTGTAGCTTTGTGAGAGAATCTGGTTTTATCTCCTTTCTATGAAAGTGGAGTAAATGTCTCTTCATTCATAGACTTCATAGGGTTCAATGATTCTGCTAAGACGAGGTGAAACATTAATGATCCCTGTGGGCCAATTGCCTCAGTTTTGGCTGCTTCTTTAGAGCTCCTTTACAATCGTTCTTCAGAATGAAAGCGTATTGTAGCTTGATGAAACCCACTGCCAAGCTTAAATCCTATTATTGGCCGACTGAACTATATGTTAGTTAATTTACTCTCTTTCTGCTTGGCGTCTCGCCTGCTGGGATATTGAGTCTAATCGGCTTCCAGTGAAATGCCCTTAAATGTAGACTGAAAGCTTTTCCCTTGGTATGAATGAAACCCACACTTCTCACATTTTATTCAATGGCTTGCTGATATTGGTCGCATTAAATCATTCACAAAAACTGAATGCTCCCTGATGTGACTGGAGTACATTTTCTGTGTAATATGCATTTTGTTGATAACCTGATAGCGTTTATTAGGTAGTTTGAACAAATCGTCACGCAGTTTGTTGTTGTCACTTGTTTTGGGGGATGAAGGCTCCTCATGGTATTTGGCAAATCCAGATAATTTAATTAAAGATTTCTGCTTTTTGGATCTGCATTCACAACCAAACCCACAGTTGGATCACTTGCTTAATGAGGACTCTTGGCTGGAAATGAACGTCCTGTAGAAAGTAATAAAGTGCAATTTCAAACCCAAACTGAAAGAAACACAAAAAATGAAAGCTGGTATGAATGGTATGCAAACCAAGCTGGAGCTTTTCAGTGCCAATTCATTGGCTTTGTCCTCAGCAATTAAGACACTATTTGTTGGTACAGACACTAATGTCTGTCAGGGATGTGTATACTGCAACACAAGAGGCCAGAAAAGCTTTACAATTTTCCGATTTTTAGGTTGTATTGTGAAAATTCAGAGATGGTATTTTATGATGGTATTGACCAAGCGTTATTACAATACTTTATATTTGCCCTACGCACTATGGGACTATATGGGATTTAAATACATTGTTTGTGTGCATATGAAAGAAAAATCAAAGTATATGAAGCCGATGTATTGGCTCATCCAACCGGGGGGTTGACTAAGAGAACAGGGACTCTCTCCGCAGAATAAAACCGTGGCCACACCCAATCAGGGTGTGTGGGACATGAGAGGGAAGCAGTTCTACGCCGGCATTGAGATCAAGGTGTGGGCCGTGGCCTGCTTCGCTCCACAGAAACAGTGTCGGGAGGACCTGCTCAAGTGAGTGTCGGGCTTATCGTTTGTCGCTCTCTCAAAAAAAAACTGCTTCTCATTTCTGACCCAACATTAAACACCTTTCAACAGGAGCTTCACTGACCAGCTACGGAAGATCTCAAAGGATGCTGGGATGCCCATTCAAGGCCAGCCCTGTTTCTGTAAATACGCCCAGGGAGCTGACAGCGTGGAGCCCATGTTCAAACACCTCAAACTGTCTTATGTAGGTCTGCAGCTGATTGTGGTCATCCTTCCTGGCAAAACACCGGTGTACGGTAAGATGTGATCTCAAACTTTAACTTTTGCATTTCACTGAAGTCAGAAACGACTGAGGGTCGCACACAGAACTGAACTTGTGTTTTTCTGAGTCTTGAAGTGAACATTAGATATGAAGAGTTTGTGAGATATTGAAATATATCTTGATTTATCTCCGTGTTCATATGCAGCCGAGGTAAAGCGTGTGGGCGATACTCTCCTCGGCATGGCCACCCAGTGTGTCCAGGTGAAGAACGTAGTGAAGACGTCGCCTCAGACACTCTCTAACCTCTGCCTCAAGATCAACGCCAAGCTGGGAGGCATCAACAACGTCCTGGTGCCTCATCAGAGGTTAGAAAGGATGTTTTTTTTTTTAAATATCAGAATCATAAAAGCCTCATTGTCTTGTCATGACTCACACAGCATACAGTGTTATCTCAAATCTACCCACTTGTTATAAAATGCACACCATAAATTCAAGATAACAAAGTACCTAGATTTCATTTGTCATTGTATAAATGCTTATGTCTTTTATTGTAGTGCAGATATGAGTCTTTAATGCTTCTTGGCTTCCACTGTTGGAGTTGAATGCTTTCTGCATACAAATAGTTCCCCGGTATCCATGTGGTATAGAGCAATCTGAGTTGCAGTAAAAAAATCTGCCTAATTGTCATGTCAATTTTACACTTCTTGATTCAGATTCTGCGAATACGATATTTGTATCTATATTCCCTCGTGTTATTTCCTTCATTCCTTCGCTCTCGATTAAGACACTGAATGATTAGTGTGTTGTACAGGCCTGTGATACAGAGTTTTCTTTTTTTTTCTTGTGCTCTCGGTTCAGGCCCTCTGTGTTCCAGCAGCCGGTCATCTTCTTAGGAGCTGATGTGACGCATCCACCAGCAGGTGACGGGAAGAAGCCGTCCATCGCGGCAGTGGTGGGCAGCATGGACGGCCACCCCAGCAGATACTGTGCGACAGTGCGTGTCCAGACTTCTCGACAAGACATATCCCAGGTAACCTCTTCTGTCTGTAGGTTTTACAAAGGGAAATTGATCTGAAACTGTGCGACTGGACAAGTTATTTGGACCTAAAATTTCACATCAGTGTCCGTTTTAGACTTGTGGACATGTCTCTGCCTTAAATTGCACTTTACTCTGAGTCTAAACCAGGTGTTTTTTTCTCTTTCCAGGAGCAGTTCTTCAGCCAGGAGGTAATCCAAGACCTGACCAACATGGTGCGGGAGCTGCTCATACAGTTCTACAAATCCACGCGCTTCAAGCCCACACGCATCATCTATTATCGTGGCGGTGTGTCTGAGGGACAAATGAAACAGGTGAAGGAATGGCATTTATTTTTTATGTTTATTCTAATGAATTTAGCATTTTATTTCTTAAATAAAAAAACAAATCATTACATTAACGTCTGTTTTCAGGTGGCATGGCCAGAGCTGATAGCCATCCGTAAAGCATGTATCAGTCTGGAGGAGGATTATAGACCGGGCATTACCTACATCGTGGTCCAGAAACGCCACCACACTCGGCTCTTCTGCTCCGACAAAGCCGAGAGGGTCAGTGAAAGTCTATTCTGACCATTTTCCACTCGTCAAACTCTTGCTTAGTGTTAACTGACCTGACTGACTGTCCCTGTCTTTTGCAGGTTGGGAAGAGTGGTAATGTCCCAGCCGGCACCACGGTGGACAGTACCATCACACACCCGTCCGAGTTTGACTTCTACCTGTGCAGCCATGCTGGGATCCAGGTGAGAGTTAACACACTCACATAGACTCATATACAAACAGAACTCTCAAGAATTCAAGCACACTTTGTGTTCAACCCTGCAGTTCCCAACTTATTTTGCAGCCTTGGGTTGGTGTAGAGAGTTTGCACATTTATGTGCAATAAAACCAAAATTATGGTTCAAACCAATGATTTTAAACTTAGACCTCAATATGGCAATTTTGCTCTGTGGTTACTGCAGTAATGATGCTTAACGACAATAAACTGCATGATTCGGATGCTTCTTCTGGCTGTTATTTGACCACAAACCAAAACACTTGTCCCCCTTTTTTTTAAATTCAAAATAACTGCAAACAGTGGTTCATCACATTATTCCTGTTGCTCTGGAGAGCTCTTTCCCTCACTCACTGAACAGCCTGTGAGAAGCAGTGCACCTGGCTTTGTGTCACCGGGTAACTTAAACACAGCACACCCTCTGTACGCTAAATGTTTCGAGTACAATTTCAACTCATTACGTCTCGTCCCTCCGCAGGGAACCAGCCGTCCCTCCCACTACCACGTCCTGTGGGATGACAACTGTTTCACGGCCGACGAGCTGCAGCTCCTCACCTACCAGCTGTGCCACACCTACGTCCGCTGCACTCGCTCCGTCTCCATCCCGGCGCCGGCCTACTACGCCAGACTGGTGGCTTTCCGAGCCCGCTATCACCTGGTGGACAAAGACCATGACAGGCAAGTAATGTTCACATATGTGGGATTCCACATCAGGGCGGCATTGCATTTAGTTGCACCTGTAGTGTCCTAAAACTAAAGCGGTAACAGTCAGTGTTTCTTTGTGCATTTCGGGTTGTTGTCCTGTTGACTAGAAGCTCGTGTGCTTCTCGGCACAAACAACCACTATTCTACTTACGATCTGTTTGGCACCTTGTCCGTTTTTGAGTTCAATGTGAAAAATATTGAGAAAACATTATTTAATTTTACTCTCTTTGACATGAAAGTTAGGTGTTCGCTGATATACTTGCACCATAACACCCGTTAAACATTAGAAATTCTGATGTTATGGACCTTTTGTTGGAGACCTCTCAGAATAATAAAACACCTTTTCTATACCATTTATTTTCTGCTTTTGGGTAATCAAAGTGTTTTTTTTTTCTTTTTTTACTTAAGCAAAATTACACAGGTGTTGGTTTCAAGTTAATAGAATACATAAAAAGTGTGATATATTTTCAGATGGAGTTGAATTAAACCTTGTCTGTTTTTCTGTGACTGCAGTGCTGAAGGCAGCCACGTGTCGGGCCAGAGTAACGGTCGGGACCCTCAGGCTCTGGCCAAGGCGGTTCAGATCCACTATGACACCCAGCACACCATGTACTTCGCCTGAGCTCTCAGGCCCATCAACCAGTCCACCTGCGGATTCCCTACTTTGTTTCTGTCTTTTTATTTCTTATTTACCAGTCTGTGTCTCGCTTGTTTCCTCCCATATCTCTCTCTCTCTCTCTCTGTCTCTCTTTTTGTAGTCCATCTCCTTCTCTTCATCGTCACTCTACATTTTCTGAATCTGCACCAAAGCGGCTCTTGGACGAGAGAATCTGTCGCGACTCCTTTTTTGTCCCGCAGTTTCTTATTTTATTTTAATTTTTTTATATATATATATACGGAACAATTTCCAACCAGCGTTCCCAGTCGAGCCGCCTTTCTAACCAGCAATCCAGCACTGTGAGCCTGTAAGACGGTTCACGGTGCGCAAAAAAAGAAAAGAAAAAAAAAAAACGTGAAAAAACAAAAACAAACCATACATATACACACGCGTATATATACACACATATATATATGTATGTGTGTATATATACTACACGTTGAGCCATTACTTTTCAGTTTGTTTTTGTTTTTTCTATTTGAATGTCTGCACTCTTGTGTTTGTAACATACACTGAGCAAAGGGAGTGGTTTGGCACGGTCTGTGTCGGCGCAGCTCTTTAGCTCTCCCAGCTAAGCAGGACTCGTATCTACTTTTACCTCAAAGCCTCTTTGGGCAAACTCTGTCACAAGGTCTTGGGTTTATTGGGTTGCGGGGAGGGAACTCGATATGAAAAGAGATGGAGGGGGAGTTGACCTTTTGAGAATGATAGATATATATATATATATATATACACACACATATATATATAGTATATATTTTTTTTCTTTTTAAGAGCGTGTGTTTTAACTTTTTCTCCTTATAACAGTCTTTTACAAGCAAGGTGACCAGGGTGTCCATGCCCATCATTACTTTTCTCCCATCTTGACAAAGAATATGCTAGTGTGTGTGTGCGTGCATGCGTCCATTTCTGTGTGTGTGTGTGTGTGCATCTCTGTATATACATGTACTGCTGTCTGAGAGTGTGTGTGTGTGTGTGTGTGTGAGTGAATGTGTTTAATGGCAGGCCACTGAATTGTAAAGGGAAATCAAGGAGATAACTGCTGTAAATGCCTCAGATTTGTTTTTATATTCACACATACAGTACAAATAGGCATATATTTACATCTCTAGAGACGGTTTTTGAGACAACGCGAGTTAAAGCTGGCTTCACGGAGGCTGGTGGCGGGTATTTGTATCAGTCCTGGGTCACTTCTGAATTGAAATGACTTGAGTTGTTTTGGTGCGTGGGCCTGCGGCGAGTGCGAGCTGGCCTGGGTTTGCTTATTTGCCTCGTAACGCCATTAGAACCAAGGAAAATAAGCAGCTTAATCCATTTTAATTCATAAGTGAAATCAGGTCCAATGTGTAGCATTAGTAACTGAGGTCTGTGACTGGCTCAGCACTGGGACCTGTTGATTGGCTGGAGGCGTTAGAGGTTTTGTTTTTTTTTATCAGCCTTGCTTTCTGTTTGGCGAGTAGCAGGATCTTACTTTTCCTTGGACCTGAGTATCTGAAAGATTATACGACAACTTTTGTTGGATGTTGCTTTTCTTTCTTCTTATGTTGTTCTCAAAGTAGTTTCAAGAGCCAGAAACCAACAGGTTTTTTTGTTTTTTGTTTTGTTTTTTTTCTTCGAGGTCTCCTTTGCTAAATACTGGCCAACTCATTGCACTGACCCAGGACGCTAGGCAAGCAACTGAGGGCACTCTCAATCTCTCTTACCTTTTATGCATTTATACATATGAACCAACAAAGCAGATTTGTAAAAGTTTAATATAAGATGTTTTGTGGTTATCTTAAAAAAACAAAAACATAACGGTTGTTTAGAATACGTAGTAACCATCGATGTTGTTGTTGTTGTTATCGTTGTTGTCACTGTTGTTACTATTGTGATGAAATTTTAAAGGACGGCAGCAAAGCCAGTTATATAGTTACTAGTGCGACTTCAGGAATAGACTTTGGTTGTTAAGCTGCAGGTTAAAGAGTAGAGATTTCCTTTTTCGTTTGTTTTTTTTTTGTTCTTTTTAGCATTCTGGTTAATGAGGAGAAGACGAAGGCCCCATGATGGATGAATCCATGCTTCCTCTGTAGGTTCTGATGTAAGATGTTCAGTATGGAGTATCACTCCAGCTGGTGAACGAGTTTGGCTGCAGTGTGTAACACTCGGCCGATATCGCCTGGTTTTGATCCAATGGAAGGATCATAGGCTGTATATAAAAATGGACGTCGTCTTCCCGTTAGGACGCAAGTAGCGATTAGCCACCAAATATTCCAGCGCAGACGCTAACCAGTCGGATAATGACTAACTTTTATCTCCGCATTACCCATGTTTTTGTCAAAGTGCACTCAACGATACCTTTTTTAACATTACTCCTATGAAATAAGTTCAAAGCATCGTGTGTGTGTGTGTGTGTGTGTGTGTGAGAGTCCAGTCTTGAGGCTCTCACTCACTTGCGCATCAAATATGCAAATAAGCAGACACCAGTGTGATTGACAGCTAGTATCATCCAATAGATGCAGGTGACGCGTGGAGTTTATGGTTTCTAAAACTAACAAAGTGCCGATCTAATTGCATTTAATCGCATATCTCAAGGCTTCATAAAAGGAGTTTGTTTTTCAGTGGGAAGACTACGTGCATTTTTCTAAACGGTCTATGGGACGGAGACAATCGGATAGTAATCAGTTGAACCAAGATTAAGGGATTTGTTTCACCGTGGTTTGTGATAGGCAATGAGTTGAATTTTTAGGCTTGTTTAAAAAAGCAAACGGATAAAAAAAACGGTTTTATATTACTCTGTGTGTATTTGAAGTATACCCATGTTAAAGTCTCTACTATTTAACAGTGTTTGTTTCCTGTTTTTAATGCATTTTTAACACTGGATTTAATGAATTGACAATAAGCATAAGCACTGCCCTTGGACCCCACCGTACGAGCGCCCCACAAACCGTTGCCCGAGACAAAAACGTGACATGGCGACTTTTGCGTCAGTGTTCGTGATGTGATTGGATGAATATGGAGGAGGATGAGGAGGAGGAGGAGGAGGAAGAGGAGGGTCGGCGTGCACGCCTCATCAGGGGGGCACAGCTCAGTGAAAACTCTTTTGTAATAAACCACCCGTAAAGCATCAGGTTTACTATGAATGAGTTTGAGCACCTGCCTGTTGTGGGCGTGGACGGCAGTGAAGAGGCAAGAGAGTGGGGAGAGTGGTGGTTGTGAGGGAGTTGTCCAGGCATTGCATGCAATAAGTGTCGGTTTTTGTTTTTTTAAAAAGGGGGCTGATCCATTGTATTTTTTAAAAAAAACGTGCACTAGTTTTACAAAGCCAAGGTGGGCTGTGACTGAATATTCACGCGGCATCTCTGATAAGGAATGATTTGACGTTTTGAATCACAATATTTTGATTGATAAACTCCAGCCAGATTTAAAGGTTCACTCCCTGTTTGTAACATGACATTGCAAAGCAATATTAACCCAGTTCTTGTTTTCAAATGTCAAAAAAAAAAACAAAGCTATAATTCTACTCATTGTGGTTGTCGGTCTAGTTTTGCTATTGTGTCTGTACTTATATTATATATATATATATATTTTTGTTTTTTTTTGGTTTCAATTTTGTGTTAAATTTATTTGCTTGTATCAATCAGTGGGAATGTGCATTTGGTGGAATAGTTAATGTAGGCCTTTAGACTGTTTTCTTTAAAAAAAGTAACAACATTTAGACTTTGCTCGCCTGCATGCCAGAGTATTGTCCTTTTTTTAAAAAAAAAAAGTTAAGAAAATCTTTTTGGAATCATATTTATTATGAGAAAGGAAAAAAATATAATTACTTTTTCTGTGGGGGGGGGTAAATGTTTATCAACTATTTTAGACTAGCAATATTTGATGTATTTTAAAGATTCCTACACTAACGTCAGTAATTTGGGAGGTACAAGCTGTTGTCCGAGGCGAGGGGCTGCCGGCTCTTTGCGTCGCGTTGAAATTCAAACGAGGTACTTTCTTCAAATGTGCGCCCGTTAAAGAGCGGAGCCCCTCGCCTCTCTGCCAGGTTACCGCAGCGAGCATCTGGTTTGGTCGCCTCGTCCCTGGTTTGTACCTTTTTGGCCATGCCTTTTGATGATGGGAGGGTTACTCCTGTCTCCATGGCAACTCTGCTGACCCCTCACAAATGCACTTCCTCTTTGTGAAGGTGTCCCCATGGCATTGACAGAGCAGGATTACCTCTTTTTAACAGTTTTTTTTTTTTTAAATCCATAGTTCTTTGTGTGCCCCAGTAGAAAGAGAGCATGAGTTATTTTTTAAATTCCTCACTTTGATATATTGTTATATTTGAACAGATTTGTAACTTTCACATTGTGTATCGTGTATTTTATTTTCCCTTGTTGGTTTCTTTTTTTGGAGGTGGGAGGGGGGGACGGGGGATTTATTATTGCTCTGCTCTGTATCTTTTCTTTTTCTTTTTTTTTTTCCTGTGTGATTGTCTAATAGCAGTAGACCTGAATTGGAACATTCCAACTCTGAATGGAACGTTCCAATCCTGTGATTGAACAGAACCCTCTCTGACCACTTGTTGAGAGGGTGGGTCATGTTTTAACTCCTACCGCCAGCAGAGGGCCATTCACTTACTGTTATTGCTATTATGTGACATGTTCAAATGATTATTTTTTTTTTTAGCCTGCAGGGAATTCTTGTGTTAATGTGCAAAGTAATAAATTGGTATTTTATGCCTAAAAACAAAGTTTGCGTGTTTTCGTCTCACTACAAATGTTGTTAAACGGTTGTAACTGAGCTTCTACTACGTTTACTTCGTGGAGCTAATTAACCAATTGTCACTGACGTCTGTGTTTGTGACTGTGTTTAGTCACTAGATGGCATTCTCTCTCTATATGTATGTACTGTGTGTGTGTATATATATATATATATATATATATGTGTATATATATATATATATATATATATATATATATATATATACACACACACACAGTACATACATATTGAGATATATATATATATATATATAGACACATACATACATACATACATACATATACACATACTGGCTTCACTCGACAGCACATCTGTCTAGACAGTCATCATTGGTATGTGTCACCTTTCCTCTGCCTTCCCTTTGAGTATCTTCCCCTCTCAACTCCCATTTCCTGTGTCCTGGGCTGGTTGTCATGGCCACCGTAACCAGGGAGAGCGAAGGCTACAGAAGAAATGAAACACGAACCATGGATCTTGGTGCCCATGATATTTAATTCATCAGCACAACGCAAAACCCAGGATTCAGTGTAACGCAGATGGAGTGAGAGCAGCCTTGGGTAAAAAAAAGTCTGATCTGATTGTGGAGACAAACATCTGCCGTCACACGTTTCAACATATTCAGAATGAATATAACGGATGACAGTACAGCTATTTAACGGATAAAATGTCCTCGTCGTCCAAACTAAACTTCATCATAACACAATGATGACACAATGATGTGACTGTTTAGCTTTCACCTGTCGTTTCTTTGTCCTGGTGATTTTCAGCCCTTTGACCTCATTGTTAGAGAAACTGTGACTCTGTGAAGCCGTTTCTCTTTTTCACTGCTGTCAGACAAAAGGGCAAAGTGAAAGCTTTTTTCTTTTCTTTTTTTGTGAAAGCTCCTTTAAAACACATGTGAGTTTGTGTGTGTGGTTTGGAGCGATACAAACTACACAATCCCCACTGGCAAGGCCCCCACCATGTTTGTCTTTGTGTTAACTGATCCACCTACAGACACTGCTCCATCTATCTCACCCTCCTTTTGTTGTCTCACCCTCGTTTGCCCACTCCTCTTCTCCTCCCTCCCTCCCGCATCACTGTTTTTGTTTCTCCTGGTTCAGTCACTGTAGCGTTCGCAGGTTTGACCGTCCACATTACAGCCGGCGTAAGGATGCGAGGGAGCGACCTGATGCTCTGTTTACCCAGAAGTCTCCTGGTGCGGCCCTGATTTGTTATTTATGAACTTGGTGGAACCCGTTTGACCCATTTGGGCTGTGTGGATACCAAAGGAAGCGGCTGAGGGGGAGGGTGAAGCCTGGCGAGCGGCGGCTGAAGACTGAAGTGGCCTCGTCGAGGCTTGGACCCCGGCGTGTTTATTGTTAACAAGGACGCTCTTCAGCTGGCGGCAGCAGTAGCAGCGGTGTCTGATAATGAAACCTGCTGCTTTTTCCCCACTGGAAACATAATTTTTGTTTTATTCTGAATTGGATTAAACAGAGTGACAGGAAGAACCCCTTTTTAATCTACTTTGTAAGGACAAAACACTACGAGGTTTAAAAAACCCTGCGGCGATCTCATCAAGCATCACTATTTTCATCCTTCGCTGTGACAGGATACACTCGCAGCAGCATCAGTGGCCTTGAATCCAGGTATCAGGTTCTACCTGATCCACAGAGGTAAGGCTACACCAAACCAGGAGAGGGGAGTTGAAATACAACTGTAGCTCAATAATCCTGAGTGTGATCTACGGTCCAAGGCAAAGAACCACTTTCAATACACACACACACACCAAAAACCCAGACTGGCTGAGATCCACTTCTCCCACAAGGCCTGGACTGTGAAGCCTGATTGATCCTGCTTCTGCGGGGCTGCCACAGGTGGCTGCACAGCTATTGGCTACTCAATAATGCATTAACTGAAACCCAGGAGCAAAATCAGGGGAAAGTGAGCGACGCTCTGAAAAGGTGGATGACAGTCAGGGTAAAGCTGACTATTATATCTGGCTAACCCAGCAAATTGGGGGACACAGGGGCAGATGTTGAAGAGGAAAAGAAAAAGAGATAGAAATGGCTGCTGACAAGGTGAGACTGGGGTGAGGATCTAAAGAAGCTCAGTGAAAATAGACGAGTAAATCGAAGGAGTGGACTTTGAAGGATAAGAACAAAAAAGACACTGATATTGGATATTATCACTCTGAAGAAGCAGCAGGTGTAAAGAAGTGTCATCATGGTGAACACTGGCATGCAGCTCATCAGCTTCACCTGCGCGGTGACTGGCTGGATCATGGCGATCGCCGTCACAGCCCTGCCTCAGTGGAAGGTCTCGGCCTTCGTCGGCAGCAACATCCTGACCTCGGAGATAAAGTGGGAGGGCATCTGGATGAACTGCGTCTACCAGACCACCGGCCACATGCAGTGCAAAACCTACGACTCCATGCTGGCCCTGCCTCCGGACATCCAGGCGGCGAGGGCCCTCATGTGCGTGGCCATCTTCATGGGCTGGCTCTCCTGCACCGTGTCCTGCTGTGGCATGAAGTGCACCACCTGTGCCGGGGACGACCGCCGAGCCAAGGCCGGCATCGCTCTGGCAGGCGGCATTCTCTTCATCCTCACGGGCCTGTGCGTTTTGATTCCGGTGTCCTGGACGGCCAACACCGTCATCCAGGATTTCTACAACCCTAACGTCCCCGTGATGCACAAGAGAGAGCTGGGTCAGGCCATTTACCTGGGCTGGGCAGCTGCCGTCATTCTCATGATCAGTGGAGCCGTGCTGAGCAGCACCTGTCCCCTCATGGCGAGGAGCGGCAGGTACCGCAGAGGGTACATGGGTCGGAGCTTCGCTAATTCACCTGCCTCAGCACCAGATCCTCCAAAACCCATCACATCCAATAATCTACCACTGAAGGAGTATGTATAGACAGAATTAAGAGGGTGAAGATGTCAATAACTGCTTCTTTCCATAGATTGTATATGAAAATGGACGTAGCCTCTCAGTTTGAAAAGCAAAGAAGTTTGGGAAGTAGCAGTTAGCCACCAGGGGGCGACTGCACTGGTTGCAAATATAGACTTTATATTTAAAAAAAATGGATTTTGTCTTCCACTTTGCTGCTGATGCTAATCAGGACATAAGAATATGTAGAAAAACCACCAGGGGGCGACTCCACCGGTCTATATAATAATTATAATTTGATATATAGCATCAGTAAATATTTTTCTGAGGTGTCGATGGACTCAATCACTAGTTTTAGGTATACTTCAATAGAAAATGATGTCAATTTAGTAAATTATATTCACATTTACAGGACAAGAGACAATAAATCATGTCACATTTGAGTGGATTGACAGCCAGTATCAGTATCATCCAATAGGAACCTAATTACTGGTGATATCTGTGAACTTCTGTGATGTGGCTTCACTATGGCACCAGCAAGATTATGTCCACTTTCTATACAGTCTATGGTTCTTTCCCAAATTCCGTGTGCCTGGTCTTAGGTCTGTGACTATTACCCCAACGTGAGATATAAATATTTAACCTACATTTTTGCTCGGTTTGTATATCTCTTTGTAATGTTCTCATAACTTATTTTCAGTATTTAAAACATTTACGTTGTGATGTTATATGACTTTTACTGAACAGTGTTGTACAATAGAGCCTGAAGAAATCCCAATACTGTCAAATCGCCACAGCATTGACAAAAACATGCGACTGTAAGGATGGCTTTTATGATGGCTTGTGTTGTTTTATGAAGGTTTGCAGTGACTTCTTGTTCACTTATTCTTTGACAATATTTATTACCGCCTGAATCTGACACACGAGGCCCCCACTGAGTTTGTACACATCAAGAAAAAAAAGAAAAAGAAATAATAAAAACAAGTTTGGTAAAGTGAGTTTTTCTGTGCTGGGTTTCTCTTCACATACACTTGCTTAGCGTGATTTGTGCAATGACAGACATGTGATGGAAATGGTGCCATGGAAGCATATTATTATCATGTTGTCTTCTTCCCATCCAAAAAAGTCCATATCTCACCTAAGCACTCAAGTCCAGTTCAGAAAAACTGATTAAACAGTCTGTCGTTAGTCTTCTTTTCTTGGCGTTCTTCATAAAAAAAGTTCACTTCTTTTACTTTCCTAATTCAGACTCCATGAAGAAAGATACTTTGCAGAGTATATCTGAAAGAAAACAGAGAAATATACAAATATTAAGCACTGACAAAGTCAGAAAATGAGTTGTAGAGCTGGCCGTCTATTGGTCTATGGGTCGGAGTAGAGTAGATATAATGGTGAAGTTTCATATCCCTCACCTCAGCCTTCACCTGATTTATAAGAAATCTTATCTTTAGATATATTTAGATATCTAAATAGTGTTTATCTTAGATTATTTGATTTTATACTGTAGGTAGGTGCTCATTTCTGTTTTAAGTTTTAAAAAACAAAGCCATTAAACTAGTGTACGTGTTTAATTCAAGTTCAGTATCACCACACTTGGTGCTTCACTTTGAATCCAAACTTGCAAATTAATACTGGGCCACATTTTACTGCCCTCTCATGTTTAAAAAAAAACAAGAGTGCATCAATTACATTTGCATCAATAATAGTCAAGAACATGAGGTAGTGGGAGGGGCCCCCCCCCAAAGCAAACTCCATAAAGGCTTGGGTCAGCACTGGCCTGGTTTACTTTGTCCATTGTGGGCTACTGTAAATGTAAAATCATGGTCCTGATATAAATATAAAAGGCTTATTCTGGTTTATTGAAAAACAACAATTGATACTTGATGTTTTACCTGTGATACAGTCTTCTGCACTCGCAGACTCCAAAGACTTCCATCTCTGAGGAGCAGACTCTACTAGGGAGAGGTTGTCGACCCTGAGCATCTGCAGCACAGCTTTTCTCCTCAGAAATCTGCACCCACCGGTTAAGGAAACCAAACGAGACCCCAAAGCACAACATGAATCCAACCTAGTGAATGTCTGAACATTGAGGATACTGCTGTCTATAGTGACGCTCGGCGTCCTGCAGCCAGCCCAGCATGTCAGCGATGGACGGCGTGGTGGCCGAACGTTCAGTCACCGCGAGTAGATCCAGACTGTCTGCGTGCAGCTCGTACAGCTGGAGGACTCCGGAGGCATGGCTGCTGATGGTGTCTCTGACAGACTGGAGGGAGGACCTGAGGGAACCGTGATAAAATACAACACATTTCAAACCTAACATATTACAAACGGTCATACATGAAAACACTCATGCGACAATTTTTCAGCCACATTGCTGTTGTGTTGGTGTCGTAGGGATGCAACAACAGTGCAGCACGTATTCATTCAAGTCAAAATAGTTTGAAATAACTGGCCTAAATATCTTATAATGTAAATTATTAACCGTTAAACACTGAGCATATCGCTGACGACGCATTTGCACAAGCACACTTTGCATCACCGCAGTTACGCGACAGTTTGTGCTATCGGAAAAAGTCTAATATTTCTGAAAGCTGAGAAGTTGCACGTCAAAGCCAACATGTGGTCATGATGGTCATTTTCACTCGATAATCAGTGTCTTTGTCGCCAGAGAGTGGGAAGAACACCTGTACACAGTTTCCATTTTTGGCCTGTTTTTGCACATTGAGAGACAAAGAAACATTGAGAGACTCCATTTTTTTAAATTTTAAATATGTTTTATACTGTTCAAATTTCACATGCAAAATCCAACTGCAGTGTTTTTCCAAATAAACCTATTTTTATCCACCTATTCTTCATTTTAAATTGTTAAAACAGTATTTTAACATGCAGTAAATTGTAAATAACTGCAGGATATTGGATGTTATTCTGGAAAAATGGGCAAAAGCACTTAGTTACAGGACATTCACTGGTCCTTTTATGGTTAAAATATGGCTTCTAGATTATTGAACATGACTGATGAACACTGCCCATGTGGGACTGGTACTAAATATGAGGAAGTCGCCTTGTGCTACAAACGCACTTTATATGCACATTCACTTAAGAGTGACAAATAATTAGATAAGTTATGTTCTTTTTTTTGGCTTCTTAAATGTGAATATTTTCTGGGTTGTTTGCTCCATATAACAAAGAAATCATTCAAACTGAATCATTTTGGTTTGTGGACAGAACAAGACATTTGAAGTGGTTGGTACACATATTCTGGTAGTTTATGGACCAAGTAACTAATGTATTAATAATTTTTTAAGTTTTCCATAAACAAATAGTTATGAAAATAGAAAGCCGAGGCGAGTAGAGCCGGTGGAAATACGTCATTAGTGTCAGTGGGGGTCCATTATTCTTATTTGCCCACGGCCCCTCTAATAGCCTGAGCTGCCCCTGCACGATTGTGTGCTCTTCTTTGAACACTTCGTACACCTCAGACAGTGGGTGGCTCTCCGTCGTCACTACGTTTACTTACAGCTTGTCGTTGAGTTTTCCCAGCACAGTATCCATGGCTTGTAAGAGTTTGAAACGCAGACGATCCTCCAGGTCAGGGAAAACTCTGAGCGGTGTGTCAGAGAGTTGAACGTTGGACAGCGCCTTCGACTGCTCCGCCAAATTCCCCAGAGACTCCAGCAGAGGGCTGCACTCAGTCAACGCAGACTTCCATACTTTCTGACAGTTTTCCAGATTCTTGAAGCTTTTCTGTAGCGCCTGATGAACAGACGATACCGCCGGAGTGGACATATCAAGTGCCGGTTTTATACATGAAAACCGAAAGAAGACCCCACAAGAATCAGAAATGTATACAATAATAAGAACGAAACGTATTACAAACTGTTGTTTACATCCTAAAAGTAGAACACTTCTTTTAAACGATGTGTGGAACCTCTTAACTCATGTATACACACCGCAAATATAACATCACACTTTCACCATGTTGTTTCTACACCATTTCCGGCTTCCTGACGTAGACACGCTGTGATTGGTCAAGGACGCAACGTTGCTGTGCTCACCGTAACGCAGAAGAAACGCGCGTCCTGATTGGCTGATTCGAGCAACAGGCTCCTCCCCGCGCGAAGGTTTGAAAACTCCTTGAGAAGAAGGAAGAGTCGAGTGGCCGAACAGCGAAAAACAAACGCAGGTAATGGATTGTCTCGCAGAATATATATATGTATATTTCACCGTGTAAAAAGGTTTTTCTGGTGTTTCATGAAATGTATGTGTGTGTCAGTGAAAAGGCAGCAACGACAAATCAAACAAATCAGCCAAATGGCGTAGCAGGATATGCTATGCTACGTACCTAGCATTAACGGTTAGCCTGCTAACATTAAGGTGGCTTATGAGGAAGCTACATGCCAGGCATTATTAAATAAATGACTAATGTAATATGGAGATATTACAGATTGATGTGTGAATAAATTGACTGATTTAACACTGTCTGTTCATGCAGACATGGCTCCCAGAAAGAGAACCACCAAACAACGGAAAAACAACCGCAAGTCAGCGAAGCTCGAAGCTTTTCTTGAGGATTTCGACAGTGAAGGTGAATATTTTTATGACTTCTTTAAAACACTGACGTTTTCAGGCGGTCGAAAAAACTGAATCTTACGTAATTATTGCCCATTTAAACTTCATTTCATGTCGTGGACGTGCTCCACACATTCTGCTAAAAGCTGAAACTGTAAAAACACACTAGATTTATTAAGCATTTAATGCACTTATGAGAGCAGAACATGGTGATTTCCTATTTCTATTTGTGAAAAAAAGACAGCCTTGCAAATAGTATGTCTATGTGTCATCATATCACTTTATCTATCCATCCATCATGACATGGGGTGTACACAGGTGGGGTACACCCTGGACAGTTCGCCAGTTCATCACAGGGCCACACATAGAGACAAACAACCATTCACTCTCACATTCACACCTATGGTCAGTTCAGTGTGGCCAATATACTGAATGACCATATTCCATCATTTTTGACCATTAATGTTTCCGTTATTGCTGTAAACTATGTCTTCTATAACTTGGAAAAACAAAGAAAACAAAGATGTGTTGTTGATCTGAAAGAGGCTTGGATATATGTGGATGGAAATATAACCTGGATGTATGGCAGGTGGAAATAAACGTGCAAACCTTTTACATGACTCTTCCTTGCCTTGGTGACTGAGGAATAGAAATAGTAAATTCAAGTCAAGCCCACTGAAACCTGCCTACATCTAATAACGTTGAGTGGCTTTGAAATTAAGTTTAAGTTTGCCATTACATCAGCGGTCTTTTTGTTAAGAAATAGTAATAGTAGTATTTTAGATGTTAATAATTTATTTTCTCAGGGTCTTTGGTCAGCTAGAAGATGATTTCTGTTCAGCAACTTCATTGGTTATTGTGAATGCTTGTGTAACTTGTAACTTTTCAGTGAGGCTAATAAATTATTAGATGTATAATACAGCAAGATGCAAGGGGCATTTTAATGTTTAAATTTGTCACAGTGGAGCCATGTATTTCTGTAAAATACTGCACAGGGTTATCTGTAACGTCGCTTCAACATCTTCAATGCATGTCTTCACAGTGAAGACCAGAGTTGAACAACTGAAAGAGAAGATCAACCAGTTGCTGAAAGATGTGGACAATGGCTACAACATGGCAGTAATCAAGCTTCCCAAAGCTGTCAGGCAGATGCCCTGGTTGGAACAATGCAGTACGTGAACACAAACCCTCTCATGAAACCTGGACTACCCTGATTGTTAAAACATTTAATATTATTTGATGCTTTATTACTCTACAATCATTGCTGTATTTAAAAAAAAACAAAACAAAAAACAACAGCTTACCTTTCTACAGAGTCTGAGAAACCAAAGTCACCAGAAGTGGATGCAACACAGGTGAGATGATGATGATTATCTCATTTTAAGTCTTGTGATTCAGTGTGACACAAAACGGATTCTGTGTCAGTCTTTAAACATTGATTGTCTGTTGACAGGGGCAAGAGGAAGCTGCAATTGTTGAAAGTGTTGTGGCTGAGGACCACGCAGTCCTTCTGAAATCAGTCAAGAAAAGTATGTGATTTTTTTTCCTCTCTCAAATTAACCACATTTAAATATGAATGGTTGTGCTAGTTTCTCTCCAATCCAATCAAGAATTTAAGGTATATAATCAATTCCTTTATTTTGTCTGAAACCCACAGCAACAAAGAAAAAAGGTGTAGCCAAATCCAGTTCAGAGGATGAAAACAGCCCCACCACAACAAGAAAGGTTAGCTCACACATTCACACGCAAAAACGATTTGTCATGAAGTGCAGGGATTGTTATTTGTGCACAGCAGTCCCTTTGTGCTTTTTAAATGCTGGTTCTTAATTTAGGTGAAAGCAACAAGGAAACCCCCAACGACATCAAAAAGAGCAAAGGCAATGTCAGTCAGCAAACAGAATACCTCCATCAGACGGTGGGGCACTTTTCTTCTGTATTCAACTTTATGAAAATGTCTTTTATCAGGTTTAATGTAACCAGTCATGTGATACTGTGTATGGATTCAGATCGAATAGGAAGCCTATGGTGACGCCTGCTCGGAGCATAATGGATTCTTCTTTAATGATGGGACCCACTCCCCTCGTCACCCCACGCTTCGACCCAAGGTAAACATAATGGTTCACTGGGTTTTTTTAATAACAGGGCAGCTGTTTAGTTACTAACTAATTCTGTGATGGTAGTCTTATGCTGGATTTTATTTACAATGGGAGGTGACATCACCTCTGCTCTGACCATGTTCCATAAAAATCATGGACATCAACATATTCAATTTACTGTGATTTACTGTGAAACGAGTAAGACAAACGTGCTATTAATGGCAAATACGAGAGTACCATCTACAAATGGAATGCATCATTGAGGAGTTCACATCACCTAAGACGCAGTGTGGAATAAAGCCAGTGGGTAGCAGCAGAGGTCACTATCTGATACAGTGCATATCTCAAAACACACTGCTCTTACTATGAAAGGTTAATAAAGCAGCCTGTTGTAGTAAATTAGTGATTGAGTTAATATACAGAATACTGTGTACAAGGTTGTTTGAAATACTGAGTCCTAATATTAACCATATAATATTATTGGGTTATAGTTACAAGTCAAAGCAAAATGGGAGACTGTATTTCAAAGTATGCAGATGCACGTGCAGAATTTTGTTGTAGGTGAAGATTTGGTCTGAGGTCATTCTCCCAATATGATCCTATAATCTCACATGTCTTACACAATACATATTTACTTACAGTATATGTTGTCTAATTTGCAATGCTCTTTTGTCATTTACTCAGTTTGAGCGTGTGTTTTCTTGTCAAAATCGAAGACATTATTTCCCACAATGAGAGGTTTTCTGCCTCTGTTTTGCCCAGGCTTCCTAAGACCCCCGCTGTGAGAGTTCCCCGCCACAAAGAGAGGGTCTATAGCATTTCTGTCAACGGCTCTCCCATCGCAGCAGGAAACCAGGACATCGTAATCAACGTCCCCATCGGCAACGGAGAGGTGAGTGCGATTTGAATGTTGACAAGAAAACCACGGTGTGTGAACACAGGCAACTCTTCTGTCATCTGTTGTGAAACTTCCACAAAATTCCACTCTAAAGTGATAATTTAGAGTGGAAGCTAAAGACATGTTTGTAGCATCAGACACGACACATCATGACCTTGTTCAGTGGTTTAAAACAGAAATCGGGTGCACGGCAGGACATCGTTGGCATGCATGTCTTTCTGGCCAAGAATGCAGCCTAATTAGAGACATTGTTATTGTATTTCTGTTTCTATTATTAATCAATATCACTGTAAATTCAGAGGAAAAAACAATGTATTTAAATGTAAAATGTCAGGTGAGAAGTTCCTGTTCTATTCTTTTTAGTGTTGTATACAGATAATAGTTAAGGTCCTGTTTTTCTCCAGGAATATGTCGGGCAATAATATTGTGGGATATCGGTTAAGAAATAAAGGTTGATAGTGGTGGTTTTTAAGGCCTGTGAGTTTAATGTATGGATTATTATTTTAGGCTACTTTACTCACACTTTGTCTTGTCATATTGTGACTGCAGAGTGTTCAGCTGTTGGCTAGTCAGATGGACTCGGTGGATTTGTCAATGCTGGATGAAACTGCCCTGAGGAGCATTCGGCTGCTGCAGGTAATGTGTATTAATCAACATGTGTGGAGTCACAGCAGCCTGTTTTTTTATTATTGTTATTAGTATTATTATTATTATTATTATTATTATTATTATTAGTATTAATGACCCATTTGCCTCATTATTTCTGTTTTTTTCCATTCATTCACAGAATCGCCTCACAACACTGTGTGGACAGTGACCGAACACCAACTACTCTGGTGACTCCAGCCATATTATAAGACTATGTTTTTGTTAGTAAATGTTAGGTTTTCTGGGGTTTGTCTAGATTTTAGTTGTTCTGCTTCTGCAGGAATTACGATTATTTTACTGTTCTTTGAATCTTTTGTAAATATGCTCTAATCCTGCCTTCTTTTTTCTTTTTTTTTAAATTTCAAACCGTTCTCTGCAGTGTTTCTTATAAATGAGTGAGCATTTTGTAATTAGTAGTGCAAATGCACACTTCATGTACATACTTTATTCTTTGTCTGCAAACCTGATAAAGGATTTTGACACAGTTTTAAATTTGTGTGATATGTTTTCTTTGGGATTACAATTTGTTGGTTCAGTTAGTTAATTACATAAAAAATGAAGACATTAATTACATTAATTACATGGAACTGTTTGGTGTGTGCGCAGTTCAAGCTTCTACAAACTGACTGTATCTTCATGTATTGACCAGTAGGTGGCAGCATTCCACTATAGAAAGTCTTAAATATTTAGCTGCTCAAAGTAATTGTTAATACAGTCAGTGTCTGAATCCCCAATTTCAGTTCTTACTGTACTAACCTAGAATTGCAGTATCTTATGTAGTTGAATCTTTATCTCTGAAGCTTGTTACACAGGTTCAGTTCATGACAAAGTTATTATTTACGAGACAAAAAGGTATTTTCATGAATATGACCTGAAAATGGAGCCGCTCCTGGATCAGTAGCTCGTCTCTGACTTTCCCTTGTGTTTCTCTATAGGTTGAGAAACTCTTGCTTTTGCTGATCTAAGAACTTCTGCTCGTCCTTTTACCGACTTTGATCACACAGGGGGGCGTTAGCGAGTCACGTGACCTGCCGTTGGCAGGAAGTGGCAGCATTTTTCCCCACTCCTGGCACATTCACACGTTCATCTCTGACTCTGGCATCGTAACGATTCCAATTAGACGCCTGTTATGCTTGGTTAGGTCTGATGAGCTTGTTAAGAGTTCCCACCTAAAAAGATGAACTGGGTCAGACTGGGCTTCACCTTGGGCCTCAGACAGACGAACAGAACTCTTTAGTTTTTCCCTGTTGGATTCTCCATCATCATCATGTGACCAAGCCTCAGTGCAGGAACTCTGTGCCATGAGCTGAAACTGCTTCTGGTGCCTTCCGTCTTTAGTGCTATATCATCTGCCGTCTCCGACTGTTACAGAGGTAAAAACCGAACTCGGCATCTCCACAAAACGACAGATGTTGTGGTCAGTGTTGCGTGCAGTTCAGCTCCCTCGTTAGCGGAGCACCAAGCCTTCGTGCACCTGCTCTACATATCATCAAAAATTTCCGAGCATTGCCTCTGAATGGTTGGTGCTCGCTCTCTCTCTCTCTCTCTCTCTCTTTTTGTGATGCTCTAGGTGGGTGGAAAATTGCTGTTTTGCACGGATGGCTTGGCTTTCAGTAAGTGCTCGGGCAGTGGAACGGTGACAGGTGTGGTATGGATGGGGCGGGTTTTGAGGTCACAGAGCAGCGTCGCTACATAAATCATCCGCCGTGATGTGAAAGATGAGGGACGGGAAGCTGAGAGTGAGGGGAAGGGATTCAACAAACTTTTGATGAGCTTTATCTTGTGCGGTCTTTGATATACTTTCCTTTGTTGTGTCTCTTAACTCGTTGTTTTGGTTTCATGGCTCGTAATTCAACAATCTCTGAACCCGCTGGCTTTATCCTGGAGTGACGAGTGTAAACTACATTCTCTCCACCGTGTTTTTTTTCCCTAATGGTTAAACTTTATTTAATATTACATCAGCATGGGTAGAGCTTTGACTCACTCATCTTCTTGTGGTCGCATCCAGTTTGCGATTTAAATGCCATGCAGCTGTATTTGAATCACTGAGGGCGGTTTAAACCAGGTCTAAATGGTGGCCTAGGAGGAAAAAAAGACAGATTTGCCTTTTCAAAGGTTGTTGGAGACCAAAGACAGTGGAATTTTGTTCCACCCCTAACCCAATCTCTGAAACCCTAACTCACCTCACCTCCCCCTCCCCCACGGTCTCTCGTTTTCTATTCCGCCAAATCTGTTATCATTAACACACACGTCTGACACAGATGTGCGGTATTCGTCGACAAAGCCGTCCCCCCACCCCAAACTGCCCGGATCTGTCAGTTAATGGAGCCCTCAGACCCGGGGAAACTGCCAAATTCCTGGCCAAGACAAATGAACCCAGCAGAGGCATGTTCTTCTCCCAGCGAAATTAATTCTCTGGTGCGTCGAGGCCTCCTAAAAATCCCATCCGTCAAGCGCGCTGCTAATCGATTTATTCATGTGCCTACACCTCCGTCTGCCACCGCCTCTCACTCACTTCCTATTGAGTCGGCCAGGGGTCGAGACTCATCTTCTGCTAAGCTGGTTTGTCAGCACAAACCAAAAAAAGAAAAGTCACTTTGTTCTGTCTGCTGTGGTGATGTAGAGACACAGGAACACACAAGCTGATGGTAAAGGGAAGTGGCGGAAGGGGAGAAAGAGGTGAATGGCACTAAACTGCTCCCGCATGATTCATTCTGCTCATCTGGTGGCCAGCAGGCTCCTTATGGCGTTCTGATGGGCGGCCCCTCTGAGGAAGACTGAGGTGGAGAGGAACATCTGCTGCTGGAGGCTGAGCTGCAGAAAGACGGCCCTGAAAATAATGAGTGGCTCTGAGGAGAGGCAAGGAGGTTAACTGTGTTCGCTGACTGCACAGTGACCAACTCGCAGGCTCTGAAATCTACCAATGTGTCTGTGAGCGACATAACGGCGTTTGTGCACTCGGAGATTCTCTGGGATTCAAGAGAACACTTGAAATTGTGGCTCGTGTGAAAATGAAACAGCTTTATTTGTGTTCAGGTCACATTTAAAACTTAATTCTGGGCTATTGTATTGTCCTTTATTCATGTTAAGTCATATTAATGGTTATTTACTAGATTTTACAGTATTATTTCTCAACTTGCCTCCCTGCCCAAGGACAACAGATGCAGCTAAGTAGCTTGTGCAATTACATTTAATCTTATAAACATTTAAAAATAACCAATAAATAAATGAATGAACGAATGAAGCAATATGAGAGAAAAGGTTAAACTGTCTCCTTGAAATCAAGTGACTAGTTCACCTGTCAGTTCAGTCATCCCTTGATGTAACTTATTGCCTTGATGACACAAAAAAAGCTTTAATTTGTTGACTAAAAATAATAATTTAAAAGATAATTACTTGGCTCTTCTGGACAAAAGTGTCGCCATAATGGCAAAAATAAATCGAATGAATTAATAAACATTATGGAATATTCTGTAACCGTCTGTAATGCAATACCAGTGTTGGTTTGTGGTCTTTTTTAAATTTTTTTATTTCACCTGGATACGTTTATGATCGTTTTGTTACCCACACGCTATGAACTATGGGCAATTCTATGTAGCAAAGTCTGCAGAGCTGGTGACCTTCAAAAAGTGACCTTCAAATGTACAAAATGGCTGCAAGCGAGCCCTCACACGTCTGATTTATGTTAACACTTCATAAATAATCGGTGAACACAAATGAAGACAATTTTCTCACTTTGATGCTATCTCGCTATTTAGCGCGAGCCTCTTATTGCTTACTACCCATTAATCTAATGACTTTATGACTTAAGTGACAAAAAGAGCAGCAGAGAGGATGAGTGAACAATGACATCTCAGGCTTCACTGCACAAAGAAATATGAACTCAATAATTGTCAAGCAACAATTTAATATTGCCCTAAGTATGTTAGCAGGTGCAGGGCCGGTCCAAGTCTTTATGGGGCCCTAAGCTGAATATCTGACAGTGAAGCTCTAAGTGTGGTCATACTGTACTTAAAAATAATAATAGATTTTATTTGTATTGCACTTTAAAATAACCAGTTTTTTAAAACTGAAAACGTATACATTTTCAACTACAAAAAATGTAATCTCAACACTATTTAGATATTTAAAGATATTGAAGATATTTAGAAAATTCATTTTTCTCGCTCCTTTCCACTGGCAGCCTGAGCAGGTGTTATAAAATCTTCTATAAAACGGCTTATAAAGAATTAATAAACTAATTAATAACCTTATAATAAAACATTTATACACAGTATCTAAGTGTAGTCTTATATTCAAGTAATATTCAGTCTACTCCTGTATTTTCTTGTTGTCCAGAGTAATATAATTGTTTATTATTGTTGTTTTTAAAGTCAGGACAGCATTAATAGTGCAGGCACTAACTTTTTGCCTTTATTCATTCATTCCTATGCTGGACGTGTGTGTGAGTTGCCTGAAAACAAGCCTTTTCTCATTTGGCGAGACGAATATGAGGCAGAAAACCCAGGAAGGAGCGACAGTGCGGATAAAATAAAGTGAATTCTCACCCCATTCATTAGCTCCATCAGAGAAAGAAAGGGAAAGTGACCATAAAATGAGCGTTGGAGCAATGGCCACGATTGCCTTTGAGAAATAATTAAAGCCTCTTTGCAATGCTCCCCAGACTCTGGGAAAAATCCCCGCCTTCTGCGTGGTCTCCAATTGATGTTTGGTTTACTGGCTCCTCTGTATAAAGCAGACCTTCAATAAACTATATCACCCTATTTGCGAGAGTAATACAGCCCACTGCAGCCCTCAATTAGGTATAAATGACACAGCAAATTGGAAAATTAGGAGGAGAGGGAAGGATAATTTGCTCCAAAACGGCCTAAAACCAATTCATTAGGACAGCAGGAGGAGACAAAGGGCCCGTGTCTGTCCTCCAACAGTAAATCCCACTTTAAGTCCAGAGGTAGTGGCTCTGTGTGAGGCTGATCTGATCACTTATTATGACTTATCATATTATAAATATAGTGTGTGGAAATACAAGATGCACTCATGGGTGATGTTTGAAGAGGAGAATGTCATGATAATGCAGTATGTGCTCCAATTAGACTAATGTTAATGTTAATTAGAATAGAGGAAGATAACACCTGCCATTTATGTAATAATCGTCATCATAATAATCATCATCATAATTAGAAATGGCAATTTCTGAAGAAGCAGCAGTGGGAATCGTGGTCTTCTGCTTGAGCTGAAGTCACTCAAGTTGATATGATGAGTTCAAGTTTCTAATTAGAAAGAATTTGAAAATCAGTGCGAAATGAGAGATCGGAATGAGGAAATATATCCAAGGCCTGACTGTCATAATAATCACAAAAATGAAATACTGCAATGTGAAGGAGAATATTGCGGAGATGCAAAGACAAGTTCAGCAGATTGTGAAAACATCACATTTACAAAGAGTGGAAACATATAACAACAAGGGCCTTTCTGCGTGGAGTTTGCATGTTCTACCCCGTGTGTGAGGGTTTTCTCTGGGTTCTCCGAGTTTTTTTCCCATGGTCCAAAAACATGCAGATTTGGGGATTAGGCAAACTGGACACACACTCTCTGAGTGAGAGAGTGGATGGTTGGTTCTCTCTATGTGTCCCTGTGATGGACTGGTGAACTGTCCAGGGCCTATCGCCCTATGTCAGCTGAGATTGGCACCAGCGACCCCGAGAGAAAGAGTGAGTGAGTGAGTGAGAAACATATAATATGTACATTTACAAAGAATAGAAACATGTAACATATACATTTACAAACAATAGAAACATGTAACATACACATTTACAAACAATAGAAACATGTAACATACACATTTACAAAGAATAGAAACATGTAACATACACATTTACAAAGAATAGAAACATGTAACATACACATTTACAAAGAATAGAAACATGTAACATACACATTTACAAAGAATAGAAACATGTAACATATACGTATAAAGAATAGAAAACATGTTATACATTTACAAAGAATATTAACATGTAACATACACATTTACAAAGAATAGAAACATGTAACATATACATTTACAAAGAATAGAAACATGTAACATGCACATTTACAAAGAATAGAAACATGTAACATATACAAAGAATATTAACATGTAACATATACATTTACAAATAATAGAAACATGTAACATACACATTTACAAAGAATAGAAACATGTAACATATACATTTACAAAGAATAGAAACATGTAACATACACATTTACAAAGAATAGAAACATGTAACATACACACACAAAGAATATTAACATGTAACATATACATTTACAAAGAATAGAAACATGTAACATACACATTTACAAAGAACAGAAACATGTAACATATACATTTACAAAGAATAGAAACATGTAACATACACATTTACAAAGAATAGAAACATGTAACATACACATTTACAAAGAATAGAAACATGTAACATATACTACAAAGAATAGAAACATGTAACATACACATTTACAAAGAATAGAAACATGTAACATATACTACAAAGAATAGAAACATGTAACATACACATTTACAAACAATAGAAACATGTAACATTACAGGTCTGTATCAGCTGTCAACCACAATAGTGTCCATTTGTATGTACAGTGCTTTATCATCTATTTTTTAATTTACAAACTTTACATCATGTTCTATTGAAGAAGACCCTGAAATTAGTGTTTGACACCATTAGCCTTTCAGAAAAAAGTCAAGTGAGAAATACATGTATGTTAAATCCCAGTGTTCCAGTGGTGTTGCTCCCTGGTATTAATATTTAATATTTATATTAATTAATATTACCTTGTTGGCTTCAGAAGGAAACCAGTAAGACTAAGTCCATTTTTTAATATTCAGTCTATGGTGTTTTCACCATATGGTTGACTCTTCAGTCCTATTTTTACTAGTCTAAAAATTCAAAATTGTTGAGAAGTTAGTCATATAAGTCTGACTTCATTCTTGGCCTTTAAGTTTGGTACCAATTATCTACTGCAGTTCTGTATGTGTGAGATGACTAACACCTTGTGTGTTATAATCGTGACTCGAATAACTTCTTTATTTGTGCTCCTTCAAAGAAGCGAGTACAGGAGCACAACGACTCTGCACCCTTTTGTAAAATGAAAACATGATGGCAAAGTTCCATTCAGCTCCCTCACTTTCCAAGTGAACTGGGACTAACTGTCACGATGCACATTAACTGAACTCAGCCATCATTCTCTGCTCAAATGTGTCAAAATGGCCAGTTGTTGTCAATAAATCATACGACTAACTAATTTGTTCCAGCAGCAGGTCACATTTGCCACCTTTTGTGGTAAAATATCATCATTATAACTATAGTCACCCTAAATTGTCCTTGGCTGAAAGTTTTAGTTCAGAGTGAATTATGTAGACAGCCAAAGGATAGATCGCAGTCTCTCATTCGTGGTCCCCAGAGACAGACTATTATAACTTCAGCACCATAATGAGCTTATCATGGGTATAAATTATACATTTATTGTGCTCTAATTAGAACGCAGGCTTCTGTATTCACTTCAGTCCAATACGGAAAAAAACTAAAACTACAAAGAATACAAGCAATTTAATTATTGATTGCAATTAAAAGTGTGTGCTCACTGGTGAAAGGTACACGTTTATATTGAAATAAATAAGCCAATAATTACAGCTATTAAAATAGCCAGCACTGTAAACAATATCTCCACTATCTCCAGATAATAGCAAACTATAATCACCTCATTTTCTAAAGTTTGGGAAAATATTATAATAAATAATATTAATAAATAATATAAATATTGAGGAATATTGAGAAAAATACAGTTAAAAAAAGTTTAAATATTAGGTTCTTATTTAGCTTTTTTTGTTATTGTTTGCCTCTAATAATCTATCACACACACATACACATAGACACACACTGATATTTACTGAGGACATTTATATACCCCAACCCTAACCATCATAAGTAAATCTTAACCTAACACTTACCTATACTTAATTCTAACCCTAAAACCAAAGGCCCTGTGAACTAATGAGGACCAGGAAGTGAGAAGTGAGGACACACACACACACACACACACACACACACACACACACATGAAAACTGTGTTTTGTGTGTGTTTGGATCATTTGAGGAACACCTGTCTCTCTTGGAGTTGCAGCAGCAAAACAGACATGATATAATAGCGTCGAGGAATCAATTTGTCTTCATTTTCTGCCTCTCTTTTTATTAGATGCAGTGGTCAGTGATGTGATTGATGTTGGGTTTGCATCAACAGTAGCTCTCCTTGTCCTTATTACAGGAAAATATGATTTAATGTTGGTTATAAAATATTCCCTCTATCATTTCAAAAGACTGTCCTTATAGAAGTGATGCCTCATAATATTTCTAGGCAAGGTTTCAAAATCTAAACCTCCGTATTTGATTTGAGGGGGCCCTATCTGGCTAAGCAAGTTGTCAAAAGCCGGAAGTAACAAGGGAACGCAGGCAACCAGAGTTAAAAAAAACATTATATTTGAGTCGTGTTTATTTTCATCTTACAAACATGACATCCATGTCATGTTTTCTGTGCTTTATGAGAGTAAATAGAGTGTTTGTTAGAGTCTGTTCCTCCTCGGACCTTCCCCTCTCTCCTCACACATTGGAAGTGTGTGAGAATTCCTTACTCTGCATCTATAGTAGTGAGTAAAATCCTGACCTAGCTCTATACAACACCGGTGTGTTCTACTATCATACATTGCGGAGCTGTCGACCTCCAGACCCCCACATTTGTGCCGTCAGCTGCAAAAGCAAGTGTCTATTCCTGGAAATAACATGTAACACTAAAGACCCTAGAAAGCACATCATGACTGTTTAGTTGCTGACTTGTGGTTTTCTTCTTCTCCTGTATAATCAGTGTAAATTACATTAGCGGTGTGAGGTTTGGTTGCAGTCATTTGAGTATGTTCTTCTACGTGATGCTGCCGATGGAGCAGATTAGAGCAGTCTTACTAAATTCAACAAATTCATTTCAAAAGCTGCCCCCGGCTTGTACATCCCACACGTACATTACACTTCTCATCATGCCCGGCTCTCGTTTGTGCCCGCTGCTACTTACAGACACTACTGTCTGTTCATTCCCCGCTTTCTTATTTGCATTGTGACACATATTCTTTATTGGCAAGAGAGCAGAATCCGCTGCAAGTCGCTCTGGTCTAAAGTTTCATGGCGATCATAGCCACTCTGAGCTTATTCAAAGTGACTGAGCGGGACGACACTGTGGCTGCACCTGCCAAGAGCTTCGGTATAATACCACAGCTCAGCAGGTTTAACACAGATTACTGCTGGTACCCTGCTGTAACACACACACACACACACACATGCACGCACAAACACACACACTGTATTTCCCTTGTTCTCTTTTCTACACAGTCTGTTACATTTACAACAAGGTTAGACTAACTAACATAAAATGATGTGGTTTCTCTTTCACATTTCATTGTGTCTTTTAGGAGGACTGTTTCTCTAATAGGTTGATGTGATTTCAACGTACAGTACAGTTGTTAGTCTGTTGTCACTGTTTTATCGTAGGAGGAAATGCAAGGATGGACCTTATCACAAGGTAATGACTTTTTTCTTCTTCTACGAAACGTGCACAGGCAGTAACGGCTGTGTCAGATTGGGCAAAAACAGAGCCGTGAGTACGTGCCGTGACTCGGGAGACAGACATGTCAGAGCCGGCGTCGGCACACGACTCAACCCACCATCACGTCGTACGAGAAGACGATGACAGACAGAGGAAAAAAGGCTGGAAACAAAGTGACATTTAAAACGTTTTGTTCAAAAAGGAAAAGAACAAAAGCACAAGAAAACAAAATGACAAAACAACTTTCAGGCAAATATTTGAGTTTGAGTTGCCTCTTTTTTCTTTTGAAATACTTAAGTGGGCTTTTTATTGAATGTTTTTAGCACTTTCCATACAATATGAGTACTTATTCACTTTGAGCTGCATAGAATGTATACTATGAAACTCTTATACTTATTGTTGTTGCCACTGTTACGTTCTTTATAAACATTTTGTACTGTGCCTGATAATAATAATGCATTCATGGTGGTGAGAACACTGAACACAAACGCACTATTAAAAAAAGATTATATACATTATCATACAAATACACCTCTTCGCAACCTTCTGTCTGTCCCTCCTTGAAACTAAGATTGAAAATTAGAAGATGAATTCATTATAAGGTTTCATATAACGTATATGCAGTGGAATGTGAGGTAATTTACTCTTGGAGCTGTACGAGAAGCTCAGTACGCAAAAAAAAAAGATTAATATTTAAAAATAAGAATTAGAAAAACTAATTAAAGGATGAGAAATATATGCAATTTAAGTGTTATTAGAAATGTTGAAGTGAATGTGAGCAGGGTAATAACCACATTGTTTAATATAAAGTATAAGGAATACATTAGGCTCCGGCTATATGCCTGTGACCCTGTGGTCCTAATGGGATGTGCTGTAAAATAATGCAAATAAAAAGAGGAAAACAACCTACACTGAAATTGTCTATTGTTCCAAAAGTTGAAAGTTTGAATGGGGAAAATTGTCCAGAGGAAAATTTGCCCATGTCTCACTTGAATTATAACATCAGTCCATTTTTCCCGGGAAGTTAATGGTCTCAATAGCTAGTTTTGGGTCTTCTTCAATAGAATATGGTGTCAGTTTTGTAAATTATGTTCCCATTAGGAGGAAAATGGACGATAAAGTATGACATATATGAGTGGACACCAGTGTTAATGACAGCTAGTTGCAGGTAACGGAGGCCAAATTGCAATTCTGGCAGCTTCAGAGCAAGAGATTCTTTTTTGGATGAGATCACAACTAGTTGCCACTCGGTGTCAATCACACTTAAGAAAACCCTGACCTATCCCTCTGAGGGCGAAAGGACAGAATGCGAATTGCTGAAAGGGCTTTCACATTTTGTCTTACATCACCCACTAGAAGTAAACAAAGTACATAAAACACCATTTATCAGTGAGAGAGAAACACAGTGACATTTTTGATTGGACAGACAGCGGTGAAATTGACTGACTCTCACCCTTTGATGTGGAGGTCGCGGCGGGAAAAGAACTAAAATTGATGCTGAGATTGACTTTTCTCCGACCTTTCTCCTGAATGACAGCTCATTCCACTTGCTGCATGAAAGCACATCAACTGACAAATGTAAACAAGTAAAAAAGACGTCCAAGCGCAGGTATAAATCCATGCCATACTAACATAAGTGCTAAATAAGACACACATTAAAAAAACTGAAAATGATTTAAACCACCGGAGGGGATTTTTTCTTCCCGAGAGCTGCTCGAAAAGTATGTGCATTGATCTGAGGCTGAGCAGCTTTAATACTGAATCGATGCATGTCTGCGCGACACATTAAGTGTCACATGGAGGTAATGAGAGAAAACTCAGCTGTCAGATATGACCTTATTATCACTCCCAGTTATGAGTTCACTGTGCTCTGACTGTAGCACACCAAAAACACCATTATCGGGAGATTAAAGCTGCAGTGTGTAACTTTTGGTGATTTTGTTTCCGTCGTTAATGTTAGTATTTCTTAGTATTCTGCCTCTTCTTGGTCTGTGTGAACAGACATGATGTGACATTATTTGTGTGTTGCGTCCGGGCTCTGTCAAGCAAAACTATCAGACCTGACTGAGGGAGCGTTTGTTTGTATACAGCAGCAGAACAGAATGTAACAGACATTTGTTCATATTTGAAGGTTTCGCACTGCCGTCTTAAAGCTACAGTGTATAGGAATTAGTGACATCTAATCTAATCCTTATTGGTGTATGTGGATGGTTTTGTTTGTGTAGTAATGTGAAATCAGTCTGTTTTTAAATTGATTATACACTCATACAAACATACCTGAGGGGAGTATATTTAATTATTGACAATGAACCACCCTAAATGTTTTAACATGATAAAAAATGTCATCTTGCCTCAAAACAACAGATTAGATATAAAACGAATTAAACAAAATAGAATCATATAGCAGTACAATGTTTAATATTTTTGGCTTTAGGGTCATAAAAGATCTCTTTGCATATACTTTATCATGTAAGGAATGAAAACCCATTTCATAAGATATTTCTCTTGCCTTGCTTTGGATCCTTATTTGACTCCAATCCCCTGATATATCTGGGTGGCTATATTACACAGCTGAGTCTATCTTTGTAGGAATCAAGGCAATAAAAAGGCTTTATTTACCTTTATCTGGAGCAGCTTCAACCCCCACCCTCCTTAAAAACACTACAGATACAGTGTGAGGCACTTTCAACAAGCAGCCCATAAAAAAGGCAATTTTCATTTATTAAAAAGTCTTATTCCTTGTCGTTGTGCATTGGTACATTATTGCACCAGATTTCTCGGTGAGAATCTTCTCCCATGAGCTGGTGAAGCTAATGGAGAAACGGCAGAAAGAAAAAGGACGAATGAAACCTCAGGTTGCGAAAATCAGTTCTTGCCTTTGACCACTTAATAATGAAAAGCAATTACAGGCAGCCTCAGCGAGGGAGTTTGCTTTTTCCTTTTAATTTATCATACCACCCCAGCAGCCCTGGAAGCCTAATATATGTTGTCAGGGATAGTTTTAAGCACTGCTCTCATTTTTTGCCGCCGCACAAACGTCATTTTTTATTTTGCAAAAATGATGTTTCCTCTGTTGGAAAAGCTCTGTCTGCTGATTGTCCCATGTTTCACACCTTGAAATATTATTTACAACTTATTTATAACTTATTTACAGAAATGAGCCACATACAATTCAGCTGAGCAATGAATTTTTATAGCACGTCCAAGTCTGAGTTTTCTGTCTTATGACTGTACAGACTTTTCTCAGTAAAACAGATTGATTTTCACAATGTGGACATGTCACTGATGTCCTGGAGTTATATCAGTCCTTGCAGGACATTATGGAGCTATGCATTTGTATAGCACGTCCAATTTTGAGATGTTTTTCACATAAATGTACAGATGGGGGACTTTTAATTTGAAAATCATCCAAATTCATACAGTAAAACAAAATGATGATTGATTTTCAGAATGTGATTATAAAACAAAAAATATTTCAAAAATATTCAATGGAATGGATGGATTTTTGAGTCTTTCCTCTAGGGTACAGTTGGATACTTGACATTGCTTCCAGCTGCAGATTGCTTGAAAGTCAGCATGGGCATATTGTGAAGTGACAGTGAGCTGTAAGGAGTCTTTTGAGGATGTTCCTGTGGGCATAAAGACTGGCAGCTCACATGCATCCTGTGTGTATAGCACCTACTGTATATACAGCCTGGAGTGTCTGTTGTCTATGGTTATTAACAATAAGGTGATAACTCCACCTGGCTTTGTGCTAAACTGTGCTTCTCCTGCTGTTATAACTGTGAACCCTCACTATGATGACATAAATATTTCATCCCGCAGTGAAAGAACCTGGGGTTAAAATTCTGGGATGAGTGAGTCATGGCAGAAGGGGCTTTTGGCAAAATGTGTGATGATGCAAGGTGACCTTGTTGCTGTTGGCATTCCTGTGCAGTGATAAACACATTAAAAATAAAATGTGTGTCTAAAGTTGTGTGACAGCCACCGAGGCATTACCTGCGAGGTGGTGATGGATGGTGTGAGCTCCTCGCAGCGTGTCTTCCTGCGCAAGCTTTTCACGGTGGCTCGCCGGCGACAGGATGGGACGAGGCAGCGCGTCGGGATGAAGGTCATTTGAAGCTGAAGTGTCTAATTTGCGGTGTGAAATGCGAGTTAAACCGAACTCTTCTCAACACAGCAATGTTGAAAATGCCAGGAGCACTGTGACCTCTGCGGTGTAAAGCACTTATCACAGGAACAGTCTGCAGGAACAGCCCGGGCCTGTTTCACACAACAGCAGAAACATGCAGCTTTTAACCTACACGCTGTAAAATTGATATTAAATACTATATCTATTGTTATTTTTCAGTATTTTAACACTATAAATGTCCACTTTCAGTTTTCCATATACTTCGTGACTACTGCTCTTGAACAATACTCATTTGTCACTTACTTATCTGCACTTGGGGAACAATGGTGCATCGGGTGCCTTGCTCAGGGGCACCCTGGCCTTTGACCCATCCTGGTATTTGAACCATTGACCCCCTCCGGTTGCAAGCCCAGTTCCTTTCCTCTTGGCTATGGGCTGCCCATGAGAGAATTTCTATGTAGGACAAGTGCTGAGAGGTCAGAGAGCCTTTAAGCTGTTGGGAACTTGGCTTGTGACCCTTTGGTTACAAGCCAAGTTCACTTTCCACTCGGCCACGGGCTGCCCCTTATGTCGCATGTTGTCGTATGTCGTACATAAATGTGACACCAGGACCTCAGACTACTCAGACTAATAACCTTTCAGTGGCGATGATTAATGTGCTCAAGGTGAAGAATATAACTATTTGTTTTACACAGTGTTATTACAGACGTGTCACAGGAGCACAAGTCGAAATTAAAAACAAACAACATAACAACGACACCAAAATACAACCTTTGGGCAAATTTAATATGCATTAACACACACAGCAACACAAAAGATGGGGAAAAAAGTGTACAAGGACTTTAAGGTCACATGAGGGATGAGGCGACGGGTTTAAACTCACTCGCCCATTCGTAGTGAATCCACAACGCTGCAGTTTATACTTTATTTTCAGCAGAAACTTGTCAGTAGACGTCCACCATTTCTTATGTGAGAGATGTTCGGTTTGGCATTTACGCAGCAGACAGGACAACAAGAAAACAGGGTTGATATACAGTAGGCTTCAATGGAACTGGAATGTTTGATCATCAGCTGCAAATAAGAGGGTATACAAAGTGATGTATACACTTTTATCCTTCTCTGAGGAACAAGGAGACACACTGCAGCTAAAAATATAACCGTAGCATCCCTTTGTCTGTTCATGTCACTATGTTGAATATAAACCCACAGAAGATCATTCAGTACCAGAGAAGTGTCTATGAAACGCCGGTAAAACTTTCAACGCACGTAAAAAACCCACAGCTAATTCTACATTTATGCTGCCGACTTTTATTCATTCATCCTTCCATTTCATTTCATTCATTCATTCATCCATTCATTCAACCATCTTCACCGGGAGACAGCACAAAACAATGAAAACATACTCATATGTTATATGAGGTCACTTCCTCACGTCGCCGAACTGACCTGACGCTATATAAATACAGATCATTGCTTCAAGAAAGCAGACAAATACAGGAAGTGAACAACATAAACAGGAAGTCGAACCCTTAGTTACTTCCCCATTCGAAAAGAAGTGAATGTACCTTACAATTATTTCTTTCTTTCTTTCTTTCTTTCTTTCTTTCTTTCTTTCTTTCTTTCTTTCTTTCTTTCTTTCCTCCTTCCTGACTGGGATCTGTGGCCTCCATGTAAATATCCCCCCGTGACGTGGTTTCAGAACAAAGAGAGACAGATCTGGTGAGCTACCCTTGCTCCGAGCCTTGGGCTGAGACATTCCCAGTGGAGCCAATCTATCACCATGTGATTTATAGGCTTTATGGAGTTGAGGTGTGTGTGTGTGTGGGGTGGGGGGGGGGGTACTGCAGGTATGAATGGAAAGTTAACACATGGGGAAAGAGGGAGAGATTAAAATGAAACAGCGAGAGATGCATAATCATCATTCCTGTATGCTGAAAGTCATTTCTTATTGATGAGTCGCTTTATTACACATGCACTGATTAGCCTGAAAGTAAAAAGCACAAATCTAAATGAGTGTTGCTCAGGGTGAGACGCCATATGGACGACTCTCATGCTCAGTGTAATCAGTGATGGCGGCAAAGTGATGCAACTGGTGTTATTACAGCAGCTTCAAACAACAGTCAAACAAATGTGCCCCGTTTTAATTGCATCACTGGGGTAAAATGTACTAATAGAGTTATAATGTACAACATAATCTCTTTGGTGCATTCAGATATGATGTGCACAGCTGTTGTGAGGAGAGAGTAATTGATTGATTTTTGGTGTTTCATATCTGATCGGCATATATGATAAGTACTTATTGATTTTTATTCTAATTCATCAACTTTATTCTAATTGGCACTTTTTTTAAGTTTTCATAACTGAAGCAGTGAAAAGATCAGATTATCTTTATTAAATGTTTGAAATGTAATATAACACAATGGATATGAATGTACCCCACTGATGGATGTGTCTGATTTGTATAAAGCTGATCATCAATGTGCTATGAAGTGATGATTTGTACTGAATCTACTGAACATTTACATTTTTTGTTATTTATATCAGATCATATTCTATTGTCCTGATTTGCTAGTGTCATTTATTGTTACATTAAATTTGATTTTACTAATCATTTAGGATGTTATGGTTAATCAGAATAGTTTTTCTATAAATGTTTTTGTAACACTTGTTTGTTAGTGATTGTATTTTTTGACTTTCTGTTACTTTTTAAATTCTGTCTCTGTTTTTTGTTGTGGTTAAAAAGAACGTTAAAGTGCTTGATAAATAAAGTGACAGGTGAATTAAAAGTTATTGTAATTGACATCTTAATGATTGTAAATTTATACATTCTGTAATAAAATTTAATACCGTCTGAAACTGAATAATTTGGTCTCATTGGACGCTTTTAAAATATTTTTAAATGACTTGGAGGCAGAAACATCTGGCTGTAATGCACTTTTATTGATTTTACTGAAATATGTCTGATTTTCTGTATATTGTTCTGTATATTTTATAATTTTTTACATCATGTTGAGTATCATGTGTGCTGGAAAAGGTTGTATCTGTGCCACAACCCATATGTACTGCTGCATGTCTTGGCCCCGGACACTCTTGCTAAAGAGATTTTTAATTATATTCACCAAGTTTTATTCTTGGTTAAATAAAAAAGAAATTCATCAGATTTTCATATTATTAATGAAGTGATGGGGTGGTATATGTAAGTAAAGTAGTATAAGTTATAAACAGATAATAATGGAGACTGAAGCACTGATTTTACACTCTATGTATGAATTTATACAGAGAAATGCTCTAAATAAAAACTCCAGTATATACACTGCTGCTGTCCTTCCACCCTGACCTCCCTGAGAGAGCGCAGCCCACCACTGTAGTGACCCAGAATGATAATAGCGAGGCTATCAGTCTGTGTCAGGCCACACAGTCCAGCTCCGTTTCCACTAAATCCCAGTCAATCACTCGCTTCTGTATCGCACTCTCCCAGATGGTAGCCACCACGTCCACGTCGTCCCAATCCATCATACGTCTGCTTCTGTGAGGCAGCGAGTATTAAAGGTCTGTCAGCCTGGTCATTTTACTGCTCTGCAAACCCACAAACCTGCTGCAGCACAGGTCAGAGGTCGCTCTGCCCAGAGTGAGTCAACTTTGCCCCAACCCACTTCACCATCCATTACTCAACTCGGCTGTGTAACCCCTGCTCACCTCTAATGGTTCAAACCCTCTTAGCAATTTCTCTGCTCTTCTCAATGCCCATACATTAAATCACTGTGCACAAACACACACTCACACACACACACTCACACATTGCTGAACTCCATGTCAGTCTACGTATCTATGACTGTGTATTCTCTCTTTAAAATATGCAAATGTTTGTTTACATGGCCTTAGGATAAGCCTTTTATATTTACTTTAAGCAAGGGCCTTACTTTGCAGAGGCTGCAATCTGGTGCCTCCATGTTTCTACAGTCAGAGCGTAAAATATCACCCTATTATACAAATAAAGAACAACATGTCTGCACAAATAAACTCAGGGCAAAAACCAAAGTAAAAGAGTAAGGAAATAGCAGAGAAAATGGAAGGAGAGGGTTGTGTGAAGAGTGTTCACATCCTTTCTGGCACGTGAAGGCCACCGTCGTTCCCCGATGCACTTGGGAAAGGGAGGAGTCCACCCTTTGTTGCACTCTGCAGTCTCACCACTAGATGTCACTACACACTGGATCTTTAAAGTAACAACATGGAGTATAAAGTATTTTTTGTCATGCCTTTTTTTCCCCTTTGCATTACTGTTAAAACAATACAAAACTGTTATTATTATGCAATGTTTAGAATTATAATACAATTAAAAATATGATCAAATAAGTTTATAAAGGAGTAAATGGATTTGTGAGATGTTAATTGTTAGTTTCTGGAAAGTCTGATCTATTATTGTCCATTTAAGGACATCCTTGATACAGTAATATTTTGAACTAAACTGAATAAAAAGACATTTTTGACCACATTGAAACATTACGTATTAATTATTAAGACAACCATTAAAGACGACATATAAAATAATCAGCATTTATTTGAAAAACTGGCATACATGAATACAAATGATGTTATGTATATACAATAAAATGACATTCATGACATACATGAGTGTAGAGACACGTGATCATATGTAAACACGAATGCACGGACAACATGGATTTTCCATGTGTGCTTCATATCATTAACCCCAATATCACAGTCTGTGTCACGCACCCCAGGCCATTTATTATTTTAATAAACAACCCACATGACCCTGTTGTCACTGTGGCGTTCCTCCTGTCCCAGTTCAATCCCTGGAGTTGTGCCTGCATGCAAACAGGAAGTAAATCATCGGTGAGTGAATAAGGTTGGCTGCTGATGACCTTTCAACTTTCGTTGACCTTTTTTTTGGGGAGATGTTTGCCAGAGCATCCCCGTGGGAGCTCATCGCTCTCTGGGCATGAATTACAGCTTCGTAATAAGAAGGCAGAGGGGACGTGGGGGAAGTTTGTTATTAATTGGATTGTAGAGTTCTACAGGCATCAGCAAAACGTCCACGGTCCTGTTGTCTCATTATGGCCCGCCTTTTTCAGCAACTTCATCCAGACGCTGAGAGTTTTACCATGTTCTCGTATTGTTTCAACTTTACTGCAGAGGTGGAAAAACACAAAGCCACCCGACACCGAGGTTCAGAGTCACTGTTGGACCCCAAATCTGATTATACAACTTCCTTGAGCTACAACAAATACACCTGCTATAAGTTTGCTGTTCTTCTGAAAGAACAGTCAATAGGGTTATTTCATCACTCACAGTTTTATTTGGTAAGTAGAATGATTAGAGGGGGCCGAAACAATCTCAACCTACTCTAAAACTTTAAATGGGTAAGTAGTAGCTGGCTTGGAGGTATTTTTTCTCCTCCAAATAAAAAAACGTATAAAATATTATATATATATATATATATATATATATATATATATGTATATTTTGAAATGCTAATTACACTGGTAATTACATTTCAATTGAAACATTACAAACAAGCTTTAGATTATGTTTTAATCAATTCCATACTGTGCAACAATATGATAGCAAGAAAAACAAATAATGTCAAATTCAATTTAAAAAAATCATGTATGGTATCTTTATTACTTCTCTTTATTACTTTTTTACTATTAATGTCTGTGTTGCCACGCTTGCTTGCAATATGAGCAACAGAGGCCCAAGGATTTAGACATGTTGCGTGATTTAGGGAAGTCTGCCATCACTGATTGACGTCACTCTGCGTAGAAGAAGAGCACGCCGCAACGTGCACCTGTTACTCATGTGTCTATGGGGCTCAGCACTGCCCCCTATCAGTACGGCACGGTACTTCTCGCCTGCCTCCCCTGACTGCACAGTCAGTGGTTGTGGTTGATTGTTGTGCTAAACAGGTCCGACGGCGGCTCTACTTCGACATTTTGTGAGTGGAGTTAACATTAACCTGAAGACTTGTAGACTTAATGCGTGTCACAGTCGCCAAACAAAGTGAGAAAGCGATTTCAAAACGTAAATGAAGCTAAAACATAGTGGAAGTTCAACTTCCGGTGCTCGTGACACTTAAGCTAATTGGTCAAGATGGAGGTCGGAGGATTAACTGTCGTCACAGCAGCGAGTGAATTTATGACGTGGTTAAGGACAAGTTCACCTCCAGGAATGAAGACAAGGGTAAGTCAAAGTCACCTTTGTCTGTGTGTTTGCTTCTTGGCTGCCTGTGTTTTATTTATGTATTGTAATTGTGTGTGCGTGCGCGCGCGCGTGCACTCTCTGTTGTGTTGTTGCTGTAGTCTACACATTCAGCACACGTGGAGCCTGTTGAAATTATATTGAATATTAAATTGAATTGAACGTGGAGCCTGTGGGGAAAGTCTCTGTGGTTTCCTGAGAACACTTTTTTTCAGCCTTGTTTTGTTTTTAATCCGAGTATTATAATGAGAAGTTGTTATTAATCAGGCCTTGAAGGGTATTTTTTTTATTGCTGAGGAGATAAAAAGATTGTATTAGTCTCATATTTGATGCATGCATTGTTTTTCCTTGACTAATCTGTGATGTATTACAGCATGAGGTTTGCTGTGCATGTGTTTATACTGTTTATACTTTAAGAAGGTAAGAGTGCATTAGACGTTAATTGATTATTTTCAGTGTTCTGCTGACATTTACAGTTCATATATATATATATATATATATATATATATATATATTTTTATATATCAGACAACAAATAATATTTTATAAATGTGTATATAATATACACATTTATAAAATATTATTTGTTTTTTGCACCTTGGGGTTTAAAGGAATAGTTTTTTGTGTGGTTGTCTGATGCTGGTCAGATGTTTACTTGTGTGTGTGTGTGTGTGTGGCCCCTCGCTCAGTCAGACAGTTGTTTCCTCTTCCCCCCTCCCCAAGAACTGTTTTCTCTGCTTCTTTTTTGCCAGCTCTGCCATGATGTCTAAAATAATACTATCACTGGCTTGATCTTGTAGCCCTTAGTGGTTAGGGGGTGTGTAGTGCAAAGGAGCAATCTGTGTTTCTCGCAAGACCCGAGACTTCACGAAACCGCCTGAACAAAAATACTAAATAAGAAAAGGGGGTTTGGGGGGGGCTTGTTCAATCACTGTGGCTTGGATAAATGTTACCTAGTATTTTTAATTCAGTTATTTTTTTGGTTTTCTTCCTCATATTCCTTTACTGACCCAGTGTCAATGTTAAATTAAACTGTTCTCCAAGAGAGACCAGCTGGTCTGAGCCTGATCCCTGTGCTTTAAATGGGACACACACTCTCCTCACTGTTGTCCCCGCCTTTCTTCTTTTACTTAATTGTGCGCTGAACTTAAAACCTTCTGTTATGTATATACGGCATCACCCCAGAGTCCGTCCAACAGTTTACCTGCTACTAAATTTATCAGGACATGCACAAGACCATGCGGACATGGCCTAAAATCCTCAGATACAAAAAAAGACCAAAGAATATGAGTACAGAAACAAAGTTGGAGTTAGTTGGAGATGCACTGTGCAATCGCACAGTGTAGAAGTGCTGACATTCTTTCCGAAGACAGATTGTGGGAGTTGTGTGAAAATTTGCAGCTTAAGTGTGAAGATTCATAGCTGTGGTTTTTTTTGGAACAAAAACAGAAGTGGTACTTTATTATCAGTGTGGCTTGGTAAACAGCAGATGTAATTTGTTAGAGGCAGTGTTCTCTGAGGGTTTCTACTAAGCACAGGTTCGGAAGAATAAATTGGCAGATCTTTGATTTTGCGTTCTTGCTGAAAAAACAATAGGCTTCAACCCAAAAACCTGATGATTGATTAAAAACAAGCTAAAGAAACTTACTGGCTTCTTGTCTGTCTGTCTATCTGTCCACGTGCAGCTTTTCATCACTCCCTTCACTTTGCTGCCGGCCTGTCCTTTTGAATAATTCACGGCCACAGCATCAGCAGTTACACTGCAGTCCCAGAGCTGCCCACATCTTATACACCATCCCCACTGTTAAAAAGTTTAAATAGCAACTGGACTTGGAGTTGTCTTCTAGTGGGCTTCTTCAGCTCTGTCAGTTTGTGGAGAAACCCAGGTATTTAACATTTGTAAAATGTGGGCACTGCTCAATGTAACTCCAGTGTCCTGAGCTGATACTAACGTGACGTCTGTGAAAAAATATTTTTAATGAACTGCTTTACTAGACACGAGTTTGTGTTGTGGTCATATGTGGCTACATTAGGTCCCGTACACGCGAGGACGAGTTCAGTTTAGTTTATCCAGGCAAAATTGGCATTTTGTAAGCCCTAATTAAAATGATAGTTTTGAAAAACCGTTTAGTTGAGTACAACCAATATGCTACTTTGGCAAAACTATGATGTCATAGAGTCCTTAAGCGTTATGTTCATCCTCCACATTTTTTTTTTCTGTGTACGAAGACATTTATTGAAATGGTGCTGTGTTAATGGTAAATGTTTTAAGAACAAAAAAAGTATGGATCAGGCCTTAGGAAAACAACTTCAGGAGAATCGGCAGTGTGTTTTGAATGCAGCAGCTTTTTGGAACACAGCATTAGCACTTGAAGCACTGAAATGACCCAATGACTTTTCCAATCAGAATTGGTGGAAATGCAGGACTTGGGTGATTATGCAAATTTCTCCTTCCTCTGTTTATTCTTTGTCAGTGATGCAAATTCATGCATTATTTCTGGCCATTAGCATAACCATTAGTCAAAAATGTTTTAAGTGAGCCTCACTGTTTTCAGCTTGGGACATCGCTCAATATTGGTTTATTTCATCTTAATTCACTTGGTTAGTGCATTAAAATGATTCACTTGTTGCTGAGTTTGAACAAGGGACTGAAGTAAGATAGGAATATTAATGACTTGACCTTTGTCACTGAGCTCCATTGTATTGTTGTTACATTTTTCTCCCACGTGGTTTATTTCTGGCATGTTCATGACACCACATTTCACACATGGTTAATGCACGGGTTAAAAAAACCCATGCCACAGGTCAGAGCAGCCATTACATTACATTACATTACATTACATGTCATTTAGCAGACGCTTTTATCCAAAGCGACTTACAATAAGACAATAAAAGCGAGAATAGTTTATATAGCAAGTTAAAAAATTGTGGGTGTACCTGCTCATTTCAGTGTGAAGGAGGCATAATACAGCCTGTATCACTTCAGATTCTTTAGTTCATGGACATTAAGCTATTAAATTGCCCCAGTCTGTCTGATATTTTACAAAATGTATACATTTGTATGACTGGCGATCATAATGGCTAGTCTAGCTCCGACCACCTGACTCCAACCTTATATATTATTTCTCTGGCTACAAAAGTTTCCCTCCTCCTCAGCAGTGATTCCTCTGTCTGAGCTGTGTCTCTGTACAAGAGGAATTCCTCACCTGCTCCTCTACTTTCCACTGCACAACATATATCAGTCTGAGCCCCTTTACCCAGAATTCCTTTAGCTGATTACGTTCCTCTGCACCTGAGTAACACTGGCCTGTCCCCTCTTGCCTGACCTCCTCCTCTTCTGTTGAGCTGCCGACACACTCGTCACCTCATACCCCCTCAGCTTGTCAGCAGATGGACAGACACCCAGGCAGTAGAGGTGACAGCTATCAGCTTGTTTATTCTTCATCCTTCCATCACTGTGAGGAGGGCAGAGGTCAGTTGCTCAGGAATCTGCACTTTTTTGGTAAATAAGGAGACAGCTTGTTGGCATGTCGGGCTGCATGTCTCGGCGTCAGTCTCTCACTCGCAGTCCACCTCAAGGTTGCTTCATATACTTACCTATCCACCTGTCAGGATATGTTATTCTTTTCCTCTATTTCATCAGTCCATCTCAGACCTTTTGTGTGATTCCTGTTTTCCCGTCTTTGCTGTTTCTGCTTTAATGTTAAAAGCAGTTTTTAAAGAACATTTCCAGATCCACCACACTTTCCATTGAGGTGATGCAGTTTTTACTTCCTGCTGCTGGGTTTAAATCCGCCACTCGCACAGGTCAGAGAGGACTGACATGTGATTGTGAATGTCCAGTCCAGTCCTATGATAGGATAAGTGATAGTTGGATGGAAAAATTGTGTCTTTAAAGTCATAAAATGTTATCTCTCTTTCTTAAGAGTACAGTGTGTAAGTATTAGCGACCTCTAATGGTGAGACAGTTGTAGGACAATTTCCCTGCTTTTCATAGGAACCACTGTATTGTCTTCAGTGGGGGTGTGCGATATACATCGTCTACGATAGTGTCTTAATTGTTTTAATGATGTGTGAAATCACAATATCGAGTATGTTGGAATCATTTTTGCAAGAACCATTCAAAACACGCCTTTTTGAGAGGTCACACGTTCACTGCATGATCAAGCCTAGTAGGACAGACTGCGGCACACATGCCGTACATTTTACTCTTACCCCACATTTTACTCTTCTCAAATGTCTTGTTTTCTCCACAAACGTTAAAATGATTCAGTTTTCAATATTCCTTTGTTATATGGAGCAAAACAGCTCAACAATATTCACATTTAAGAAGCCAAAAAATCTGAGAACTTGTTTTGTCAAACAACAACACTCGTATTGATTCGTCGATTATCAAAATACGTGTAAGGTCTGATCTTTCAAAATCAAACCACATTTTTAAAAAACTGTTTTTTTCTTATATCTCTTCACATCCTTTCTCAACAACTTTTCCTGATACCTTTCAGCTCCCCCCCCCACCTCCTGCTCCCCCGGCTGCTGCTTTCTCCCCCACTTTTTTCACCTGTCTTCACCTCAAGACGGCTTATTTACTAATGATGTGCAGCAAACGCTTACTCTTGTGTTTTCATGCTGCACTCTCCACCTCTCCCTCTTCCCCTCACTTCTCCATCTCCTCACCCCCCCCAGCACCCCCCTTCATCCTGCTCCTAACCCCTGACTCCACCTCTCCCGACCCCCTCAAGGTGGAAGCTGAGTGGCTTTAATTGGCTGGTATCAATTAAATTCTGAAGGCACATGAACTCACGGGGGACAAGTAAGTGGACTTCGCTCCAGCTAGTTATCTTCGCCTCCTTGGGCCTCAGTTCTTCATCCTCAGACGTGGGATTGATGCCGCTTGCTCTCTTTCTGTCCGCCGAAAGTCTTCCCTTTCATTACATGGCCATCTCTCTTTCTGTGTGTCGTCTCCCCCCACCCCCCCCATCTCTCTCTCTTTCTCATTCGTTCTTTCCGCCACTTTTAAATAGATCCCTGCGGCAGTGACTGAGCCAGACACGGCCTCCATCATGGGACCAAGAGGGGGCTAATGCCTTTTTAATGAGGCCTCGGCCACAGTGTGACACAGTAAAGTGGCAGGAATCGGTGGCTGGTGAGCCCTTGGTCCAGGGTATTTATCACCTAAAACCCTCTGATCCACTGTGCCTGTGGGACAGAGGAGGGGGGGGTTTAGATTGAGAGTTGGAGACTGGCAGAGGTTGAGGAGGAAAAAGAGAGTTACCAAAATCCCCGAAAAGCAGGATGTAGAAGAGGAGCATGTATGGTGTGAAGTGTTTAGAAAAATCACATAAAGGGCAAAGAAGAAAAATCCCTGACGTCAGTGAAATGACTTAAAAAATGTATCCACTTTTCCCGTTTCCGATCATCTTAAGTGGCTCGTACCTGCGCCAATGGCCCCTGGAGGCCACATTATGTGGAATCATAGTAATAATAATAACCATAAAGCTTTGACAGTCATTAATATTCCTCCATAGATATTTCCACAGACCACGAGAGAAAGGCACTGAGAGTAGTTTGCCTCCAGTGAGGGAACTCACATTATTATAATCCCACTTCATTCAATATTAATGCCCACTGGGCCTAGTATTCTAATATGAGTTCTAGTGAAATAGCCTAAAGTGGCTGAATAGCAAATAAGATAGATTAGCGACAAAAGAAAACCACCTATTTTATTATTAACACAGATGATTGAAGGTAATGGCCAGTGTAAAGGCGAGAAATCAACCAATCTCTGAAATATGAAGTGGTGAAACTCCATTTCACCGCTTCCTGTGAGCTCGCTCGGGACATCAGTGGTGAGATATTATGGCCTTGTGCCACATAAAAGGAGTGTGAGGGCCAATAAAATGGCCGTTGTAAGAATCACCCATTGTAGTTACTTCAGTCTTTTCACATGTCTGCCTGAAGCTCTGAAGTGGCTCCATCTGTTCTCACCGACAACCTGATGCTCATGAAGTGATTTTTCTGCTAAATTATTGCTCGTTGTGGATTCTTCATGGTACAGTAGGTCATACATATTGCCAGAGATTTTCATTCTTTTGAACTCCATTTTGACGACATGCTATGAATGGCATTAGTACTGAATGTGACGTACAGTCCTTACATCTATATAAAAATCGTCATTTTATACTGAATATTGATGTTAAATTTCATAATAATGTCCAGACTCCTGCTGTAAAGACACTAAACGTGTTAAATGTAATTTATCATCATGACGTTTTGAGTTATGGCCAGAGAGTGTGGTGAGGGTGACCTTGACCTTTGACTAGCAGAGATGCCAAGACTGTGAGCTCTATGTATCGTGAGGTCACTGTGACCGTGACATTTGAACACCAAAGTCCAAGCAGCTCACCCTTGAGTTTAAGGAAACCTTTGCACTGTGTTTGGAGGGAGTCCCTCAAGGTGTTTGGTTAATGCCTGCACTTACAGATACAGTATTAGCAACACAGTAAACACAGTTTGTACTGTTTTATTTTATTTTCCCAATTTGATGATGCATGCATCTATATGTGTGTGTGTGTGTGTGTGTATATATATATATATATATATATATATGTGTTACCTTTTTTAAACTAATTAACTTGAGATCCTGATGATACCAATGTGAGCACCGACCTGATACCAGTGCAACTAAATAAATAAATAAAAGAAAGAAAATGACATTTTAAAGTTGTTGTGCATAACTTTTAATTATTAACAAATTATTTAATTACATTCAGTTCACACAATTTATCCTAGCATCTCCACACGACTCTTTTTAAGCTCAGTATCTCAGTATGATGGTGTTTTTTTATCTTGCGTTGCCTGGCAACATTCCCATGCTGTACACAGAAAGTGATTTGTTTTTTCTATCGAGACAGATGGAGAGCGGCTACAAATATGTTGGAGTATGACTGAAAACGCAGAAGCGACAAAAAGTTTTCAAAGCTAATTCTACTGCTCAAAAAACTTGGTCATCCAGCAGTTTGAGGGGATAACTGTTTCTTATCCCCACCCGCCCCTGCACTGCTGCTGTATACTCACAAACGCTCCTTCAGTCAGGTCTGATAGTATTGCTTGACTGGGCCTCTTTTCAGATAGCGGACGCAGCATGCAAACAAATATATTGTTTCTGTACATGAAGACTAATGAAACTATATGTTAGTCCTGTATGAAGTGATGGTTGGTGCCATTGTTTTATGACCTGTCTCAAATTAAAGCCGTAGTAAAACAAATGCATATAGAAAATAAAAGTCATAGAACTTCATAACTGAAAAGGAACACAGCATGAAATATTGCCACATTCCTGAAATGTTACCTAGCTCTGGCTAATGGTAGACTACCAAAAATTAACTTATTTACTCCCAAACCAGTATGACTGTAGCAGTTACAGCTACAACTGCCATTTTGGAATCGCAAAGAATACATGGTTGTTGCAGTGTAACATTAGCTTTAATACCATCTGGGTAAAACCAGTGTCTGTACTGGCATTTTCACCAGGATTTGGAGGCATGTATTGTATGGGAACATCTCAACGGACAACAGCTGCTGAGAGGGGATCCAAGTGGGGCAGAAAAGAACCACTAAGGCGAGGAAATGACTTGTGACGGGGAAGTTGTTGTTGCACATCGCACTCTGAAATGACTCCGCAGCAGCTACCATCAGGGTGCCCTTGAGCAACGGAGTGAAGCTGTGACAGTGCAGACTGCTGTGATTACACATGGACAGATCCTCTGTGTAAAAGTTTGTAAAGTGATGCTGGGAAACCTCACGCTGAGCACAGTCAACTTTTTGTTCAAACATAATATAGAGAGAGCAAATATCAAGTGTAGATATTACAGTCTCAAAGGTTCTGTATTTTTTTACAAGCTTATCACACTGTGGTGCTACTGTACTGTTGTTTCACGCTCCATCCTGCAAGATCGGCTCGATTAAGTTGACGTCCCTGTGGGGAAGTTTGCCTCGGACTCCAGCCTGGATCTTCTCCAGCAAATGTGTTGAAGTAGGGTGCTGCTGCCACTGGAGAATTGCTATCCTGCTGCTTTCCTGTGTAAAAAAAAAAATAAACAAAAACAAAAACAGAGCCATACCAGGGACTTTCCCAGTCAGACACCAGATAAGCTGTTAGACAGTAATAGTTCTGGTGTTAGCATCACAATATATGCCCTTCAGTTTTCTGCTGAAAGCCTATGTTCCAGACAGTCGTAAATGTTGTATGAGTCTGTGAAGGGCCCGGGGAGAGGAGAGGGAGGGGAGAGGAAGGGAGGAGAGGAGGAAAATAGGACAGTAAAGGAAGTAGAGGAAAAGGACGGGAGCGCTAGCTGTAGTGGAATGAAAAAAGGCTGAGGTAAACAGATTCAAGGGCCAGGAAGTTTGTTAAATTACATGCAACCTGCCCAATATCTTTACTAAGTCTATTTATGCGTTTCTTTACTTGTGTTCTGTGTGTTACTTTGCAATTAAAAGACTTATGTCGTCCTTCGCTCTAACTCATTAGTCAAAGGTTAAGAAGCATCGAAACATGAGAGGATGAGAGAGTGCAAATGGATTTTCATTTTCATCATTCAAACTGTTTTAATTAGCATTTCACTTGTCGAGACGTGTGTGTGTGGTTTGAGGACATCAAAGTGCTGATCTGCATTGCATGACCATGTATACGGCACACTGCAGGTTTAATCAGGCGTCTCACTGCGTTCTCCTTGTGAATTAAAACAAAGCTATTTACATCAATTTACATTTGCTCACAGCTTGTTGACTTCACAGCATCCTTCTGTGATTATTAAACAATGGAAGGCATCAATTTATCACAATTCACAGATCAGGTGACCATAGCCTGGTCGTGATTGGTGCTTTTCTCTTTCTGTAGAATCTTTGAAATCTATTCATACAAAGACCTGCTGGCAATTTCAGGGATTTCTGATCATCCGAGCATCTCGCATGCTTCTAAAGCAATCCTTTCAGTGTGGCATTGCTTTCATTTATGGCCGCAGCTGCTGTATTGATTTTCTTTCTCATTCTTGATTAAGATGCTGATTATTTTCTTTAAATACTCATTTGATTTATAAGATGTCAGGATCGTCATTTTTGATCCAGTAGTTTTTGATCCACTACAAATATTCAGTTTGACAAACAAAAACAAGAAATCCTCACAATCTAGTACAATTTTCAAAGCACATTAGCTTGCCTTACAGCAAAAAGGCCCAGGTTGAGGCCCTTATTCAGACCAACAGTCCAAGTTTCCATGTTCTCCCCGTGTTTGTGTGGGTTTTCTCCGGGTTCCTCAGTTTCCTCCCTCAGTCCAAAAACATGCAGAGGTTAATTGGGCACTCTAAATTGACCATAGCTGTGAATGTGAGACTAAATGGTTGTTTGTCTCTGTGTGTTTTTGCCCTGCGACATCTCCAGTGTGTACCTCGCCTTTCACTTCATGTCAACTGGGATTGGCTCTTGCTCCCCACGACCCCCATGTGGAGAATAAAGTGGTACACAATGAATTAATTAGCTGCTGATTGGTTTAGAGCTGCAACTAACGATTATTTTCATAACCGATTAATTTGTCGGTTATTTTCTCGATTAATTGCTTGGTCCGTAAAATATCAGAAAACCTTAAAAAATGTTGATCAGTGTTCATCAAACCTGGGAATGATGATGTTCTCAAATATCTTGTTTTGTCCACAAACCAAAATGATTAACTTTGAATGATTTTTTTGTTATCCAGAGCAAAGAAATTAAGAAAATACTCATATTTAAACAGTCAAATCTGGTTTTAATCATGAAAAAAGCTTCAAACCGATTTATCGATTATCAAAATAGTTGTGGATTAATTTAGTAATCGATTAATCAATGAATTGTTTCAGCTCTAGGTTGGTTGATGTGTTGCTGGACCATCTAAATGTGTCATTTTTGACTTCCTTGTCTTCCTCAATGTGTCTAATACACATACTTTACTGTATGTTGAATGTGTTGCTTGCGTCATCAGTCATTATTCCAAATGAATTGGTGGTAAACTATGAGGCAAAAAACAGAACTTGAGGCAGAAAAGCTTTAGCAAGAAATGGTATTTGTCCATAGGCGCATTCGAGGCAGTGATGAATACGATGGCTTCCCTGTCATTAATCAGACCGCAGCTTGTCTCTCTCTGGGATGGCCCTCGTCAGACTCCTCGGCCCCCCCTGGAGGGGCCTCAGAGGGGGCACGGCAGACACTGCAGAATACCCCCATCTTCCCCCTCCTCTTCCTATCTCTCCTCTCCTTCTACCCTCCGTCACCTAACAGCTTTCACCCTATCCTGCAGTCCCTGTGGTGATGGGGGCTCTCCCTCAGTGAATGCTGAAAAAATGGCCTGGAAGTGATGCTGTGGAGGGAAACGGGGTGGGGAACTAAATAGAAATAGAAGTACTATCATAAGAAATAGAAATGGTGGCCTATAAGACATGGAAAATCAGTGAGCATGTGCTCAAGAATGGATAATTATAACTTATGGATGCCCCAGTGCTGAACTCAAGTGTGGGATTGAAGCTAATCTGGGCATTTTTTTTATCTGATCACCAGTCGCCCGATAATTCCGTTCTCCAGCTGCAGGGCTTTCCACAAGCACCAGCTATTGGCTACTTTATTAATAGTGATGAGGTCTTTCATGTAGCTCAGCTGTAGCAGAGCTTTATTTGGGGCTGACTCCCAGCGACATTTACTTCATATTAACGGTGTCTGATTTAATTAGTCATATTTTAATGCACCGCCTCGTTTTGATCTGCTCGAGTTCACTGTGTTCTTTTTCTCTCGCTCATGTGCACACACGCTTGTATATGCTTTATGCTCCCAGCGGGGGAGCAGTGAGTGAACAACTCCGTAAATGCTTCGACGTCAAACAAACTTGAACAGGGCTCCAGACTAAAACATTTTTTGAGAACATTTAGGGATGCACAACGTAAATTGACTAATTTTCACTGTATTACAGATAAATACTGATAATAAATGCCAAATTTTCATTGTGCCATTTTAAATTCATATTTGTATTGTTCACTTTTGAAGAACATAAACATCAGAGACATAAAGTTTACAGACAGTATATTAACAGTAATTATTATTATTAGGGTTCGAGCAACTTGGTCGCAAGAACCCTATTGAAACTGTGAAGATTATTCTTATTATTATTATTATTATTCTTATTTTTATTATTATTATTATTACAATCAATATTAACCAGTGCTTGGTTAGTGGGTCGGTACTGTCCAGTACACAGTACCGTCACTTTAATTTGCGTACCGGCACTTCTCACAAGATGCCCGTACTCTGTTTAGATTATCTATCAATTCATTATTATAGTCCATAATAATAATTTTTTGAATGTTTCTTTATTTCTTTCTTTAATTAAAAGTACTGTGCAGCTCTATTGTCCAACGCAAACAGAGGGACAGAACAGAGTCAAAGGAAAAGTTGAAAAGAAAGGTCCCAAAAAGCTGATCGGTAGATTCCTACGTTATAAGAAGAGAAATATATGGAGAAAATAAGAAACATGGCGTGAGACAAATGGAGCATCGGTGGATGTCAGGGTGATCCTGTACTTGTAATCCCCTCCAGCTCACACCCTCCATATCCGTTTGCTCCCACAGACAGAACACACTGGCCTGTCTTTAACAAGGCGCCTGTCCTTGGGAGATTTCTCTCATCATCAATCAACTATAGCCGTGGAGTCACACAGGGCAGAGAGTGGGTGAGAGATTGAGAGCATGAGAGAAGTGGAGAGAGCAGGAGATGGAAGGAATGAGAAGAAAAGAGGCAGAGGGAGAGAAGGAGGGTGAAATTGATTTAATTAATAGATGGAGGAAGGAATGAATGAGGTGAAGGAACGCTCTTTGCTTGGCCTCTATTTCTCATGTCATATACTCACTAACTCTGACAACACATTGGCTGAATATGAAGCAGCCACTCCACGCACGGCAACATGTGGGAAGATGCGCTGCATGATCATGCCCGAGAGTGTTGTTTTCAGAGCATGGTTGCATTTACAGGATTATTCTCACTGATTTATTGCTCTGATATAAGTTCTGATCTTTAATCTTTTGTTGTTTTTATCTTTATCCCATATTTGATGTTCAAGAATTAAAGAGAATCCAAGTCCGACGTCCTCTGATTGCCCCGCAGTCAGCCTGTAGAAGTCATCTCAGCGCTGATGAAAAATTGCCCCAACATTTACAATACCTAACAGCCAATGTTCAGAATGAGATTGGATATCTGGCAGCCTGAAACAGATTGTTTTAGGATGGAGGGGGGTTCTCGTACTTTACCCAAACAGTGTCCGACAAAACTTTACTCATGGGAGGCTTTAATATGTCTCTCTTTGAAAGAGGGGGTGATTTTGGTGCATTTGTTACCTTAATTATTAAATGTCTGTTGGGTCATTAGTGGCTTAAATGTCGAGAAATAACTTTGCCAAAGATGTATAACAGGTCCACAATGTGTATATGTGTTTTGGATCTCTGTAAAGGCGATGATTTTACCATGAAATGACAAATTTCCAAGTTTAAAAAATATCTGACAATATATAACCATTAGCACATAACAAACCATGTTGATATGGATCCGCTGCACCCGTTTCTTGGCATTTCTATACAGTATGAAAGGTCATAAATCAGTAATGTTTTTGTTTTGTTTTTTTGGTAGAGGCATGATTGTTATTAGAGAGTAGTAGTTTATGGATATAAATTTGATGATCTGATAAATTTGCTTTTTAATTAGGCTGCACAATATGAAAATATCAGTGTGATATGTAATATGAACACAATATACGTAAAGATTTAGATTTTTTTTTCTCAAACTAAACTATGTTATGTTTTCCTTTTTTCTTTTTTTGTGGCAGTGTCTGCATATGCCAATGGATAAATGATATCAGCACATCCAAAGCAAAATGAACACTTTATACTCACTTTATAAGCTGTATCGCCATTGCACAGTTGAACTATTGCATCCTGATATTGTGCATCCCTAATTATTAATTATAATTCATGACGAATGTTATGAAAGGGATATCGGAGGGAATTCAACACACATACGTCTGTCTGAAACTCACCATGTCAACATTAAAATAGACATATAGATTAATTTCACATTTGATGGAAAAGCTTTTGTAATCACTGGTAAAAATGCAGCAAACATGAACATTTGCAGATAAGTCCATAAACAAACACCTTTTTAATTATTTTTGTCCCCAAGTTAACTTTATTTTACCAGTTATCCTGAGGTGATGTGTTTTTGCTTGAATTAAAATACAATGCAAGCATTTGGAGCCATCATACTAAGCTTTTAAGGCTAACTTCAGAGAGATTTGCTCTTCAAAATTCTTGAATTGTATGTGTGATTTGTGGTTTGATTAAAAGTAAACAGAATAGTACAAGTCCTCCTCATGCTTTGGTTTATGCCTTTAAAAAAAAAAAATGAAGTCGGCTCGCTTGCTTCCCGTCACCCTTTCACTCTGACATGTGTTGAGACACAAGTAATCAATCACCTGCAGTTGAGGAGATTCTGCAGCTACACACACACACACTGTTGTAAACACACATGATCTGCGCAGACGTGTTGTTGGTCATGTGTGTAACTCACTTCTCTTGGTGTCCATTTATCTTAAGCTTACTCTTTTCTGACTGACAGCTTGAAAATTACCATTGAAGACAAAATGTGGAGTGTGTGTGGTTGCATTTGTTACCTCTGTAGGACCTTTTCTGGGCCATAAACACTGACCTTGCCAGGACCAGTATTCCTCATGGAGACCAAAACCTGATCCTACTGAGGCAGAACCTCATTTCTGAGCAACTGGTTCAGTTTGGGGTTAATTAGAATTTTGTTAGGGTTAGACATGGACTGGCTATGGTCAAGTTAAGGGATAATGCTTTGCCCAGGCTGTCCAAATGAATGAAAGTCACTGTGAGTCTTTAACCCTTAGAACACAGAGCACTTTAGCTGCTTTTTCCATTGCTATGTTTAAACAGAGTATAATACAGAGGGTATAAGAATGTGCAATATAGAGTGTCTTATATCCTCATTTTCACCAACTATATAAACACACATGTTTAAAATCACTTGGCTCGTTTTTATGAACAAAAATAAAAGAAAAACGCTCCATTTTGTGATTTCTGCACAATTATTGCTACTTTATATCACTACTAAAATGTGATATAAAATTAATCATAACTTTTGACTCAACAACAACTCATTAGACGACACAACACACTTTTTTTTAAACCCTGATTATGTGACCTGTAAACACACAGCCCCAGGATGTCCATATAAGGAGTTGTGTGTTATTACCATGGGTGCACCTGAGCACTAAGGGTTAAAAGGATACCTGCATGAACCTTTGTGTGGAACCTCCAGGTATTACTCATGTTGTAGGGACCTAAATCTGTTTACACGGTCACATTATGGGGACTTGTCTTAATTATTACATTTTAAGGTGAATACATGTTGTATGGTTAGGGTGTAGGTTAGAGTCAGGGTTAGGCCAGTAGTAGTTATGGTTAAGGTTAGAGTAAGTCAAGATGTATGTCCTCCTGAAGCGATGGAAACCAGACGGTGTGTGTGTGTATGTTTTCAGTCAGATGGATGAATGTGTTTGAATGTTATTATGTGCCTGTGCATTTGTGAGCTTGCTGTGTATCATGAGAATCCCTTTATTTGCAGAGAACAGAACCAAATGTTGCAAAAGTGCAGTTAACAACAAATGGTACATGTGTGTTTTGGGTGCACACTTGCACGTGTTTTTGAAGCGGTGTACTTGCATTTTGCATGCATTACATTATTGTTGCGTGTACTGTAGCTCAACCATCAGGGGATGTTTGATGCCAGCTGAGCTCCTGTTTGCAAGTACACACCACACAAAACATAATGTCCTGCTCTCCAGCTGATTTTATCAACCCAACAAACTGCGTCTACTCTCTTATGTGTGCTTTTGTATTTATGCAGTAAATGTATGTATGTGTGTGTGAATCAGACCTCCACTTGCCTCTGTATATGCTAATCGGCGGCCATAATGTCCCGTCAAGGGAAATGCATAAATCAGATTTTGCTTGTCTTTGCACTAAGACATATTGTTCTGGGACACTGGACTTTGTAGGACACTTGTAAACATAAAGCATTTCAGCCACTTGCACTAACCTTAACCCTCTCTAATAAAAGTCTAACCCGAACTGTTATTTTAGGGCTGGGCCAAAAACATCATCACAATAAAACTCTTCAGCCCTAACCTAAACCTAATTCTTTTTTCTATGAAATCATGTCAGCTGATGATTTTCTGCATTTCCTTTTGGCCAATTTATTCTTTTTTTTCTCCTATCTCCTAATATAATGCTCACAACATTGCTTAAATTGACATTTATTGAATAACAGTTGTGGTCTGTTTCTCCAATCTGCATTTTGTATCTGCACTGCGGTACGTATATATTCTAAACAACTACAACGTATACACTAAATATTAAATCTATGAACAGATCATCAAAAACTCAACGTCAATATCTACCTTTCAAGACAGTAGGAACCAATCAACCATTTTTTTTACATTTTGTGGAAACAATCAATTTAATTGAGAAAATAATCGACAAATGAATCGATGAATGAGAATAATTGTTTTGCAGCATGTTTTTCTAACACTAAAGTATGTAAAGTTGCTGCTAAAATGTCCTCCTTCTTCAGCCTTTGTTTGTTTGTGCCCCTCTGTTCTTAAACAAGCAGCTGCCTCTCATCTCTCTGCCTGTGTATGACTTTACCTTTGGCCAACAAGCAGGCTCGTGTCCAAACCTGCCCCTGCTCTTTTCTCCCCTAGATCACATGAGCTGACTCTGTCTTCAAACAGCGATTGCAACTCGTTGTGAAGTTGACATGGACACAAACAGCAACACAGATTTGTGGAGGCAAGCACATGAAGCATTTTTAAAACACACACACACGCACACACACACTCTGGCATGGACACAAACTCTGGACACACGCTTGCCACAGGCAGAAAAACTGATGAAATTTTATGCCAACTCTTAGAAGCGTGTTATTTTCCCCCGTCTCCAGGCTGGCCAAGGCAAACGCAGCATGTCATGACTCCAGCGCTGCCTTCTCTGAGTTCATTTTCATGTCAGTGCCATCTAATTGCTGAGGTAATTAGATTAGGGAAGGCTGTGTTAAAAATAAAAGTCTCTCATGTTTTGCCTTGTACTTTTGCCTTGATGTGGGTGTAGGTCGCTGTCCTCTACCTCGCCCAATCTCTTCTCCTGAGAATGGAGAAACTTAATTTCATAGAGAATGGTCTGGTCGGTTTCCTTAGAGAAACAAGAGTTCAACATTTCGAGCTGTTTTGGGGGATGTTTTGACGCAAGGATGTATAGACCCACTTTATATGAACAATTAGAGACATTTTATTTTGTGGCCGCACTGTTGCCTCACAGCAAGAAGGTTGCTGGGTCGCATCCTGGTGTGGGCCTTTCTGTGTGGAGGTTTGCATTCTCCCTGTGTGTGCGTGGGTTTTCTCTGGGTTCCCCCCCACTTAATTGGTCACCCTAAAGTGCCCATAGGTGTGAGTGTGTGAGTGGATGGTTGTTTGTCAGCTGGGATGGGCACCAGCAGGCTCCAGGTAGACTATAATAACATCATGCTATTTTGAAGCCAACAGCAGGGGCCAGCAGTCGGCAAGCAACGGCCAACAAACACCGTGTGAGATGAGTCTCTACATGTACACTTTGGTATCTGTGCATCGGGCACTTGTCTTTCTGTGTTAGTATTTGTTGAATATTAGAATATTCTAAACTCCATCGCATGAGAGCTAGAGACCGTAATGCAGGGTTCACAGTATGTGGAGCTAACAGGAGCAGCCAAGGAAATGCATTCTAACTAGGGATTCACCGATCCGCTATTTTCACCTCCGATACGATACCTGGTTTAGAATCGGCCAATCCCAATCCGATACAGAAAAACAACGCATAATTTTGGTAACAAACGGAATGTCTCATTGTGTGGTCTCATTCTTTTGTGCAAGGCACCATCAGACTTGACTTAAACATTTCTTTCCTGTTTTTTTTTAAAACATATAAACAGATAGAAATGTACTCAATCACTTGTTTATTTAATAAATGTTCACCAGTATAGCAATCTTAAAAAAAACAATAGCTTCACAAGCTTGATAGACATTCAAAATAAACAGTCAGTTCTTTGTTAATGGTTTAGTTTACCACAAAAATGATTTTAACATCTAAAACAAAAGCAGCTGAATAAACCAATAGCTTCGAGATAGAAGTCCCTCATTCACAACGAGATGCATTGTATGTGTGATACCCGATACAAATATTGGATCAGTGCAACCCTAATTCTAACACCTTGGTATATTTGATAACTTTTGCAAGATCTACAACATGTGGTGCTTAGAGGAGCAGCTTTGAGATGCATTCAAGAAATCTCTTAAATTCTGTCACTTCTACAAACACATATAAATTCCACTCGGTGAATGCTTGCTGCTGCTGCCACCTTTTGATGGTAGATGCACCACAAATTAGGTCGTCATTGGAGGAGAAATATGTTTTTATCATTGATAAAGTATTTGTGTTGTATCTTTAAGATATTTACAATAGTCAAGGTAACTGACTGACTTTTTATAATCAAGACAATACTCCCTAATGCTAGGTGGTAATGCAGCAGAAAGAAATGTGTTATTAAAAGACAAGTTGTCAGGGGATGGATGGGTGGGTGGATACTCAAGGTTCTATTATCAGACATGAAATGGTTGTATCAAGCCATCCCTACAAAGATAAAGAGTGTGTGCTGTCTCAAGCATTGTTGAAAATGTCCGTCAAAGGTGTACTACAATAATTTGGCAGTTGTATGATGTGGTGCTCTGGTGTATCCCAAACGTGATACTGATATTTGTTAAATAAAGACAAAAGGGGTTAGACTTTCATTTTTGACATTCAGATAAGTAATGCCAGTTTTTCATAATGGTACCTGTGGTGCAAGTGTGTGTTTGTGTGAAGATATTGTGTTTTCCACCATCAATGGAAAGCTCTTTTGTCCCTCGCTGTTGTTCTTTCACTTTGTCCGCTTTCTTTCCCAGCAAAGCGCTATCTCTTTCTCCCTCTCGTGCTGTGTTTTATTGTCGCCCTGCAGTTAAAGATCCAGTGGCAGGCACGCGGCAGCGTTCTCCGTTGTGCTTTTTGTCTCTCTGGTGTTCTCTCTGTATGACTAGAGGCTTAATGGCTTGCTAATCACAGGGTTCTTTGAACCCCAGAGTGAGCAATTTCCTATGAATCAAGTTTTGATGGGGGACAAGTCAAGAGGAGGAGAAGGATGAAAAAGGAGGAACGCGACAGGTTGCCATCACTGCTCTCATAATTCTTGTTTCATGCTGACAGGTAGCAGAGGTGCTGAGGGCCTAGCTGTAAATTGATTGTGACCACTCATGAGTGGTGTTGTGAGACTATGGCAGATGATAGTTTCCACCTGGTTCAAACTTCAGAATAGAGTGGAGTGAGGTGGCAAATAATTTAGTAAAGATAATTTGTTATTTCTTTGACGTTTAAAGGCTGATTTCAACTCCAGGTTGTTGGTATGTGTGAGAACATGAGAACGTGTTTTCTTTCATGCGTATGCTCTGTCATTTTCCTGGCATCTCTTGATTGTGCAGTTATAAAACTGAGTGTGATGAGGGGCTTTGGAAGGCGGGAGTTAGGACTTGTTTAGATTGCATCCAAAATCGGATTTTTAAGAGAATGTAGTTAAATATTTGCTGCCTTTTTACACTTTACAAAACGAGTATATGTCTCTATAAGACTCGCATCATACATCGCAACACATGTTCAACGATCCGTTTCATGAATGATATATTTTAGGCTGCAGCAATTTGATATTGCCTAGTTTCTTCGTAATGCGACATAATGTGAAATGATGTGATGTGATTCAGTGGAGCATAAACGGCTCCATTTTAATTCTGCTATGTTTTTATATCGACTGCATGGGGAAAAAACGTGGAGTAAACATAAATCAGCACAATGCAGTTAGGCGAGAGCAAAATTCAAATGGGCTCCTTCGCATTCTATTTGCAGTGACATTTATAACAATGTACTGGATGTTTTTCAGCAGACAAAAAAGTCACTTTATACTTTAAAACCCCATATACAATGTCAGGTCTTCAGAATTATGTACTAAAACAATATGTTAAATGCCTGCTATATGTGGCACCAACTTTTTACTTGAACTTCTGAGCAATACCTCTGTACTTAACAATAAAAACAAGCTTTTAGAGAAAATAAGTAAAGCCTCTTTCACTCTAAAAGTTTTTGGTGGATATGAGATTTTTTAACTTTGGTGAACTTGCTAGAAAGGCGTTTAACACGATTGTCATTGGCAGTTGTTTTTGTGGGGTTTTTCAACCCTGTGCATAAAACACGACGTCACAAAAGTGCTGGAAACAAAATGAGTCAGAGGTAAAAGAAAAACAACTCAATGGAGCTAAGTGACATAGTTACACTCATTACTTTATTGTTCATATTCAACTGTAAGTGAATGATTTTAAAGCAAAATAAAATGAAGTAAAAGACGAAAAATATTGGGCGCTGTCTCAAGGTGTAAGAAGTAAGGCTCGCTAAACCACGGCTAATTTATGTTATTCATGAGTGATGGCTGTGCAAATTGTAAAGGTTAGCAACTGTATTTAGCCATCACCAACGTAACAGTTCATTATTTACAGTTAAACAGGAAGTTTATTTTTAAAGTATGTGTGTTTTGATGCAACTTAACAGAAAACGGAAAAACGGTGACAAAGTTCAGAAGAAGAAAGATTAAATAGATAATACATTTAACAGTTAAAACATTATTGGCAACAGTCAAGTTAGGCAACCAGGTAAATGTTGTGTCTTTTATTTAATGGCTAGCTATGTGAACTTTTGTGTCTGCTAGCTTACTCAGTGGTGGAGATCCATCTGCTGTCACGGCTTTGCTATTTGCCATGGAAATGCTAATGTTGCGTTTTTTTCAAGATCAATTAAACTTTTTGACCATCAGTAATGGCTCCCCCTTTCTTTGCCTGGATGCTTCACTAATAATAGAGAAGATGAATGGGAGGGGCTCATGGTGTGTTCCATTTGCAGATAGAATTTGTAATTTGTCCGCTGAAGTCAGCCCGAAGTGGCATTACATGTAAAAAAAACCCAAAACAAAACACTGTACATTCTGCCTTTAGTGGCTTTACTTGAACTGTAAATAAAATTGAATCTCTGCTAATCCCCTTAAATCTTTGGCTATGAACAGCCCAGCAGTTTTTCTTAACATTTCTTTGTTTTGGTCTGAATTTGTGTGAAGTGAACAGACTGAGTCCAACTCCTTCCTCCTTCCTGCCATGGGAAATACCGGCATAAATGCGCATTCATGTTGGATGTTTTACTATGAGCAGACTTGACGCGTGTTAAACAATGTTTGCAGACGTCTCTGTTTTATTGACGAGCTTCACTCCATTGCTGCCACAGTGGATTTAATAGATGACGGCACAGCCTCAAACGTTTGATTTGCTCAGCTGGAACGGGTGACGTGAGTCCCAGTTCCGACTTCGAGTTCTGATGTAAATGGAATGTGGCATTAGCATTGCGCTGCAAGTGATGCCAGAAATTGCATTGCTGCTAAAAATGAAGCAGACGAAGAAGAAATTAGCGTTCTCATCCGAGTCTTGCGTTCCTGCTATAGTGGATCAGAGCCAATTAAAACACATGCTGATTTAATGCTGATTAAACACATTCCCATAGGTAAAAAAAACAACAGTTTTTCTTGTATATGTGATTCTTTCTTTTTGCAGAAGGAAAGGGATGCACATTGTCTTTTGGCAAAGAGGATGTTATGTTAGAATGATAATCCTAAAAGTAACTTTATTCAATTATGATCATGTCCTGAATCTTGATGCTTCTGTCCCCAGCAACCTCATCCTCACTCAGCAAAAGACTGATCTCTGTCTTGTGGGCTAAAAGGAGGTAGGAAAGAGTCTTTATCTCAGGAATCACTGACAGGTTGTCTTCATTTGTCTCCGAGTGCTCCTGTAGTTTGGCCTGGATTGGGGCAATCAAGAAGATAGGCTTCTTTTTCCCCCACACAGAGGGGTGAGATTGCCACTTCATGGATGATTCAGCCGGTGTGATCATTACTTCAGCTTCCAACCAAGATCTCTGCAGTGCAGTGAGCACGACAGGCTGTAGGTCTGAAAGAAGCAAGTGGACACAGGCTGAGATCTGGTACTTATCCCTGGGGATTTCAGACACACACAAGCTGCAGCAGCTTCACTTTCTCTGCACTTTATCTTTTCTACTTCCACACGAAGAGTGTCCCGTTATGACAATTTACCATGTTTACATTGTTTCAAACCAGACTGTGTTTGGTGGTTCAGTCAGAGCAAGCTTCGTTTTAGAACTCACGTCCTTTTACTGTTCAATGTGTTAATGCAGACACCTCACCGGGTTTATTTTGCAAGTGTGGACACAGATTCTTTTTCATTTTCTGGCTTTTATCTTGATTCTGCTCTTCCATATTACTGTATATGGTTACAGCATACTTTTATGCAGAATTAAACACAAGATTTTGCATCTGAAACAAGATCATGACTCAACAACACATGAAGAAGACATAAAAACCCCCACATTTTTTTAAAGCCTGATTATGTGACCTATAAACACTCACACACACACGACGTCCATATAAGGAGTTGTGAGTTATTCCCATGGCAAATTACCATGAGTGCATCATGAGTGTGATATTGATGAAAATCAATATCCCGATACTTTTTGGGATTTTGCCGATAACAATAATTGCTGATATTTTGCAATCCTCAAAAATGTGTTCGTAAAAGCATCGAAGGCCTGTTGTACCAGCTTGCTCTTGTTAATAGTATATTAGATGTTAATGATAATTATTGACAAAAAACAACTTGTTCAAGTGAGCACACAAACTATGATTATTTTGGTGCCAGGTGCTACAAAGATTTTAACTCAATTATGTGTATGTCAGTAGTGACAATACTGCATTATGATCTGTTGATGTATATCCCCACCAAGTTCAGTCAGTGTTGGAAGGTATACAGTATAGGGTCAAATCAAAGGCTGGAACAAAGCTTTTTGTTGTTGTTGCAGTACTTAAGTGTCTTCGGGCTATACACATGAAAATAAGTGCAGGAGAATCAGCATTAAGTTGAAAATTCAGTAGAAATGCAGCTTAACACTTTGTGTGTGTGTGTTAAAGAGTGACACAGATAGAGTGGATATTGAGTCACTGGTGAAATGATACCTGAAGAAAAAACTATTCCCTCACACGAATACAAATACTCACATATTCTTATTTGTGCCACTGGTTTGCATTTATTTGAACAGATTTCTATATTGCCTGCTCTCTATACTCCTCTCCTGGATCATTATTATCACTGCCGCTCGTCTGCACCGTGCCTTCCTGCTTCTTTCCCACAGATGTGCACTTTTCTCACATCCCTCATCCAATTGCATTCCCAATAGCGAGAACCTTTTAAAATGTTTAAAAAAGAGTTCTTTAAGAGCCGTTTGTACAGATTAGACTCCATAATGCCTGACCATAAAGTGAAAAACATCAGTACAATCTCGGTAGAGCTTCATTTCTGCTCAGAGGTAACTACTGAAATGCTGCAGCTTATTTCCGGCATCATTGACTCTAAAATAAGTTTGTACTTAAATGGAATGTGAGATGAGCAGACTTGGTCATTACGACTTTTATGACCCCAACAGTAAAACAGGGTTTTAAGAGAGTTGAATTCATTCAAGAAGAGTCATTTGCAGACATGATTTCTTTCAGTTTGCATGATTCCCCTTTGACCCTTTTGGTGCTGGATGTAGTTTGTCCGGTAATCTATAGAGGGCGTCCTTTGACTGTACAGTGTCATAAGCATGACCTGGCATTAACTAACCACAGTGATGCTTCATCGTCTCTCTATCTCGCTCTCTCTCTCTCTCTCCCTCCCTCTCTCACCCTGTGCTCTCAGGAAAGACAGAGGCGATAAGAGTCAGGTGAGAGAGTGATGAGCTCAGAGAAGGAGAGAGAGATTGGCTCACTGGCAGATGATTTTGAAGATCACTCTGCCTCCTGAAATAGCTCAGCAGTTACGAAGATTGTCTGAAGGCATGAAAAAGTAATGACGGACCAGTGGCCCTGCCTTTGTTCATGCTTGTGTGTGTGGTTTGAGTGTAAACCTGCATTGCAATCCAGAGTTGTAATGTAAAAAAGTACAAATACTGTGTTACTGTAATCGACTACAAAATTCATGTATCTGTACTTTACTTTATTTTTCTAGCAACTTTTACTTTTACTCCACTGCTTTTCCACTAACATATCTTTGTTACTCGTTACTTCCAAATAAAATCTGAAGAAGAAGAGTTGTTAATGGTCTCTATTTATATAGAGCTTTTTTAGTCTTGATGAACTGCTTTAAACCACAGTTTTCACCCATTTACACGCTGCAACATGGGGTTAAGTGTCTTGCTCAAGGACACATATAGACAAGTATCCCTTTAAGGTATATTTATACAAGACTGTTGAAATCATTGTGATGACTGCATATGTGTGAGTCCATTTAATTGCAATTATCCAAATATCTTGAATCTAACTGGATTATATGCTCACTGTTTTGTGTTTGTGATGCGTTCATTGGCTGAATGAACCTCATCTATATGTAATCTAATTTTGTGTGTGTGTGTGTGCGTGAGTGAGAAGTAGAAAGGAAGATCTGTATCTTTTGTAAATGTCAGGATCTTAATATGACAAAAAAACCTGAGCTGTCTTTGACTCCTTTCTTTTGAAATAGTTTTCTCATAGTCATCAGACAATATCCAGAGTCACCACAACACTTCAAAATCAAAGCATAATGTTGCTACCTGATGTCTCTCTTAGTCTTTGTCTTCGTCTCAATGTGCAACAGGCCAAGTTTTACAACATAGGCGCTGATTCTGCAACTTCCTGAATGACAATACCTTAATAACCAAATGTTGGCTTTAATGTGCAACTTCTCAGCTTCCAGAAACAGTTGGAATTTTTCTGATTGCACACTGTCGTCTAAGTGCTGCATTACAAAGTGCACTTGTGCAAACGTGCTGTCGGTGATGTGCTCGGTGTGAGAGGGTTAACTATCGACCTTTTATTTTATTAAAGTGCATTCATTTGTTTTAGCGGCGGTGTTATGTGTTTAAGTTAAGCACCATCGATATGAAAAACCCGCCTTTTATAAATATTCACACTAAGTGACAAATACTCCACCAGAAAAGCACTTAATGGCTTAAAATGTTCGTTTACTATAGTAATAAAATTACAGAAGAATCAGGTTGATCAGTTTTAAATGTGAGCAGCTGAGAAAAAAACAGGTTTTTCACTTAGTTGAAATAAATGTGTGTGTTCTCATCATCCATATGCAGCTTTGTGATGACGTTATACAGCTAATAACTCTCTATATCAACAAGCGTGAAAATAGTTGTCCTCTGTCTCAACAAATGCCCAACTGAGTGAATGTGGAGTTCACACTGTTGCCATTTACATCCGTTTGCTGCCAGAGCTCCCACAGTTTGTGGGCTCTTTTGTGTAGCGGCCATTTTGCATTTATCCCTAGTAAACACTCAGTTTAATTTGACTGGGGACTCAGCATGGTGCAAATTAAATCAACTCCCCGTGTACAGTCATTTAGTTTAGAAGGGCAGAGAGAGAGCAGCCAGTTAGAATAATGCGAATAGACCATAAATCTGCCACGCGGGCCAACTGCAGAGCAGATAGCTGGTGCAAAATCAAAATGATGTAATTGCCAAACTGTCATGTTCTCTTGTCCTCTGCTGCTTAAAAGAGACTTCATCTGAATCTGAGCAGGGTTGTCTCCGCTCACCTTTTTAGTTCTGATCGCTCAATAGGCCATATCACCTGGACGGCACTAATGGATACACGGGTGCAATTTGTCCTCCGAGTTAATCAGCCTTGAGTGGGAGAGAAGAAAAAAGGAGGGTGAGAGTGTGAGGTTAAAACTGTATAGATTCGGTAAATGGGCTTGAGCCAGAGGAGAAACTCTCGGATATTTCACAGAAAAAAAAAAAGCAGGGGAGAGAATAAATCAAGCCATCATACATGGCAAGTATTAAGCCATTTTTCGTTTAATAAATGACCACAGTGTGCTACATAAATATCATCTTACCCACACAAGTGTCACTTCCACTTTATCTCTTGCCAGGAAGAGACACCCGGGGAGGAAGTGGAGCTGGAGAGAGCGGTGGTGTTCACACTATCTGCAGTTAAAAGGATGAAGGGATATTGGGTACATGTATCTAAAGGCGGTTAATATAAACTCTGGGATAAGACTGCATGATAAGAGCCCGAAAATGTCTCCATTTAACTGATGTAGGGTGACAGGGATAAAATATGTATTTGGCACAACAATTTATCATTGTATCCCCTGTTTAGTATCAGGATTCTGTGTTTGGGATTATGTCTGGCCTTAACAATCGCCTGAGCACCAAAACAAACAAATGCCAATTTGCGTGTGTACCTGGCCCTGCCGCCTCATCACATGTCCTCATGCAGGATGAGAAAGACCAATTCTCTTTATTACTTACACTACCCTTCATTTAATCTTTGACTTAGTCATAGTAGAGAACGCTGCAAAACCTGCTTTTTAATAAAATTTAATTTAATTTCATTTCATTTCATTTCATTTCATTTCATTTCATTTAAACTGTATACCTTATCGTCAACATCTTAAAATATTTGTAATGTAGAGCTATACTGTATACGTACCATTTATTTGTCAAATAAATCTAATAGAACTCTTGCTACAAAGTCGGCCATAACTAATGTAATAACAACACAACAATCTGGATTGTAAATCAGAAATTGATCAGAAGCATGTCACAATCTCGACCTTCGCAAGCAAAGGTGGAATCGGGGATTTGACCACAACCCCAGTGTGACGTTCTGCAGGTGACCACAGTGTGTCTGTGACCACAATAGCGTTTTAGGCATGTTTGTAGACATCAGACATGTGACGTTATTCAGCGGTGGAAAACCCTGGATTAAAACATTTTATTAACGTACTATAACCACGCTATGACATGCCAAACAGGTCACTGCTTACTACAAAGGTGTTTCCTTCCGTGCATGCTAATGTTACTGGAGGTCAGAGGTCAGATTTAGTGACCTTAACAACAGACTGCTGGACCTTCAGAGCAACACAGAGCTACTGTGCATAACTTCTCTTCTTGTTACTTCACCTCACGTTGGAGTGAAGTATTGTTTTAGTGGCTCTGTGTGTCTGTCTGTCTGTTTGTGTGTCCGCACTTGCCAGTATGACCAGCAGAGCCCGCCAGAGGCTTGTTGGGTGAATTTACATTTAAGTAAACATTTAAGCAGATGCTTTTATCCAAAGTGACAAATTGAATATTGAACTGTGAGCTTGCATTGCATAGTTGAACTTGTGTCCATGATGTCTCCGGTCTTAATCACGGAACTACCCAGTGAAGGGCGTGAAGATTTCAATTTGACAATAAGGCCTCAGTGTGATACAATGCAAACAAATGATGGACAGTATACATTTAGTTTTATCCTTTTTTTCCCTTTCATGTTTCTCAATAAACATGAGAATGCATGAACCCATTGACATGTTCTTCATGATCTTCCACCTCCTCCGGGACCCTCGCGGCGTTTGTCCTGTATTTTCTATAGTATCTCATCGCACATGCAGCCTTGGGGAGGAAATGCTTCATTGTTCACAGTGATGGCATCACAACACACACTGATGGTTCCCTGCCATGGTTCCCATTGTCCCTGTGATGTTTCCTCGTGCCCCGACAGTGCTGTGAGTGTTCTCGTCCTCAGGCAGCCACAGCTGCACTGCAGAGCCCCGTGTAGTGCAGGATCTCATGTAATGTTATTACTGTAACCTGATTACAAATAGTTTTGCTCAAATATTTTATCAACAAAAATAATAGGTGATTCTAAAGCGGGCAAAGTTAAATGAAATTAAATGATAACATTGGGTAAAAGAAAAACAAACACATTATAACTTTAGTTTAGTCTCTTAACTCTGCATTTTGGCAGTATAGGTATAAGAATTTGCAATATAGAGTGTCCTTTTTTATTTTCACCAACTATATAAACACACCAAAAAGTACTCAAAATGTTTTAAAATGGCACTGAATTTGTGAAATTTGGAAATATGTCACAGTTCAAAGGTCACTTGGCTTGTTTTTATTATTGCTACTTTATGTCACTACTAAAAATGCCATATAAAATAAATCATAACATAACTAACTAAATGACTCAACAACACATCAGAAGAATTCATTTTTAAAGCCTTAATATGTGACTTTTAAACACACAGCCCCAGGATGTCCATATAAGGAGTTGTGTATTGTTCCCACTGCAAATTACCATGGATGCAGATCTGTCAGCACTAAGGGTTAATAGAAGGTTGTATTTTCTTCATGTGTCATGAAAATCATGTCCAGGGAAGCTTTAAGCAATAATATCCGAGTTTTAACAGGCTGCATTGAGCAGGATTACAATCATTTAAATCTGTTAGAAGCATCAAATGAGATTACACTAATCGAATGCTCCTAAGTGTTTTCGAGCTTATTGTTTAGCATTTAAATAGGAAAGATGGAGAGTTTTGCCACTGAAGGCCAAACTATTCTGCTTTTTGTATAATACCAATAGTGTGTGAGAAGAAGTTAGTTTTCCAAAGCCTGAGCTCATGTAATCAGATCGATTTCAAACATTTGTGTCACTTTTGTTATCTTTCAGTAAAACGCTGCTACTGATTGAGCTGCTGATTGATTTCCTGGCAATCTGCTAAATCTGTTTGTTTGTGAATAGGATGACAAACACATTAGTTGATTCGTTGAGGCTTTAAATTTAAATTTGATTATTAGTCAATCTGATGAAGACTTTGAAATGTATTATGGGATATCGGCAAACATGCCAACGTCCCCCATGTGACTAATGACTAAAACTATGCTGAATAAGCTGCTAGCTCCTTGACTGCTGTGCGTGCACCCCGTCCAACTATTATTTTTTTAAACGTGTATTTATTTTGCAAAATAAAGAAAATGTATAGTTGGTTACAAAAAATATCTGATATAGGAATCATCAGAATTGCACAAACGCATGTGAAACGCACATTTCCCGTGTGCACTGTGAACACTCTTATCTGTTAGCATGGCCACCTGAAATAAAAAAACATGACGTAATGAAGCAGTGGCACACACTCCACATGTTCCACTTGGGAAAAGAAAAGCAGGACAATAAACTACAGGGAAAAAAAACCAGAAAGGCTGCAGATTGACAATAAATGCTTCCACGAGAGGTTCTAACGGACCTGGTCAGTGGACGATGGGAGGAAAAGAAGTAAATAAAGAGGTGGGACGGGACAGCTGAGTTGAAGCTGTCCTGTTTATCTCTTGTCATGTGGGAGCAAAAGTAAGTTGGACTAAACTTAAAATGACTCCTTACTCCGTCAATACATTAGCAGGCTCAGGCTTAGTCAAAGCGGAAAAAGCCAGAACGAGAGTCTCAAATTTGAGTCTGAGGACCATTCAAATGTGCTGCACTCTATTTCACCCTTTTTCACTGCTCGTCCTTGCCTCTCTGTTCATTTTGGATGTCTATTTCATTTTTCTTCTTCATATGCATATCTCTCTCCACTCTCTTTACCTCCTCAGGTGCTTGCTCCTCTCTTTTACCCCCTCCATACTCTCTCAATTTTACTGTCCTCCTTATACTTTTTTCCCCCCACTCCTTTTTTCCCTCTCTCTTCTTATATGTGATGTTTTCTATCACGAGTTTGCTCTGAAGGTGTGTGTGTCTGTGTGTGTGTGTGTGTGTGCGCGTCATCACGCAGGTGACATTATTCAGCAGCCGGGTCATTTCATCAGTGGCTCTGTGGTTCAGGGGTCAACACTGATTCAGAACCATGTCTCCTGCCGTCTCTCACCTCGCGTGCTTTCACACGTCTTCCTCGCACGCACACGCCATAATGCATGCACAGACACACACCCTCTATACCTATATGGAACCCTATATGCAGTGGTAATGCATGAGTGTGATTTTCATTATAACTTAACTGGAGACATCTCCTGGGACTCATTTAAATCCATTATAATATTAGTTATAGCCAGTGAGGGCAGAGTGTTTTAATGCGATTTACTGTTCTTTCACTGCTTCCATTGATTATGTTACCGTATGGTGTTTTACATCACATTTTGGGGGGATATTTTTTTCATTATCTTCATTGTGACATTGCAGAATTAGTAGTAAAAGTGGTAAACATCCATAATTTAATTCAAACACATTCAGTGAATTCATAAATACTTGTAATTAATAATCTTGGACTGTATATGCTGGTGATAAAATGGCTACTGTGACTGTGTTACGCTCATGGTTGAGCTTTACATGAAAACATGTTTTTGTAAAGTGACAGTATTATACATGAAAAATAGTATGATTTAAGAGCTACTGCAGCTCCCATGCAGATATTGCTGCTCTGGCTGTTTATATTTGTGAGCATGTTTCAGATTAAATTAACAATATAACAATATTTTACATTTCCAACTTTCCAAATTCCAATAATGGGCTACTCTTTGAAATGGCTCATTGCTGCAGCCCCAAATTAACATTTAGGACATTTTAAGATGACATATTTGCATACGTGTGATAGATCTGATCAAATGGACTCGAGTGATTTAGCTATTGTGGACTTTTTCAGTCTTGTGGGTTAAAGTCCAGCTTCTCTCTGACATTTCCTTTCCAAAATATCAAAACAGTCATGACAAAAAAGGTGGATTAGGATTGTAAAATAAATAAAAATGTCCTGACCTGGCTTGCAGAGGCCTGTGTTTATAAAACACTGATTAGCTGCGAATCAAAAGAATACTTGCACCTTGCCACCATGTGACGAAAGGTACGCTGCAATCTCTCAGGGAGATTAATTTACTGCCGTTTTGCTTTTGGAAATCTCTGTCATTGTCAGAGTGGCCTTTCAACAGAGCATTTTATCACCAGCTCCGTTCTCTGGCTGCTTCTTTTTCCCCCCAGAAACATTCCGCTTCAAATCAATGCAAGCAATCTGGCCCGCTGATATTTTGTATTGACCTTTTAACAAGAGATTCATCACAGATCACTTTCCTCTGCCCTGCATCACCCAAGGGACGGCGGTGTAATACTGGCGAGTACTGTGCTAACAGCCACTGTAATCATACTTCATACGATGATTATGCAGCGTGTTTAGCCTTTATCAAATGAAAACCACTCGGTCACTGTAAATGATACTGACATTTTTACACTTATACAGTAATGAGACCAGACACCAGCACTTGGAAAACTCGAGCTAGAACAAGCTGCATTTCCTTCAGTCCACTTCATCACATGTTTCTGCGTCTTTGTGTCGTCTCACCGCAGCTGAAGAAATGAAATATCTTGGCATCTAATCTGAAGAACTTGCTTGGTAGTTGCAGCGTGAGTGGGAAGTTTTGTTTTTGTTTTACTGGAAATAATCACAGAGGGTTGTGGCTTTATTGCCTCCTCTGTGTGGTGCATTATGGATTTTTGTCACACTTAGTCACTTAGTTATGAACTTGATGTGCGAGTCATTCCTTCAACATGGCTCGTAGTTTCTCACAAACCAGAGCACGAAAAACAGTCTTTGTTCCAGGCCGCCTGGCTGAGGTCCCATCACAGCGTGAACCAGTTCTCTCACTATGTCTGACAGATTAGATTATGTACTGTTGCCGTCGCAGTGTAATTTGTATTGCAACATGGTTTCTACCCTGATAAAATATCAATGTGCGGATCACAGTTGAAGCCGACTGTATCTTCTTGTCAGTTGTTGTTATCTGTGTTGTCTATTTACCGGTTTCCCTCAAACTGTAAAACACTGGATATGTCTTAACGTCAATATCATGAAAAAATAGTGAACAATGTGGTCTAGACATCAAAAGTTTTCATCAAGAGTTTCATCTTAAAACACATTTGGTCATAGTGCTGTACAGTGACACTGTAAAATTCACAACAGACAATAAAAGACAAAAAAAAATTAAATATTCCATTTAAAAATTCAACACTTATTTTTATGTTTCCTCTCAATTTCTGTTGTTTGACACATTCAAAAGGACCAGTGTTTTAAAGACGGGTGGAATTATTGTCAAGATGAAAAGAAACAGACATTGGTTGGTTAATTAATTATAATCTTGGCCACAGATGATCTTCACATCACGTCACCGTCACTTTAGCCACATTACATTTCCCAGTGCAGTGCCACAGAATTTCCACAAACCCGGAATAACAAGGTAATACAGTTACATCCACCCTTGTGATAAATTTACCTGCAGCAGACCGTTTCCCTGTGTGAAATATGGCTGTCCCACACTGACTAAATACATTATAAAAGTGTCAGCGGTGCGTGTAGTGCCTTTGTTTTCCCTGACAGTTCAGGTGTTTATTGTAATGTTGACTCCGGGTCAGCACACAGTGTCTAATCTTTGCACACACACACAAGATCATAGTATTCTGTATGCTGTTATCAGGATTGTACAAGATGGTGTCATCTTTGTATTCTCGTAGGTACATGACATAATCAGATTAGTGACAGTCTGGTCAGATGTGAGTGTGTGTGTGTGTGGGAAAAGAGCAGGGGAAAGAAGCACCTGAAGAAACATTTACAGGTTTGTTTTGTTTTTTTCTATAGTCTCTGACTCCCAGCAAAGACTGGAGGAAGAAGAGGAGAAAAGCAGTGGATTACTGGGGTTAAAGTGTAAAGGACACAAGAAGAAGTTCAGAGAAATGAAGGTAAGTGGGAGTAAACGAAGCCACATGAAGCTGATTTTCAAGACACCACTGTTCCTCAGAAACATGGGAGGATAATTAACTATTAACTATGAACCTTGAGGCACCAAATCTCAGTATTGAAAGTTACTTATTCTGACAGAGAACTTCTCAGTCAGAATAATCAAAGCTGTCGTTGTAATTCTAGGAAGAAGGAAAAAAAAAAAAAACACATTAGATTTTGCCAAACTAATCCACAAAGACCAATAATCCGAAAATGAACTATTTCAATTTGAACTGAGTTTTCAATTGGGTTTCTGGAAATTGTAATTTCTGGCTTCAGCTCATCATTAGGGAGACGGGCAACAGACTATTAAAATACTGTGATGGGATTTGCATTGTGAATGTTAATATAGAGAAGTCACCTGTGTCAGAAGAATAATGAAAAGGCACGGCGAGTCCAAGGAAATGTAAAATGGGAGGGACATGGTGACGCGTGAAGAGTTTTGGTAAGTGATAGGAACAGAGATAATGGAAAGCATGGAAACATGAACAATAATAAAGATTAACTGGAGAAGCATATACTGCGGAGACAGAGGAATTAGATGGAAACAGATGAGTGTGTGTGGGGAGGATGGAGAATGTAGGTGTCAGGTGATGAAGAGGAGGATGTTCAATGCACACAGGTGGGAGATTAAAGGACTTAAAGGAAAAAAACAAACATGCTTAGGTGTGTGTATATATAACACTTACTGCCACAACAATCGGTTTGAAGATCTCCGATCATCAGATTGTTTCAGCTTCTTAAATGTGAACGTTTTCTTTGTTTCTTTGCTCCAGAGAACAAAGAAATCAAACCAAAATGAATCATTTTGGTTTGTGGACAAGACTTTTGAGAACATTGTCATTTCCAGATTTGACATTTTTTAACGTTTTCTGACATCTTACGACGATACACCAAACGATTACTCGATTAATTGAGGAAAATGAGTTAGTTACAGCTCTAGTGTGTGTGATCAGAGTGGAACTGAGGTATTATGACCGGAGTGTGTAGAAAATTAGACAAAATAATATAGTAATAAATGAAATAATAATAAATAAATTCACCTAATAGGAAGAGGAGGAGGATGATGAGAGAGCCAATGATACTGGGAATAAATCTGCCTCCTGTGAAAAGTCTGTAGTCCATAGTATGGAGGTCATCATGGGTGGAGTAGTGGAAGGGTTGTAGATATGAGGGAGGGAGCCCTCTCCCCCGTAACTGATTAATACAGACCCACAGCCCACCCCACTCTTTCTCTGCCTTTTCTTGCTCTGTCTCCGTCCCTATCATTTATCTCTCCCTCCATCACCTCCTCCCCTTCTCTCTCATCTCTCCATCTCCGAGACAGTCGTTCATCTTCCGCTGTGTGATGCCGCTCCCATTTGTTCTCTCTTGACATGGCCTTTTACCTCAGATCCAATTCCCACCATTTTAATCGAGACAAAATCACATTACGGTGGGCTCCTGGTCCTGCTGGCCTGCCTGTACCGGTGTGTCTGTTTGTCTTTTATGTTTGTGCGTGTTCTCAGTATTACACCGTCACATTATAGGGACTTGTTTTCCTTAAGCGTGCGTGCGTGCATGCGTGAGAAAGCACCTCCATCTTTGTTTATGTGATGGGTGTGCCCGCCTGCATGCAGAGCATACAGCTGCTGTCTGGATGTGTCCTGCGACCTGATTCCTTTATCACATTTGCCCTCTTTAAAACTACATGTTTGTGTCTTTTTACACATGTGCATTATGAAATAATATAAACTTTTCGTCTCGTCACGTTTTAGTCAGGGGCGTCTAAAAACTATATACCTATAAACGGAATAATTTCGTCATCGTTGACGAAAACAACACTGGGCTACATCCACATTACTCCTTTTTGTTTTAAAATGCTTACATTGTGCTCAATTAATCGTTTTCCCTTTTTATAAAATTCCCAAAAATCGATATACTGCTATATACAGTATATACTTTTTTCCCCATTCTCAAATGTCATTTAGTCAATTTGGAATGATACCAGTATTGTGCCGATAATATCGTGCATCCCTGCTGAGCAGTTGGAAAACTATGATGGAGTTATGTACTGAATGGAACTTTCGGCCACAAATTGTCTCTCAGCTGTGAATGCAAAGCTCCATTTACACTTTCAGTTACACCTTGTAGTTGGGCTCATGAGGGAAATTATTTATACTTTCAGTACAAACCATTGATGTTCCTCATTAGCAGCACTTTCTGACATTAAGCAAACAACTGCAGCGAGAAAAAACATTAAGAATATAGATGTCTATAGTATGGATGCAAAGTGCTTCTGATATAGAGCTGAAATGCTAATCTGGACGCAGATCATTTAATATCAAAATGCTGTTTTCAAAGCCTGATGTGTCTATTTTCTCTTATAAATAAATGCAAGTATCAAAACTTTGGACTCTTGGGAAAATAGTACCTGTCACCATTTTATATTTCTGAGAGATTCAGTAGCTTTGGCTGCATGCTAAGATGCAGTTCTGTGCTGTTAATAGTATCCGATTGGCTTGGATACCTGCGTGTATTTGTCTGCTCTCATCCCACATCCCCGACTCTTCTTTGGCAGACGGAGAGGCAGAGGCAAGCCGAGAGAGGCTTGTTTTGGAAAGAGAATAAAGGGGAGAAAAGTGAGCGAAAGAGAGAGGGAGAAATGAGTCACAGGAGCAATCTCTCTCTCTCTCTCTCTCCCTCCCTCTGTGTAAAAGAGAAGTATACAGACAGTTTTAATCAAGCACACATTTCAACCTAATTTCCAGAAAATCTGCAAAAGAAAATGCTAATCATTGAGGGAATAGGGTTGGGACATGATGGCATAATGGAAAGGGCAGCAGTCAAACCTCAAAAGCTAGAAACAATGTGGAAAAGACAATGGAAAAATGACATTTATGCATGTTTGCGGGAAGGTTACAGTCTCCTCCCTGCTTGTCTCCTTTTATTTCTTTCACTACCTGCTTTATATTTCTGCCTAACTTACTTGTTTAGGTCTGTTTCCATTGCAGCTTTCATCAATCACCAAAAAGGATTAGACTTTTTTAATTTGCATTGAGTCCACACAGTTTCATTTTAATGCACTGACTGGAAATGTGCATTAAAAAGGCGAGTGGAAACATTGTATATCCGTTTATCCATTGCTGAAATAGTTTAAATAAAAAGCCAGGCGAGCTTCACCTTGGTGCAGTATCCATGAGTCATATAATCTTTTATTAATCTGTTAAGCAACAGGATCAGAATTTTTTACAAGGATTTTTAAATACCCCCCCTCCCACTATATATAACACTATTGACTTGTGTAAGTAAATGTAGTTGCAAAGGGTTTAACTGTATGTGTTCAGTGACTCCCGGGTAATGTGTAAGTGTGTGTGTGTGTGATAGTAAGAGCGATATCATCCACGCTCATTTGAATACTAATGAACTGTGACATACAGTGCATTCATTTGTTTCTCATATCTTGTCAAATATCGTTTTGCAGTTATTCGACATTTACTGCTTAAAAAAGCAGATTTGAGGCCACTGGATGCTAAAGTCTATGTAAAGATATGCTACAGGATGGAAAGAACAAAGTATACAAAGATAATGAATGTTTTTGGTGGAATTCTAGTAACCAGTAGCTCTAGTACTGTCAAGCGATTAAAACAATTGAGAGATTAATTAATTATGATTTGTAATAAATTAATCTATTGAATCTCTTTTTTAATCCCACCTAAAAATTGCTGAGAAAGGCCCTTCATTTGTATGAAGTATGTATTTTCATTTAAATTCATTATTATGGCAGATCAAAAGATTGATATATAACAAAAAGTGGCTTTATAAAGTCATTTATTGTTTTAACAAACTTGAACAGATGCAGCCATTTAAATTCCACTGTGTTCTTTTGTCAAACTCCAAATCATTAGAAAATACGGATAAAATAAAACATCAGGTCCACATAGACCCTTTCATTGTATACAAACATTCCAAGCCTAGTAGCCTGTTCCCAAAAAAACGTTTTCACAGATTTTATAAAAAAAGCAACTTGCATACAGAAATGGTAAAGTTAGAGATTAAAAATGCATAAATGAACAAAAAACACAAATCAGTGACAATAAAGATATAGTATATAACATTTCTGTATTAAAACATCTAAAAATGATGAGACTAATGATATATAATGTTTTTAATAGTGCACTTACATTAGCCAAAATGTTTCCAACACTCTTTAAATCCACAGAAATCCATGTTTTTATAAGGTATTTGGCTGTTATGATTGTCTTTTAATGATGTCATCTGCAGTAACTTCCTGTGCAGACTCCTAATGAAATGTCAGAGTGAGGAATGAAATATTCAGTACGACTAGAAAGTCAGTGTGTTGTCTTTTGTTTTTCCTTTTATTGTGTGTATCTTTCACTAATGAATCATGGCTACTCATTGCTGGTGGCTCCGAAAGCACAGGGGAACCGACAAGACAAGACAACAAGACAACAATTGACTATATGCACGGTCTCTTCTTGGTTTTCAATAAGCCAGACAACCTATTTCCACTAAGTCAGCCAAACATGCAGCGATGTTCTACAGTCGTGTCTGCAGAAGTTCCAAAGAGTGCTTTGTGACTAATTACAGAATTTAGCCGAGGCTGTGTGAAGAGGGATGCAGCAGTGCTCCGCTTTTGTCGTCTCATGCCCTTTTCATCTTAGGCCATGTCGAATCCCTCAGCGCTAACTAATAAAACAGCTACTAAAAGTCTATGCAAACATTTTGAAAGATAGCGGGTGTTTCAATCCAAGGGCCTTGAGGGCTGCAAGATTAATCAATGACTTACTTAATCCTCAGCTATTTGGATAATCAATTTGATCAGTTTTTTGTGTTTTCCCCTTTCTCTGCACGACTTGAAATCGTTAGAGTGGATTGATTTTGATTTCTAAACAAACAAGACATTTGAAAACATAACCACTGATTAATTGAGGAAAAGGTCTATAGCATAATTGTTCATGAAATGAATCGTTCGTTGCAGCTCAACAAAGAATGGGATAAACAGATGAATAACATTGTGTTGGTGGTGGCAGAGGAGGTGTCATGACAGTCTGCCGTTGGCTGAGGTGTGAAAAAAGCCTGATGGCTGGAGGAACAAACCAACCTCCCGCTGGAGCTGCTTCTCTGATCAGCCAGGACAGTCTATATGTGTTTGGTAGTCTTCATCATGGCCCTAACCTTCATTCATGTCCACCTCTCCTCCTCAACGTCGAGTGTCCAGGCTCAGGTTACTTGGTAACGAGCAAGCCCTCCTAACGAGCTCTCGAACCTTATTTTGGTGTCCTTGTCCTTCACGCTGCTTCCCTAGCAGAATGCGGCAAAGAAGATGGCACTCGCAGCCACCAGCGGCGTAATGAAGATATACAATATTTATTAGTGGTGGTTTTATGCAGCGCTTATCATCAGGATTACGTCTATACTTGCTTCAAAAAATGAGGAGTCAGAGGATTTTAGTGGTCAAAGTTACCTCGGCTCTGAACTCTTATAGGAGCTACTTTCCCTGTGTCGTGTTTGTTTTTCTGTTCCTTGTAGGTGTGTGCTAAGTGTATATACGCTATAAATATTTAAAGAGCAATGGGAAGAGTGTTTTGTTGGTTTTTTGAACATGCTGATGATGCAGTCTGGCTGGGGCCACATTCGGGAAGGCTTTTGACAAATAGTTTTGCTAAAGCACAAAAAAAAGGCAGCTTTTTGGGCTCATAAAAGAGAGCAAAAGCAATACACTGTCAAGCACTTGTAATTTATCTGTTGGGTTTATTTCGCTTGCCTAAATTAACAGCGTTAACTAGCATCTTTGACTCGAAAAGGAAATTGAAAACGGCAAAAGAAAAAGATTGTGACGCCAATGCATTTCTCCTTGTGCTGCCTGTCATTCATCCTTAATGAGAATTAATGATTTCTGGTCACTGCCACTCTCATAATATGTGCAGTTGTGCGTGTGGCAATAATTACATCTGCCAGGCCAATACATCAGCCAATAATTGCTTATTGCAGACACATTACAACAATATCAAAGTGTGTGTCAGCTTATAGCAAAACTTTCCAGCAGAAAGAAACTGCAACTTCTGCCATGGAGGATATGTTTTCTGTCTAGCTGTAATTAACCCAAAACGGGGAAAAAAAAAAGTTTTGTGGGCAAGTGGGATGTAATTGAAGGAAGAAACCATTACGATTTTTGAGCGGATGGATTCAGAAAGTTGATTTGTTACATTGTGAGAGCCATTTTGAATTGTAGTTGAGGGTTTTGCAGTGTTTTCCGCCTCACGTTAATGTTTTACAGTCAGTTGCCATGTAATATTGCCAGTTTTCTGCAGATAAACATTGATGTTGGTCTCCAAAATCCTGTAGGTGTAGGGCTCACGGTGGTACCTGCCAAAAAACAAAGATGCATTTCCAAGTTTGGTCAGGAAGTTAATCATAGGGTTTCAAAAATCTACAGTCGTGCTTCAAAAAAGCAACATTTTTTTTTATGTCTCAGGGAGACACACATGCTGTTTCTGCAAACAAACAAATAAAGCAAACAAGAGCATGCACATCAACACTAAAGCTCCGCTGGGTCCTTTTTAAGTTGACACAGTGGATAGAGAGCGGAGAAATAATGCAGAGCTGCAAAAACATCTTTTATTTTAATGTTACCTCTGCCTCGCTATTAAAACATCGCCGTTCTTTTGTTTGCACGACATAGTTCCGTTCTCTCTGTGAAGGAATTGGGAGATACAGCGGCATGAATGAGCGCCCTCATGTTGTGGTTAGCTAAGCTGTGATAACTTAAAAAAAAAAAAAAGGATGTAGTAGTCCATCCGTCTGAGGCCTGGAGACTCTGCAGGGTGTAATGCACAGATTAATCACACAGCTGAAGGAGGGGCAGACAATAGCGGGGAGAATTGAGTGTCCTCCCGTTGTGCAGAGTTGTAACAGGCCTTAGAAGATCGTTTTATTCATTTTAGAGCATAGAAGTGTCTTTTGTCTCTAGAATCCACGACGGAAGTGGAAGTCAAATGAGTGCAGAGTGAACAGTTGTGCTCTTGTTGTGATTAGCGAGATGAGACTACAATTCTCCTCCTGCTTTTTTGCTTGTTTAAACAATAGATGATATCTTCTCACTGAATGAAGTGGAGGCAGAGGGAAAGATGAATAGCATGTGTGAGTGTGCTCCTGCTTTTTTTGCACTGTAGATGTCTGTAGCACACTCTCTGAGTTGATAACATCTGCATATTAGAAGAAATTAGAAAGACGCATGATACAGACGGAGAAAAATGAGTGTCCTCTTCTTGTGCGTGTTGTCGTGTCCTCGAGCCGAGGTAGTCTCTCAGCTTTGGCTGCGTACCTTTGTAATTGGATGAAAGCTCTGAGCATTAAATCCAGATAAGAGCTGGTTTTGTAAGATTAATCTACCGATACAGCTCTTCAAGAAAATTGCGGATATTGAAATAAAAAACAAGGGGAGAGTGCCTCAGATATGACCAATGATTTAATCGACCCTCCTCCAAGTAGCAACTCTTCTCCTATATTTTCTGCAGCCTTTCAATGAAATCAAATCTCATTGTGTGATGAACAGTTGAGGAGTTGGTGATTGCCTAAAAAATACGGGCTTGGAAATGGATGAAACATTTGGAAGTCGGAACAAGGGAGGCAAATTTGTATCATTAAAAAAAAAAAGAAATGTATTAGTATTAGTTAACCACTCATATCAATATGTGTTGATAATATTGTGCGTCCCTGGCTCCATTGTTCCATAGTTACAGTGAAAAAGGTCTAAAAATGTAGTGATAATGTTTAGTTTAGTTTAAGACAGGGTTTCAGTAACACTGGAGAAAAGTCAAAGTCTCTTTTGTTTTTCTTTCTACAGCACCTGTCTGCAGACTTTCTGGTGCCATAACACTGTGTGTGCTTGTGAATGTGGAGGTGTGTGAACATGCTAAAGTGGCTCTGTGACTGTGGAGTTAGCACGAGTGCGTGCGCATGAGAGGACGAGGTGATAGACAATGAGAGAGAAAGCTTTTGAAGAGTATACTTACCAGAGTCACGCTGTGTGTACTTCATCTCTGTCGAGTTTAGCGACGACCATATTTGTGTGAAAGCTGCTCTTCAGCCGCTGTATATTTACGGGCTGTATTCAACTTTGCAGAATTACTGTGTCAAAGACTGGGTTGCCTGTAAAGGCTAATGTAAATAGTAACATGCAGTATTCCTCTTGTGCTCCTACTTGGTAGTTGAGGGCATGTACTGTGTGTATAGGTTTGTTTCCTGCTGGGATGATAACACATTTCTGGAATAGTAGAGCCATCATGAACCCAACAAACATGAGCCACATGCATTGACCTTTAGAGGAGCTGGCAGGTGCATTTTTTTTAACATACCTTAGCTAAGCTAAGCATCCTCCTGGCTCTAGCTTTATGCTGAACACAGACAATAGAGTGGTATTTCGTTTCTCATTTAAAGGTTCAGCAAGCAGGTTTTTTTTGTGGTGTTACTTATCAATAATTCCGTAATAGCCTTTCAGCATAACATAAATCTATTGATCAGGGAGGGAACTCGATTTCTGCTGCGCCGCTTCTCTCGGTTCAACAGCCTTGAAGGAATCTGGCCTGAAATGAGAGACTTTGACCCCACGTCATGCAGTAGGTAGAGCTCAACTAACATCTGTTTTGATCCTCGACTTGTCATTAATTATTGGATTGTTTAACTGATTAATCGGAACAACCTTAAAAACCTGTTGTAGTTGTGCAAAATATACTAAGAACCCATCAGACCGTTTGAAGTAATTATTGAGTTGAATTTTAAGTAAACAATGAAGGACACGAACAATATAACATGTCCTCCTGAGCAACAATCACAACACAAAAACATCTGGAAGTCAGTGTGTGGAATTGTTTCAGGTTCGAACCCAGAGCAAAGTCACAAATACTTGAAACTCAACAATAATCGACAATTTTTCTCCTGTCCACTGCTGCTTTACCTGTTTTTGGTTCAAAAACATCCCATAAGGCATTTAGTATCTCAAAACATGTACAGTATAAGATAATTCAAACTAAAGGTCCATATGGTGAGAAGTAAGCAAATACATTTAGGTGAACTGAGCCCTTTCAAGGTTAGCGTCAGGTGTGTGCAGAGTGTATTTTTGAAACATTATTGTCCACAAACTAGGTTTGTAATGTGTGTACATGTTCATGCCCTCCTTTGCCCTTCATTGTGTGTGTGTGTGTGTGTGTGTGTGTGTGCACGCTTGTATTTGTTGCCTCTTTTCTGGTGTAAACACTGATCTTGTCAGGACCAGTATTCCTCATGGAAGCCAAAACCGGGTCCCAATGAGGCAGAACCTAATGTCTGAGGAACTGACAAAAGTTCAGGACTAATATTTAAACTATGGTTAGGTTAAGGTTTGTGTTAGAAATGAACTGGTTATGGCTAAGGCTTTGTGGTTATGCTGTCCAAACGAATGGAAGTCAACAAGAAGAGTCCTGGAAAGAATAGATGCACAAACGTGTGTGTGTGTGTGACGGCCCTCCCACGAGGTGGCAATGAGAGCGAACGTGCACTTCCTCTCCCATGGCGTCCGATGGGACCAGCATCTGTCATTGTGATGCACTTTCAACTGGTGCAAATTCCATTACCCAACTTCCTGCAACCCCACCAGCACCCACACTGAGCGCGTGCATCAAACATGCGCATGCAAACACATGGTCAGTCGGCGGATCTGTTGGCTACACATGCACTATGGGAGATACAATGACGAGTCAGATGTTTATACACCATGAAGGTAGAAAATAAACCCTTTTTTTTAACATCACCTCTTTTTTGCCCCTGTGAAATATGTTTCAAGGGCATTTTGGGTCATGTCCAGGACAATTTTATCAAACGTTGGGGAGCGAGTTTTGTCTACTACAGATGCATAGCTGGCCATTTTCAATCTGGGCACTGGAAAAGTTAAATATCTATCTTAAAGCAGACATTAAAAGGAACATTTTTACATTTTTAGGGTAATTTCAGATATTTCAAGCGTTTTGCTAATCTCCTACCCTGCTAAAACACACACAGACACCCTCATGGGCGCACACACACACACACACACACACACACACTCACACTCAGAGGTGAGAAGCTGGAACCTTTGGATGCTCCATCAGCAAAGATTACCCTCTCACCATTGTCTGTGTGTGAATGTGAATCGCTTAGAGTTATTCACTCGTTCATTCACTCTCTGTTACACACACACACACACACACTTACCACACTCCTACACACATTACATTGACAAGAGCTGATTCAAGCCCCTCTCTTGTCCTCTCTATGTTTCCAGGATGGCTCACCCTAATGGCAGCACAAGGCTGCAGAGCTTTCAGAGCCAAATTCACTCGTGTGGCTCGTTTACTAATGAACATAAAATCCAGTTGTAAAAGCCAAAATGATGTATTTTATATGCCTTATTAGATACAAAATTTAATGTATATGTAAAACAATATCTATCTTGAGGATGATCTGACTAGAAGGAGAGGGTCAGAAATTTTTTTTTGACTTGTCTTTAGTGATATTAATTGAAAAATGTGTTCTTCCCATCACATCCTTATAGTCTGATATTAATTGTGCCAGGAGATCATGTAACAGTAGTTAATTTGTGTAATGACAACAAGCATGTTTCTCCACATGTACATTAAAATACAGGATAATTCTACAAAATCTTTTCAAGGGAACTGATATGAAGCTGTTTTATTAGGAGTCCTGTTATTTTGTACTAAGTACAGGGGAAATTGAGATTACGCTCTTTTGGTATGCTTTCAATTATTTAATTTCACTTAATAAACAATTTCCCAGTATAATTAGTACCAATTTATGCGGCTCTTTCTAGGAAACATTGGAATGAATCAATTATGAAATAAGGAGATCCATAACTATTACTCAGTGCCCTTTAAAGGAATGTTAATTATTTCCCCTGACATGCCTTCTGTTCTTCATGAGCGTTTAAGTTGAAATACAGTTTTGTGCTGTACTTTGTTGCACCACAGCAGAACATATTTTTTATAAAAACTGAAACCCCTGTCTTCAGCTGAACCTTTTACATGTGGTCTGTTTTAAAGCCAAGCGACATCACGTCACAATCGTGCCATTGAAAGCTATAAACTTGACCTTTGCAGCAGATCTGTCCATGGTGGTTGTGACATTACTGAGGGAAGTCAATTGTTTTTAAATCCACAGAGAATCTGGAAAAGTCGAGTATAAAATTCCTGTCGTTGAGAAGCAGAGCTGACTGTTGGATGTGTTCAGGCATTTAATTGTTTCTCGATGGCCATGTTTTGACCAAAAGTACCCAGAACTTTTAGTCTCAGGAAGTTTTTTTTCCCCAAGGAACTCAAAGATTTCCCCTGGGTCTAAATTGGGCAACAACACTGATAACAAGTTGCTCTATTCAGCAACAGGCAGTGACAAGACAGAGGATTACACAACGATGATGATGAGTTGCTAAGTAACGGTACATTTACAGTAAACGTCGTGGAGATTCAGATGAATTGTTGCTTTGTGCTGCGTGATGCAAATGTGCTGAAAAACAATGACAATTGAACATATTTCAATTGGTTGCATTCAAATTAACTTTAAATGAATAAAATAATTACTAAGACGGTACAATAACTTGCTAACTTTACTTTGAATTAACTTAATTCACTTGCGTGTCACCAAAGTAGTTTCTTTTAAAAGTTTGAAAATGAGACCAGTGCTAGATTTTGTGACTATTTGACCAGTCAGTGTTAGTCGGCCATCGACGGCACTGTAAGAACCAAACCCAAAGGTTCCCTTACCTTTGTAAATTACTAAACATCATTACATCATTAATGTAGACTCTGGTCCATGTGATGGAGATGCATCTTCAGATGTGGTGGAGTAAAAACTGTGACACTGAAAACCCTCAGCTGGAGAATACAGCCACTGTACGCCACGAGAATGAAAATGAATTTGTGTAATAAGTGTTGAAATGTTTTTTTCTTGCTTCTTGCTTTATTCTCGTTTTGTGTCTCTTCCATCTGCTTTCATTTTGCAGGGGAATGAGATTTCATGTCTGCCATATTCTTTTAAAGCACTTCAGATAAGTGTGCGAGTGTGGTGAATCGCATTGAATTAACTACCTGAGTGAAATGAATTAGGGCGTGATTCTCATTACGGCAGTGCTCCTGGTTTTCTGTCCCTGCAACCTACTTCCATTTTTAGTATCTCCCATGCTGTGTTAAAACATTAAACAAAGATTAGAGTGCTTATGATTGTAACTTGGAAAAACACAGCACCTGCCTCCCATAGGTCAAAGTTTAAGATGCAACATGCGGTTTGTTCCACAAGTCATGTTTTCAGTAACTCGGCTAAAATGCTTTATATTATATATATTTACCTTTCACAGATATTTTGGATTGTATTGGATTTTACGTTTTTATCTGTCCGATATCCGATCCAGTGATTTTGATACCGACGCTGTATTTAGTGTCTGAATTATTTGGAGGTGTGTTTTGGGGCGTAACACCAATTAATCCAATGCTATTTTAATGGTGATTGCAGGATTGAGCGATTCCCTGCTGAGAAGCGGATCTTCTCGCGTGTCTTCGGGCAGGATGGGTAAAATAGGAGAGACAGGATGGAGGATAGAAAACAATCTGAGCTGAAAAAGCAGTGTTTAAAAAAAAGAAGTCAGTGTTCTGTGGAGCATTGCAGGAGCATGATGTGCGACGACCAAACAAATAATTGTTGTGTGTCACATTCAAGACAATACGAGGCGTCGGCACTAATACGGGGGACAGTTTGCTTGTTATTTTGATTCTAGAGGTGAAGATGAGACAGAATCACAGTAGCAGATATGAGTCCTGTAACCTCGCCGTTTAAAAGAAAAAAAACCCTCCTCAGACATGAAATAGCCATCCATCCCATATGAGCTATTTAGACTAAATTACTTTCAAAGAACTCGTGGTCCTAACATGGCCACTGAGAGCAGACTTTGAAATGATCATTTATGAGATGATCTCTGCTGCTTTCAAACCTCCCTCTTTAGCCTGTTTATGTCACTGCCTATTTGTAATAATGATCGGTGACTCGGTGTGAGCCATTTGTCTGCCTGCTCTCTGCGTCTACAAAGCAGCAGCCATCCACATGAGGAAACTCTGACACCTGCTGCGACCGTTGTACACACACACACACACACATTCATGCATTCACAAACACATAAAATGCATGCGAAGAGAGATAAACTCAAGGTGAATTTATGCATGAATGCACAAAGCGCACTTTCTGTGTGTGAGCAAACACGCGCACGTAGTCGTCGTTGTCCTCGAGGTGTGGTGACATAAACAGATCGGTCCTGGCGAGCACTTAGGGGAGGAGTGGCCATCCATCAGCCTGACCTCGTTGTGGGACAGACACACTTTGTCCTGTGTTTGTTGTACAGGGTGGACGGGGGATCAGGAACACAAATACACACGTACTGTAGATGCACAAGGGCGCAGGTTTGGTTCCAGAGGAGGTGCTGCTGATACAATGGAGTAAGAGCAGTGGAATCAAAATGCTTTTATTTATATTCATACCAATGAAACAAAGGTGTGCATTTAATATAATTCTTTTTAAAGTTTTATAGCAAAATATGGGAATAAGCAATGGTTAAAGGATTTTGTTTTAACAGTGTAGTTTTTTGATTTTAGTCTCTTAAATATGAAATACTTTCTAATAGTTTTTCTGACCATAAAATATAAAGAAAACACATCTTTGGTTTGTAGACGGACAAAATGGAGCGTTTCTCCCTTTCCTGATATTTAATTTAATCTACCAAACAAATGATCACAGTGGTGAAGGTGGCTTTTCCATATAGATAAATTTATATATAAAAAGCTGTCACAGTTTAAAATTCTTTTTTGTCTTTATATTATACCTGTCACCTGTCGCAGCCGCTCGCTCGAGACCACATCACACCTGTGTTGCGCTCTCTCCACTGACTTCCTGTTCATTTTAGGATTGATTTTAAAGCTCTTAACGGTTTGGCACCATCTTACTTCTCTGAACTTCTTCTTCTTCTTCACGCTCCATCCCGAGCTCTGAGGTCTGACAACAGGCTGCTTTTAGATGTGCCTAAATCTCGACTAAGAACCAGGGCCGATCGGTTGAAAAGTTGACTTGACTTCTTTTGTGTTTCATAATTATAATAAAAGAATCAAGAAAATATTCAACTAATTAACATAGAATGGACATGAGCTGCAACCCTAATATACAGCTCTATATTAAGAAGAAAGCGTAGAGGAAAGGAGTTGGAGATGGGTCAAGGAGAGCTGCCCACTGCTCCTGTGCAGAGGTCAAATTTACTATCACTAATGGGTGTGTGTGCAAAAAATAACAAATTCTAATTCTTAGGAAAATAGCACCTATTGCTGTAAATATAAACATAGATTTATTTTTTTCAGTGTGATAATATGTAGATGTATTATTTTATAACAACCTATAGCAAACAGGTCAACTTCTCAGCGTAAATTCAGGGTCAATAATCACTTGTAGCTGATCTTGAAGGTTAATTGCGAAGAGGGCGCGGCGGTAATTAAAGACAACTCAACATTTTCATAAGCCCCTCCATTGAATGTATGTCTACATATCACCTGCTCTTCTGTGCCTTTATAGCACATTTTTCACCTGTCCTTTTTACCCCTCTTTTCTCTCCGACTCCGCCAGCCACTAACATTACTGATGTTGGCGTCACGGGGACGAGACACTTCATTGTCCTCCCACCAGCCCACATCCACCTGGTCCCTCTTTGCATCTTTATTCATGTGTGCGTGTTCCCTCTCTTCTCTCAAGATGCATATTAATACTCACGGTGATAAGGTGCAAATTTTCTTCAAGAGACATAGAGGGAGGGACGGAGAGAGGGACAAAATGAACTGGTCCTGCTGATGGGATGGGAATAGAGAGAGAGACACAATGACTGACTGGGGGAAAACCAGAGAGAACAGGAGGATGAGGGATGGGTGGAGGACGGAGGAGAATAGGAGAGATCAACATGGCACTAATTGTTTCCTCTTCACCCCTGCCGAGCCTCGATCAGCCATTCATCACCGCGCCGCAATCAGTCCGGCGTCGACACTTTGGCAAATGAGGCTCTCCTCTCACTCCATCCACTAAGACAGCAGCAACATATGTAGGTGTGTGTTTGGCTCAGAGAGGAAGACAGATCATACGTGTGTGTGTGTGTGTGTGTGTGTGTGTGTTCATGTACGTGGCGGCTTGATTGAGTGAGCGTTTGTATGACATACAAAGAGATGCTTGCGTGTTCACCTGCAGATTGCTTTCTTCTCCAGGTAGGAGGAGAAAAAAAAAAAATCCAAACACATTTTTCATTTTTTCTCATTTGGGGCAACACCATCAATCAGCTGTGGTAAATCAAATGGAACAGGATTGTCTGCATGATGCTAACGCTGATATGCACTCTCGTATGAGAGGCTAAAAAAGGGCATCATGAGGAGAATGAAGCGCCAAAGCGCCGACACTGGTAAAACATGGCCTTGAAGCTCATTGCTGTTATTAAACAGCGGTAAGGACGTATTCTAATGAGGAAGATAAATTTTGCATAGCTGCAGCTCTGTGCTGTGAGTGTCTGTGGGTATGGAAATGTGACAGTGAAAAATCTAATCAACAATCAACGCCACTCCCACAACTTGGTTGTCAGGTTGTGGGAGTGAAGCTCTTGTGTACGTACTTAGCATCTACCGCTTCTGTAGCTATTCATCTCAGAATGAATGCAAAGGCGTTTATTACAAAATCTCCATCATTTGCACATAAATCGGCAAAATGACCTTCAGTTTTTTTTTAGAACCTTACATGCTCTAAGTAGAGATATGTGTCACCACTGTCATGTGACATCGGCACATGTCTGCCACACAGGTGGTGAAGGCATCAGCTCACTTTTTCCCCAAGTTGCACCTAAATGCTCTTAAATGAAACAATCCCCCCCCCAAAAAAACCCTAACAATTGCCTGAATTGCATGTTGTTGTATCATGATATGGTGTTGTGTTAATTGTGTCCCTCCGCAATAAACAACTGTATTTCCCCGGTGTGGGATAAATAAATAATAAGTTATTAACTTGGTGTTGCATTTAAAAATGTAATTGTTTTTTCACATACTAACAGTGATTACACTGTAAATCATTAGTGATGTAACGCTGTAAAAACTGACATTGATGCAGCCAATTACGGTAGCTGTTCTCCCCAGCTGTCAATCAGACCTCTGTACTTTCTCCCCTGATACTCACCAGCTCCATTTACATGAAACCCCCTTCTTTTCATCATCTCAGCATACGGTGTAGCCCCCATGCCTTTGCCTGCAATCCAGCCTTAATTTTATTTTCGCTGTTGTAAATTAATTACGGTACGTACATACGCAGAGGGGTTCGTTTATTTATCGCTCGGACATCTCAGAAATTGCATTCGATTGGTTGAGGCGGGGGGCCCTCGGGAGCCCTACCCTGCACTGAAGGTGTTGATTGTTTCAAGTGTGTAATCCACGTCTGTTCACGTGGCCACGCTGTGTTTTGCTCCGTGACGGAGGAGAAGGAGGAAGACGCTGTCATCTCACTGAGGCAGAGGATGAGGCAGAGGATGAGGGAGAGACTATGGAGAGGAGGGTGATGGCATGTGAGGAGAGAGCGTGTGCTTCTAAGTGAGTGAGTGATTAATGTGCAGCTTTAATTACAAGTATGTGCTTGTGTTATCTGCAGTAAAGGGAATGTATGGAAGAGCCTTTGGCAAAACATCCAGTGGCTTCATGGAGACTCTGGCAACCGTGCGTCCTTTTAATTATCTTGATAGGGTTGAAAATGATCCTGAGCCTACAGCTTCTACAGCTTCTACAGCTTCTACAGCTTTAATGTGCGGCCTTTTCTGATAGTTAATGTAGATACAGGAAGTCACACACCTGCCTGCAGTGATGCTGCTCCCTGGTTCTGAGTGTGCTGTGAAATGACATACTATATTTGTGTGACGCTTCCATATGATGACATAATGCGCAAGTAGCATCAGCTTTTCTTTACCCATAATCCATTTTCTTTCATCCTTCGTCAAATCTCACTCTTTCGTCAAAACTGAATCACTTTGGTTCTGCTGTGATTCTATGTGTCTACCCTTTGGCATTAAAGATCGATTTCATTTTTCCACTTATCCCTTTTATAGGTCATATATTCAGTCTTTACAAAATGCGATTTCTTGTCTTATGTGTGGTGGTGTGATGCATTTTTTGGTAATCATATAAAGTCGTAATAATTGTGGAGAAGTCACAAAATAGAGCATTTTTCTTCTCTTTTTGTTCATAAAAACGTGAACTATGAACTGTGACATATTTCCAGATTTCACAAATTTAGACATTTTGACACCTTTATTTTGACACGTATGTTTATATAGTTGGCAAACATTATTATTATTTTTTATCAGATTGCCTAGGTTGTGCTGAAAAAAAGGATATAAGATACTATATTGCATATACTTATAGCCTCTGTATATACTATAGTGATGGAAAAAAGCAGCCTAAATGCTCTGTGTTCTAGGGCGTTTAATCAAATGATTTCAGGGAGGAGATTCCAGGGAATTAAATTAGCAGTTGCCGTGGTTACTATTAGTTAGCAGGTGCTTCGGGTTAGCGAGAGTAGTAGTCATGCTACAATGGCTACAACCACAACACTGTGTTTCTTCCCCCTCTGACATGCCTGCAGGATATCTCACTGGGGGCGTGGTTAAATCCTCCATTCAACCTTTGCTTTCGAAGGTCGAGATTGTGGCGTAGTTTCGATCAATATTCGATTTTTCACCCATTCACACCTGTTCACTGACTCATTCATACTGTGCATCTTCTATCAGACATATTTCATACACATTTACACACTCATGAGCAACCTGGGGGTTAAGTGTCTCGTCCGGGGACACACCGGGATGTAGACTAGCGGAACAGGAAACCGAACGCACAACCTTCCAGGTGAAAGACAACTCGCTCTACCACTGAGCTACTATTTCTAAAATAAAAACAGTCGTAAAGATATTGTTTTAACTCATCAGAAAATTGTTTAATTTTCACTTGTCACAACAAACAATAAACTAAAATCTGCTCCGTTACTGATTTCTCTTAAAGAACTCTGTACTTTAATCTTTTTCACTTTTTGTATCTTGTTTGCAATGAATGATAATGCAAAAGAGAACGATTATCATCACATCATTTGTTTTGTTTGTAAAATGCCATTTAACAACAAGTCCAGCAAATCTAATCAAATCCTTGCTTTTAATACATTGTTTGAAGAATGTTTGATGAATTATCAAACACAGTTGATAATTAGGTGATTGGACGTCTTAGTCAGTTTCATTATTCTCGGAGGATGATCTACCATCTCTTTTTTTTTTTTATAAAAGACAAAATCCCGCATTGCTTCAAAGATTAAACCAAATTTTTTAAAACGAATGCTGAGAAAACAGAAAACCTCACTGGGAAGAAGACAAATAATCACAACCTGCCACGGGAATTGTCGCTGGATATTTAAGATCCTGCCTGTGAACACAAGAAGAAATGACGCGTTTTTTTTTTGCAGTGTACCAAAGGCAGTCTCCTTGACATGCCCTTGTGCTTAACAGTGATGAGGTAGATTTATGTGTGTCTCTGAGGCACGTGGCTCAGGCTATCATGTCATAAATTAGCGGCTGGTCACAGAAGAGATGATGGGGAGAGAGAGAGAGAGAGAGAGAGAGAGAGAGAGAGAGAGAGAGAGAGAGAGCTCTGTGTACACATGCTGTTGGTTTATCATAATCACGTCTTTTTTCTCTCCTTCCCGTCCTTGCTTTTATCACTTGTCACTCTTACTCCCTCCTTGTTCTCTCTCCTTCCCTTGCCTCCCTCCCCCGGTCTTTCCCCCCCCTCTGACCTCTCCCTCCTCTGTTGCGTTTGAATGCGTCTCTGTCCACACATGAAACCCCGGCATTGACCCGTCTCACCTGACGGCTGTTTATTGGCTTTGTCAGCATTATGAGGCGGCTCGGAAAATAACGAGAAGATGAAAGAACTGAAGATGATTGAAGGAAATAAAACGTAAAGAGCAGAAGTGTAGGGCAAACTCCTGGGTGTTGGCACGAGATTGCGTCAGTGTGTGTGATTTAGGGAAACCACTACATCAGCAGGGGATAGATGCGGCGTGCGGCTCTGGTATTCAGCAGGCCACAATAGATGGAAGGAAATGTAGCGTGCTGTCATACACACTGAATCCAGCAGAGTTTAATATAATAACCAGCCGCACAAAGATAAAACTCTTTCTGCGATTGTGTTTATTCATCATTCCATCACATGCTGAATTCAGCCATGCTTTACTTTCACTTAACCTAAACCCCTGTTTATTGTTGGACAATATTCTGTTTGGAGTCTTTGTTGTTCTTTGTGTTTTCTTCAGTTCTTTGTGTCTAGTTTTCTGTTCCTTGTTTCCTGTTTTATTTTGTACTTTTTCCTTGTTTGTACCTTAGGTCTTCCCTCTCGATTGCTTGCCCTGTCCTAATGTGCTTCCCATGTCTCCGAGGATGTTTTAGTCTCTGTGCTCCCCTGTATCATCTTTGGTTCATTATGTTCTGTTTCCTCCTGTGCTGTTTAGATGTGTTTTTACTACTCTCTGTGTTTCAAGGTATTTTTTTGTTTGTGTTTTACTTTTTGCCTTCCGTTCCTCCCTTTCATTCTTTTTTGCCTTTTTGTGCAACCTGCATTTATGGCCTCCAGTTTGTACACAGTCACACATTTGCTTATTTAAAGACCACTTTTGTTGTGCATGGATACCTCCTGCTGATTAATAACTAAAACAACTGTTTAAAGACAAAACTGTGAAGATAATTTCCACTGTTGTTTACTGGATTTTTAATGATTGAGTAAAAGATAATGCACAATTATCTGTTTCCACTGCTGCAAAGCTAATATTAGGATCGATCACTTGGTGGTGTGGATATTGGTGTCACCATAGACGGATAACATTGCACAACTGATGTACTATCTACAGAATAGTGTTGGGCTGTATACCGGCTCATACTGAAAACTGGCATTTACTTTTTTTATTACATGAATTTTTTCTTAGAAAAAGCGACGATGAGGGAAAGTACCAAGAATGTTTGTAGTTACTGCTGCACCGCTCCCTCTCTCTTTCTTCATCAGTCCATATATTCCTCCTAGGCCCTCTGTATCCACTGTTATTAAGTCAGCTACGTGACTTTCTAAACATCCTCTTTTATTCAAAAAAGTGTACAAAGCTTTAGTGCAAAATTTCAAGACTTTCAAAACAAATTTTCTGCATTTCCATTGCAGCATTTTATACGCAAAACGAAAGCAAAACCTGCTTATTATCTCTTCTCAGATCCAGCAGCAGTCTTCTTCAAAATAACTAGCTCCAAACCTGCTGACGATGCATTCAAGGAACCTTGTAAATCTCTGCAAACACACATACAGTCCACCGAGCAAATGCCTGCTGCTGTCACTTACTGCAGAGTGTGTGTGTGTGGATTCATGTGTGCATAAAAAGCGAGGGTGAACAGTTATTTACCGCAGTTCCTGGACCTTCATATGCATTGCTACTTCACCAAGCAGAGCTGAGTTGCATCGCTCTTCGTCTTTCTTTTTTCCCCCCTTTCTTTCTTACGCTCTCCCTCTCTTTCTGCCAGCTGTAAGAGATAATTATTTCCAAACAAGCGGTCCCCTGGGTGAGACCGTATTATCCGAAGCTGCCTTCATTAAAAATTCTCACAGCTGCGTTGGACGTCTTAGCGCCGCGGTGAAGGGAAAGAAGACGACGTGGAACGAGTGACACAAAATAGAGACGCACAACAACAATAGCCCTCTTACCTGAGCTGGGAGTTGTTTGTGTCTGGATTACAAATTCAAACAAAAACAAAAAAAGAAAGAATAAAATTAACTATGACAAATTAAAGTGGAGGAGCATTGTTAATTGGCTGTAGGATTGTTTATTTAGGTACATTAACCAGACATATGGCGTATACGACTCTAATGGGAGCCTTCAATACATTGAGGCATTGTTGATGTCCTTTGTTTGTCTCTGGTAATTGTTCTGAATGTCCTTCTGTTCTACACACACACACACACACACACACACAGACATCCGTGAACTATGTATTCTGCAGGTTGATTTATGACAAATCCAACATGACAAGACTATATGTAAATGCATATGTAACCCGGCCAGGCCGGCAGCTGCACACGCATGCACACACAAACATCTGCATGCACACAAAAATGCACACATGGTCACGTTCATCCAGGAAGAGCAAGCGGGGCAGGTTATTTACATAATAGAGTTGGACAATGCACGGCATGAACGTAATGCGTTGCCTTCTTATGTCAGCATAACTTCGCATAGAGCAGGAGTCAGTGACACGGGGTAAAAGATTGGTGTGTCTGCAGTGATTTACATGAAGACAGCTGGTGTGGGGTTTAACATGCAGCAGAGCAGAGTGTACACACACACAGCTGATCTCAAGCTGTAGTTTATCAGTCCGAATTGTTTTGCAACAGCACTACCAGAGGTAATATCTAAACTATCTATCTAATGTCTATCCTGAGGAGGAGGAGCCAGGCTGTTGTGGTTGTGTATGGTTCTTCTACATGCTACTGAGGCCCCTGTTTGTTGAGGCCAGAGCAGAATAAGAATACATTTGTCCCCTTAAACAGCATTGGTCTCTGTGTGTGTTTATTTTAGCTTATGAAGGGGTTGTGTGCAGGAGACCAAACATAAAGGACGCCACAACGTTATCTCACCGATGATGATGATGATTTATTAAGGGAAAAAGTTGTCATTTCAGACAAAAATAGTAAAGAATGTAAAGAGTTGGAGATCCCGGCAAAAATAATAAGAAAACCAAAAATCATCTACCCCAGCTGGCTGCCCATACTCTCTCATCCATTCTCTCCTTCCTCCTCCTTTTGAACTTCCCTCCCCACGATGACGCTTCCACCCTCTCCTCTCACAGCGCAGGGATTGTAATCACTGAAACAAAACACAGATGAGTGTAGAGGAAAGAGAGGGGAGGGAGAGGAAAAAGAAACCACCACTGTAGGTGACCCCTTTATCTTAGATTTTTATGTCTTCGTTAAAGGTCCAGTGTGTAACATTTACTAGTGATGAGCTGATAGGATACTCTGTAAGGGTGTGAATCACCAGAGACACCACGATACGATGATATCAGGGTATTTAAGTCACAAATCTCAAATAAGTATTTTAAATCTAGTCAAGTTAAAAGTGGGAGTGGACTTGTGTTGAGAGTGTTCTTTCTCTCGGGTTTGCGAGAGTCACTAGTTTCCTGACGTGCTTGGGAAAAGGGAGGGGGTGAGCAGAATCGTTTAACTCTGCAGTCTCGTCATTAATTGTCGCCATTTTTTACAGAATAGACTTAACAACGGCTCTACTTTCTGTGTGGGATAGCTTTGGTGGTTGAAGCGTTTTGCTGAAATTGCAGCGTGGTTTTTCATGGAAGGTCAGTCTGGAGACGTCTGAAGGACACTGGTGTTGTTGTCTTGAAGGAGTCTCGCCACCAGCAAAATCCATCTCACCCTGACTTTGTCAGCAGTTCTCAATGACAAAGCGAAGGTCATCTTCTTGCCCTGAAATCTGACGGGGTCCAAATCTTCACAGAGGAAAAGATCGGGAACTCAATGCAGCAGATTTAGCCGAGTCAGGATAAGGTGGACGTTTCCAACGATGATGAATGTGTTTGTGGGAAATTCTTATGCTTATTCTTATGTATGCGTCAGTAAAAATAGAAAAGTTTGGTCGACTTATTACTTATCTACTTATTATTTTCATTACTTATCCTGGGAAAAAAACCAACTCGTTTGAAAATAATTAAGAGGAATAAATGTCATGGCTAGTCAAAAATAACCTTCACCTACTGTATCACATTTTCATTTAATAGATTTATATTCTCGAAGTTGTTGTAACTTTAATGTATTTTGCAAGTTGACGTTACACAACAATTTATTTCAATATTAACCATTATCCAAGAAGAATATATAAGCACACATGCAGATGAACTGATGGTGAACTTCACGTATTCTGTGTCTTGACGCCAGGAAAGGCGGATATTGCTGCTTCTAAAAGCCGAGTCCTCCTCACTCTGGAGGAACTTCTTCTGTATATAATGTCAAAGAGGAAGGCATTGAAGGCACGCAGATAACTTTAGGGTGTGAGTGTCTCATTGTCTGCAGCACAGTGCCACTTCCTGCTGTGCTTCATTTGTTTACATCAACATATGCTGATTTCCATTCTGCAATGGAAGTCAGACGTTCCTGTAGTTTGTAGGTCATAGTTGACCTCTCTGAAGACTATTGATGTGCACGGAGGAGACACAAGAGTGTTTTACATAAAAAATTTAAAAAGTTAAGACTGACATTCCTTTTTTTATTCAAAAGTAAAGTCAAACACTAGAATCAGTGTCACCTGACATGATCTCAAATTCCCTCATAAGTGTCGATCCGTCACACACGAGAAGGAACGCTGCAGCGAGACCTTCTCCTCATCCTCGTTTCTCTTCAGAGAACAGGAAGATAGACATCAACTCAGATGAGAAGAGATGAGACACAGTGAGGTGAGAGGTGGGTGAGGTCAGGAGGGGAGTCAACAAGACAGGAAAAACAAGACGTGAGTGTGAGAAGAGAATATGAGATGTAGGGGCAGAGAGAGATGGAGAGAGAGAGAGGTGAGGTTGAGTGGAGAAGTGAGTAAATAGTGGAGGAAGACGTGAGGAGGGGGGAGCAAGACAGGCAAACAGTAAACGAGACAAGCTGGGAATAGAGAGACGGGAAGTGAGAGGCGTTTAAAGAGGTGGAAGTGGTGTGGACAAGTGGAAGAGGAAGAGGAGGATGAGTTGCGGGGAGAGAGGCAGCAGCCGTGTGTGTGTGTGAGAGAGAGAGAGAGAGAGAGAGAGAGAGACAGAGAGGAGTGAGTCTGACATAGAAGGGTATTGCTGCATAAGCAGTCTGTCCAGCTGTCTCGCCTCTGAAAACCGGTGGAGACGAGTGATGTCAGGACTCGTCTCTTCAACCTCTCCCTCTCTCCCTCTCTCCTCTTCTCACTGTACCACTGCGTTTTCTTCCTCATCTGTTTTACATGCCCATTTCTTTTCCCTCCTCCTCTTTTGCTGTTTATTGGTTTATTCATGCCGCGTTCAGGTGTCTACCAGCTGGTATTAGAGCCAGAAAACCAGCTATGCATGCTTATGAGTGTTAGTGTGTGTATGTGAGGTTTCCTTTTTAGTCTGAATATGTATTTATCAGTGTTTCATCTTTTGTGTGTCAGTAACACGCTTCGTTTTGTGTTTTGGCTTCATTGTCCCACACTGTATCTCCATGCAAAATGTGCTGTTCGTCTTAATGACTTGGGTCTGAGGGAAAATTGAAACATTTGCATATACATTAAGGGGTTTCCTGTGGGTTCATATAGTGGGAGGAACGAGGCGGCTAATGGAAAGTAGCAGTTGACCAGATAGGCAAGTGTTGCACCATGCAGAGACAGTAAATTGGTTCTGGGATGGGAGATGACGCTGATTTCACACTGTGAGTCACTGAGAGCCGTTTTACTCTCTGCATAACATTTCTTTGCTAGTTTGAGGTCAACATCCAGTGCCCATGTGCTTTAAAGGCACAGTATGCAATATCTGCTTCTGCTGAGTCTCTCAGTCATCAGGAAGCAACATGGACTCATGGGAATTTTTTTTTTTTAATCTCATTTCCTTGTGTCTTAGCCAGCAGAAAGCGCCGTAAGCGGCACTCACTACGTTTACATGCACGGTTTAATCGAGCTTAGGTCGCAGTCTGACTCCGCCTCCATAGATGGTGCTGTATCTCTTTATAAGCAAGTGCGTATTGAATCAGTTTCCTCTTGACATTTCTGTATGTTTATGTATAACGGTGAGATGGACCGTGCTGTGGCTCTGTATGTTTCGTACCTGCTGTACATGCTAATCGTGATACAAATTAGAGTACTGCAGTTTGTGTCCTCTAAGGAAATTTTGGTGCATGTGAGTCCGACTCCCGTCCAACTAAAGAGTAATCGGACTATGAATCGCATTATCCAGGTACGCTAGTCCAACTAAGACTGATTGTAAATCAAATATTGATTGAAACGACAAGGATTTAATCCCGCCCCCAGTGTAGCACGACTATATGTTAGCTCCTCCCGCGAACCCGAAGCTGCTGCCAACTAATAGTAACCACGGCAACTGCCGATTTGGGCGACACATCGACCAAACTCAAACCTCATTCCCCATGAGTCCACATGCATCAAAAGGACATGGACATAAGTACAAAAACAACAGATTGAGAATAGAATTGTGACCTTAAAAATTAAAAAATCTAATCGAATCAAGGATTTGGAGAAATGTGACACCTCTATAATGTGATCATTTTATGAATGTGATGTTGTTTGCCCTTACTCTTTCAAAACAAGAGAAAGATTTATACACACACACACAAACAAACACAAAATAAACTATTTCAATATACCAATGTGCAAGCACATTCACCTTTATGATAGGAAATGGCATTAGTATTGGTGTCATTACTTCTACCCCAAAAACCAAAGTGTGGCCAATTAAGAGACTACATAGAACCCCTCTGAACCACATAACAACCTTTTTTTTGTCTGCAAAATTGGATTTTTGACACTAAATGGAGTTGTGAGTAGTAAATTGGATAATTAGTTGGAGCAGGTAAAAATAAAAAGGAGTCTGCAACAAAGAGCACAGCGTGAGAATTATCACAACCTCAGGTCAAAGAAGAAACACGCACACACACACACACACAGACAAAAACTTTCCTCATTATCTGTCTGATCTTTACAGGTAAAATTAAACTCATGTCAAAAAAGTAGCTGTCCCCCTGGAATATAATGATATTGTTTAAAAATAGCAATATAATAAGATACATCATGGAGAGTAATTGCTTCTGTTTCTGTCCCTAAATGATTGTTCATCACCGCAGTAATTAAATATGACAAATTCAGAATGAAATCTGGGAAGAATAAATGTGAGAAAGTGTTGCTGTGTGGCAGATGGTTAAGAGGAAATGCTGTTGTGATCCTGAGACACGGATTAGCAATGACTGGGGAATTAATGCTAAATGTTGCTTTCATGGAAGTGAAGATTAACTCTTATTGTTTGTTTATGGTGAAAAAACATGATTACATTTTCTCGTGACTATTTTAGGCCTGCAATTTGATCAGACCAGTCAACATCCTGACCAATAATTACACTGATGTACATGATGTACATTGAAACATTTTTTTTGCTTATTTTAACTATAAAAAGGCCAGAACATTTCCTGTGTGTAAGTGCTTTGACCCCATTTTTCCAGAATAACTTCCAATATCTGGCAGTTTTTTACAGTACAATTGTACAGTACAAATGTTCAAATGGTGTATTAACATTTTAATATGAAGTAAACCAAACTGTACACTGTAGTTGTACTTAAATTTGTTGTCACATTTGTTTGAGTTTTTGTCTCAATGTCCGATCACTCTTACAATAACTTACGAATGACAGTATAAATCCTGATAAATACTGTATATCCCAAAATGTTGCTTTCTGATTTTGCTAATTGCATAATTTCAGATTTGAAAAAGATGAATTGTCCAGCCTTGTGGTTACTTGATCCCATTAATGCACATAGTGCTTCATTCATTCATTCATTCATTCATTCAAAAACAATACATTGCCTCTGAACATAACACAGGCGGGGACTGTTTCCCACAAAATGTAATCAGTTGTAACTGAATTACTAGAAGACAGAGATGGATCCATCACAGATAAAAAACAACAACAACCAAAAAAACCCAACATTTAATTTAATCTGATCCTTTTGATCTCATGGAAAAGCAGGAACTATTGTGACAGGAGCCAAGAAATAATAACATTCTTACTTATCGGTTATCAGACCTACTCATACACACACACACACACACACGTCTTTCTCCTTGCTGTGTTCCTCCATGTTGAAACACTGACTGCGTTGTTTACTGTTATTTTCCAGACCAGTGGCAGTTGTTTTCATTCATTAGTTTTTTCTTGTGTTAAAGTGATTTCTTTTGTGTGTTCCTCTGTCATCTTCCTACTGTATATGCATGCATGCATGCGTGTGTGTGTGTGTGTGTCAGTGGGTGAGCTAATGCTTTTATATGTGACAGGTACTGTGCAGTGTGTGTGTGTAATACATGGCTGTGAATGCATTCACAGTTTTAAGTGTTCGTGTGGATGTGTGTGTATTAGTATTTGCTAAAGTACAATATAAACATACGTGTGTGTACTTTTGTTGTGTAGTATGTCTTTGTGAAGACCATTTTCAATTTTGAACTTTAGGAAGGGAGGACATTTTGATTCAGCTTCACTTTCTGTCACGCCTTAAAACTGTTAAAAGAGTGCTTTTTGAGTTAGGGTTGGAAATAAGTTCACTTGGGCTGAAAGATTTATGTCAAAATGCTATTTTGAGATATTGCAATATTCACCACTGTTTATGGAGTTAAAACACGATGGATCATCACCGCATGAACACAAGGTTGAGAACTTTCTACATCTACAAGAGCTGTCATTATGGTAAATAAATGATAAAAACAAAATATAGCAACCTGCTCTAAACAGTCTTTTTTAATAAAATAGTCATGTATTTAATTTATGACGCAATTTGCGACCAATGCGATTTGCTGATTGTGTTGTTTCATACTTCCATTTTAATTTGTCCTCACTAAGATAGCTAGACAAAAATGTGTATGCATTTGTGTGTGTGTAATTGTATGCGTAGTATATCTTTGTGAAGTCCATGTTGACTTATGAACTCTAGGAAGCTAGGGCATTCTGGGAAAATGAGGATATTTTGATGAATCCTCACTTTCTGTCAGACTTTAAGAAGGGTGTTCATTGGTTAAGATCTGCTTTTTGGGTTAGGCTTAAAACATACTCTAATGCAAGGTTGACAACTTACTGGTGTAAATTGCCTGCAACGTGTATGAAATAAGTTTTTTCATTGTAATAGAACATAGGATGATAAAAACTATCAAAAAAAACTAATAGGACCCTGCTGTAAACAATCTCCTACATTGAAATAGTCGTGTCATTCAGCATTTGAAATCATTTTTTTCACCCTCACTAAGGTAGCTGTACAAAAGTGTGTGTGTGTGTGTGTTTGCACCACCATGACACTCCTAATAAACATCAGCATTAAGGCAGAACTGTGCAGGAGAGAAGAACACCTGTCTTCCACTTCACCCCCTCATCCCCTGTCTTTCTCTCTGGCTTTCACTCGCACACTGTTTCTCCCTCTTTCCTCTGTGTCTGTCTGCGCTCTCACATTCAGGGGATACAGAAACATCTTTAGCAGTATACACAGGGTAGTACTTACTGTGGCACTCAGCGTGGCTGAAGAGGCCTTTATGTGTCAGGAGAGGTTACTGATAGAGTTACAGCCTGTTCTGCCTGACATGTCTGCAAGCTTAGCTTAGCTCCCCCGGCTCTCTCTTATCGCCCTGCACACCACTGCTAAGTGAAAACCCTGTAAATCAGATTTTTTATGTTTCCCATTTTCTGTTTTACACTTGTATTGAAAATATAGATCATCCTTAAAGTGATGTGTGTGTGTGTGTGTGAATCCTGCGCTGACCTACTCAAGGGGACAGCAAAGGGAATTGCAAGCAACTTTAAAGAATTTTATGGCATCCTGTGTGAACTTGATTTTCACAGAGCAGCGGTGATATTGCCCGCAGCCTTTTAATCAGGATATTAAATTGACAATCTGCCACAAATCATGTGATTTCGTTGTTGTTATGCTTAGCTTTCTGCCTCTAACGCGCCGTGACACATTATGGAGAACATGTGTCCATCACTGTAGCATGACGATGAGAATCTTAGTCTTGTTCACAGCCACTTTATTTTATTTATACTGACATGCACCAGTGGCCATACTAAAGTATTGAACACACATCACTCTACAACAGGGATTCTCAAAGACTGGGTTGGGGCCCACTGATGGGTATTTGCAGATGTTTTATGTCGTTTCAATAATATGCATAAAATAACAGTGCTTGGCAATTATACATTTTTATATTGTGAGTTGCTCTTGTCATGTTTGTCAGTTTTGTAAATACTGCTGTATAATATCTATAATGTGATCTGTGATCTTTTCTGAGGTTCCTGATGTAGTGATGAGAATGCTAATGACAGCTTTTTAGAAGTTTATGTCCCTCTGCCTTTGGTGGAATAAAGATTTTGCGAGAGTGAAGTTTGCAAAAGAAACCAAACGGAGATACTTCAGAGGACGCCTGCTAAAATCCGCAGAACAAATACAAGTACCAAACAGCCTCGTGTTGAACCCATGAACAAAATGACTCAAACTGACTCAATTATTAGTAATATTTTGCTCAATTTGGCTTATAAATGACTTTATTGACCAAATCAAACTGCTGCACAAGCCATATACAATAGGAGGAGAAGACAACCCACAACCCTGCTCTATCAAGATGAAAAGTTATATTGCTAAGGGTCTGCAAATCAAGGATTTCCACTGCTGCTACGTTGCTGATTTGGGACAAATTGGTCTTTAATGATCTGTAATTCAAGTTCCATCTCCGCTTATGACTCTGAGTGGATAAGTGCTTTAGATCATGGATGGATTGATAGTCCTTAAAAGACAGATCAATGATCCATGTCTTAGAAGACATGCATAAGACATACACAACATATTTGAGCATGCTTATTTTTGCATATTAACTTTAAGAGTTACTTTAATATCCTGACTAATTTGTTCCTAGAGGCAGAACATGTCACCTTCAGAATTTTTTTTTCCACTTTAAATAAGATGGGTCAATGATTGGTAGAAATTTTTTTTTCTTTTCGTAGTGTCAGATTCTTTAAAAAACTGACTAATTTGTGCCTAGTGGCAGAAAATGTCACCTTCCCCAAAACTGCCATAAAAATATTTAATATTAGTTAAAATTTTTTCCAAAAATGAATAAATTTGAGCTATATTCATTCAACACAGACAAATTGGCTTGCCAATAAAAAAACATAATAGTACACAATGTCCCTCGAAACTCTAAAGGGTTAAGAACAGTTTTCATCTGATTTCCTTAACAACATACAGTATCCGTAGATAGTCCTGAATATTATCTTCCCTTCCCCCCTTAGGCGACCACTGCTTCCTTGTTAACATGAACAAATGTTCTGCTGATGTTAGCTGTCCTACATGTCAGAGTTGGCGTATATAGCATATTATATAGTATATCTCCCCTGGCTCTGAATCCCAACCATATGGTGAGGCAAGAAACGGAAGTCAGTTGTTAAGCTGCACCATTGTTAACAGCGCTTGATTGTGTGCAATTCTGAGCAGCAACATACTGTACGCTATACTGGCATGTGTGTGCTGGTGGAGGAGGAGGAGGAGGAGGAGGAAAAATGAGTAGAGCTTGGCTGTGCATCAGTGCCATATGGCCAGAAATCACACTCCTGAGTACCATATTTAACACTCAGTACATCGAGTGTGAATGTTGTCAACTGGTGGGTCTAGTAAATATTGCTTATTGTCAGGGCTGGATAATATAAATTGATATTATATCAGTGTTGTGACATGAGAAAAGATACCGTCCAAGGTTTTGTATATTGTCATAGTGTAAAGCGGTCTCTGTCATGTCTAATTTAGGTTTTAAAGGTTTTTGCTAGCACTGTTATCGAAGCATTTAGTCAAATACCATGACATTAACCCTTAGGACACAGAGAATTTTGGCTGCTTTTTTGCATTACTATGTTTAAAAATACAGTTTATACAGAGGCTATAAGAACATGCAATAATAGAGTGTCTTATATCCTTTTTTTTAGCACAACCTATAGGCAATCTGATAAAAACTTTTCATTTTCACCACCTATATAAACATACCTGAGCAGAAAAGTACTCAAAATGTTTGCAATCGTATTTAATTTGTGAAATTTGGAAATACGCCAGAGTTCAGCCAAGTTCACTTATTGCTACTTTATATCACTACTAAAAATTTGATTTAAAATGAATCATAACTTTTACTCATTTTAAGTTGTTCTTATATAAAATTATATAACAACAACTTTTGTTCAATTTTATATTATGTAATTCTCTTATAGGCAAAAATAGTAAATATCCTTTATTAAACATTAAAAAGAAATAAGAAAATAAATCAGATATCAACTTAAATTAAAACTGTATTTTAAGCACAGTATGTAATATATATCATATTACTGTATACTTGAGCTATTTTGTTGTACGAGGTATGACCCACAATAAGCCATATCCCCCAGTCCGACTTATTGTTGTATGATGATATAGAATGAGACGTGTTGTTTTGTGCTTCTGCTTTAAAGCGGACTTTGCACTTAAAAGCAATAACCGCAAGACGGGGGGGAAAGGGAACGTTTATTTATGGAGCACATTTCATCCACCAGGCAAATTCCAAGTTCATTAAATGCACCCAGAATATTAAAACTGCAGAGCTAATAGTAATTTAACACAAAGTAGTATTACAGAGATTTGTCATGGAGGTACATTTTTCACCACAGTGTTATTATGGTACTCGGAGGCCTTTGGTGTGTTATTAGCGGGTATTTTAAAAAACTCCCGGCTAATTTACTTTGCTTGCCTTAATGAGTAACCTGTCACTATACTGTATTACTTCACATTAAAAGCACCGCAAATGACTTCAGTGCTGTAATATTACGTATTTTGAAAACAGTCTGGTATCAATCACTGGATTTAAATATATACGGTGAAATTAAACTCTATTTTTAAAACATTCATGTCAAGCAAATGACTGTTTCTTCCTGACTCAGCAGCATGCTGGATACAAAATTCATTCATTCATTGTCTATTGCTTTATCCTCCACATGAGGATCACAGGGAGCCGGCGCCAGGTACAGGTCCAAGGTGAACCTGGACCTGGACACAAGAAACATTCTAATGTAAAAAAAAAAACTCCAAACATTTGTAACCATCTAAAAACAATTATTCATATTTAAGAAAGGTTTTCCATCAGTTGTAAGGATGATCGACTATAGTTATAAGTTTTTCCATCTTTACCTCCGTGTCTGTTGTCCTTGTGTATACTTTCTATCTCCATTAAGCTCCCCTCCTCCCCTTCCCCTCGCTTCGCTCCTGATGCAGACAGCTGATGTTGGTGTGTCAGCAGTATAGATATTTTTCAGGTGCAAGCTGCTGCTGAGTGTGTTTATATATGTGTGTGTGTGTGTGTGTGTGCTGCACAGGCAGCCGGGTTGCTCTCTGCATTTGCTGCATAAGGTTCTTTTGGACGTATAAAGGCATTGTATAGCTCTATTGTTTTTGCTGCATTGAGTTTTTACACAGCCCTGTCTTCCCCCTCTGCACTGGAACATCCTTCTGTTTCAGTCCTAGCTGCATTACAGCAGCACAATGCTCCAGGGCAACAACTCACACTGCCTGCATCTCACTCCTGCTGCAGCCCTTTAGAGTAAAGTCAAGTCATTTAATTTAAGGATTAGCTACGAAAGAGGCACCAGGTGGATTATGTCAGGTCAGTGTTTGGGTCTAAGTTCAACCACATTAAAAATGTCTAAAATTAAAAATGAATTTCCCATAATCTGCAAAAACGAAACCTAGGTTTTTTTTTTTTATATAGTGGATTTTAGATTTAGATTAAAACCTTAAAATAAAAACACAAATTAGAAGTAGTAAGCATGTATGTACCCAGTCTTCCAAAAAAGTTTAGAACCTCCTAACCATAAGTGAGGAAAAATGCTGTTTTATGTCTTTATCCATCACGTCTAATGAGGTTTTAATGAGTGAAATCCTTAAACACCATGGCTCCCTATTGTAGAGAAAGATTGCAATGCAGCATTATCTGCCTGTAATTTATAGCTATTTGACGTCGTCCCTTGTTACATCAAAATGTAACATTCTAGAAACCGGTGCAGACTAACTCCAAACAAAGCTCTGAGAACACACTTGTTAGTGATCTGTGTAAACATTTCACACTGTTAGAAACACAGAAACTCCCATGGATTTAAATACTATGGCAACTTTTTAGTGAGGGTGAAACCTTTTGAGAAAATAATCTAATTGCATTTCTTTTTAAACAGATATTGTGTTAGCATTTTTCTTTTTTTTGCCATATTTTTAAACGACTAATGATTAAAAACAATAGGTTGCTATTCCTCCTTGACCCTTCATCTATATTTTTTTACATACAATGAGGAAAATGTATATCTACCGCCGACATAACACAACTATTATGTTGAATATTATGTTTATTTTACTACAGAAGAGACTAAATGACCTCTGGTATTACCAAATAACCCTATAACATTCATCTCTAATTAACACATCTAAATATAATGTATGATTTAAGGACAAAAATAGATATATACATATCTTTAAAACACACACACACCTATATACAGTAAATATTATGGCATACAAAGCAATGAAGAATAGAACAATGAAATTGCAGCCTCTGCAAGTTGCTAATAAGTTTTAAATAGCGATTTTGACTTGAACGATGGATTATTCAGCTCTATTATTTAAATCAGTGACCTACATTGTTTTTTGAAGTCAGGTTTAAATGCCACTGCCCTCAAGTATTCTTTTAAACCTTTGCGCTAGTGTTCATCTTGGCCACTTCTTGAGAATTTTATGTCATGTGCGGCATCTCCATAGTGACTTGCTCCGTCTCCATGCAACAAGAGATTTGTGGTTCTGAAGGAGAATGTCAGTAAACAAACATTCCCTTTTGTTAAGTGTGCACAGCGGCCCGCTGTCCACAATACATGACCCACGTGTCCCACAGACAGCCGTCCATGCAGATGATCGGCGTCTCTCGAAACCACGGGGACACGAGCATCAGACAACAATCCCGCCAAAGAGATCCCGTTCTTCACCTCACGTTGTCCTCACTCTCTCATCATCCCTCCACCATTCAGTCGCTCTCATTGTGTGTCTCGTTCCGTCTCTGTCTCCCTCAAAGTGTCACCCGCCCTCATGTCTCCCTCTGTCTTTGAGAGTTGGCTGAGAAGTGACGTTTGACTGAATATCTGTCTCTCTGTGGGAAATGAGCCTGCTAATGTGGCGACCCAGACTTGTTCCATATTCATCTGTGAGCCGGTGAATGACTGAGGCTGCCATGTGCACGGAGGCACATCTGCTCCCCCGCCATCACCGCCACCGCCACTGCTACCAACAGTCAAACAGAGCGCAAAATGAGTGGTGAATATGAATCCATTTCCTGTCTCTTTCAGCTCTCCATCAGTCCGTCTCTGTGCTTTTCACCCGCTCTCATGATCCGTTCCCTGCGTGCCATCTCTCCATCTCCCCTTTTCACCTGCTGTCACAGACACACTACCATTATTTTCTTCCGCTTTTGTGCCGCCCCATTCTCTTTTAATCAGCCTATCCCTCATTCTACTTACAGTATCTTCCTTCTAAATGTCTGTGCCATCAAATTCAGCACTGCAGTACAGAGAGAGGGAGAGAGTTAGAGGAGAGAGACTGTTATGGAAGGGTATCAGAGAATGACAGAGTCTGTACCAGCTGCTGCAGGAAAACAGAGGACAGGAGAGACAGGATGAGAGTCATTATGGATACCTGCAGGGATTCAGGTATAAATAAGTCAGACACAATATTGTGTTACAGTAGTATAACTGCTCTGTTGACGTAGCTGGACGGCTGGGCACCTGACCAGTGTTTAACTGCGGATTCACCCGTAAATTACAACAGATTGTCAAAACCCTTTATTGTAGAATGACCCTTCCCAGCTGTGTTCTCAGGGTCATTCAACAATAAAGGCTTTTATAACGGCTATAAATGTACATCGTAACAACGGAGGGTTTTGTAAATTTATAGAATGCAAGTCAGTCTTCCTTAAATATGTATTCATACAAAGCTGGTTTTACTAGCAAATACTGTACGACTTACACTCCACCCATTAGCCCTTAGAACACAGAGCATTTCGGCTACTTTTTGCCATTACTATGTTAAAACCTACATTATATACAGTGGGTATATATGTATAAATAGAGTGTCTTATACACTTTTTTTCAACACAACCTCGACAATCTGAGGAACTGTATGAGCAAAAAGTACTCATAACTCATAAGGAATCATAACTTTGACTCAACAACACGTAAGAAGACGAAAACACCTGCATTTTTCAAAAGCCTGAATATGTGACTGAACTGCAATGTTTTGAAAACGGGTCCCAGAGTGGGAAAATCATATCTTCCTCTACTTGTGTTAGCTTTACAGTATGTTAACTTTCTTCATTCTGTATATATGTTTAAAATAATACTCTTAAAATTATGTTTTCACGTGATTTGTTCAAAATGATATCAGTTTTAGATTTTAGATGACTGCAAATCGGTTGCTACATGATGCACTCCTTTGTTCTTGTCTTCTTTAAAAAGTGGGTCCCCATATATAAGGTTCGGGAAATACTGCTCTGTTTTATTCTTCTAAAGTTTCCCTATGTTCTCTAAACTTTATTCAGTCATCACTTAAAGTTATTTGCACCTATATAAAGCTCGAGTTAATTAGAACATTTAATAGACCTCCAGGGATTTACTGTGTCAACATTGCCTGACAGCAGTGTCTGACAAAAACAGGTTAAAGCACAATAAATAAATGAGCCAAAAATAAAAGCATAATGAATATGTGGCCCAGATCTGTTGATGTCACTTTGACTGCAGCTGGCTTTCACATTTGATGTTTTATCATGGCCTAAATGTGTGCTGTAGCTCATTTGTCATTTGAATCTATCTTTGCATCTAATCTGGTTTTAATTACATTTAAAGGGTATGGCGATATTTAAAGACAAGTACATGTACGAGACTGAAGAACCCTGAAAGGGACTGATCTTAGTTGGGAAGACAAATAGTTACATAGCCACAAAAACATTAACTTTTGCAGTTTCTAATCATCAAACTGTCTTAAAGTTTATCATCATTTACTGCGTCTCCTCCAGTGTTCCTGCTGTGACTTTCATTTACACGTCTCTGTCCGCGGACTAACCACAAATGACGTTGTTTTTTTTTTCCCCTAACCAGAAATAACAGACCATGCAATGATGGATCATCACACTGGGAGTATTATGTCCATGCTATTATGCAAAGCTATTGGTGAACGACTCGGTAATGAAAACGGCAAATCACTTGTGCATTGGCTTCCCAGGTGTCAAACTTATGGAGCGCAATATCTGTTTTCATGAAACAGTGCTGGTGGTCGTCCAAACGGGTCATGTGGCCATTCAGCGTCAATAAGTGCCCCCTCCACACCCCACTCAGTGTCCATAAATGCTCTAATGTGGTCATTTTAAAAGCCCTCCATCCACACGACTACATTTGGGCTTTTTCGGACATCAACAAGGCTAAGTGCTAATATCTCAGGTTCAAAATGAAAACTGTTAATATCCATTAACCATGCATTCCACGTGTAATTCAAACACAGTTGTTCATGTTTCGTTGGACATAGTTACTGTAGTGATTTAGCAACAAAAAGATAATGTCAAATTCAAATTAATAACACCTTACATCATCTAATAATACATTATAAGAATCTATTTAAACAGAGTTTGTTTTGAATTATTTTTAGTTTGTAAATTCAACTTTATATGCTTTATTTACCTTAATCCTATGGCTCGTGGATTCCTTGTGTAAATGATGGGTGACTGAAGCATAACCACAGTTTTCCATGGAACGTTGCATGAGTCTCACTTTTAAAAATGGCTTCTACTTTTTAAAAGTGAGAGTTGTGTGCTCCCTTGAGCTCCCATGTTGTGGGTTTGACACACACACACACACACACAGTTGCCATGTTAACTGCCAGTTAAATGCCAGTCATCTCACCATTCCCCATTCTGTTTTCCCAGTTTCCTCCATCTGTTCTCTGTGTATTCCCCACACACACACACACTCAACTCTGAAGCCACAGCAAACACGTCAACACGATCCATTTTACAGAGACGTCGCCGCTAACGTCCCAGCGTCCTTCATCTGCCGGCTCTTAAACAAATCAATTAGTCTGTTAATTAATCACAGTGTATGTGGACATTGATTCTCGCACACCCCCCTAGTACCCCACCCTTCAACACCCTCACACCTGCTTTTTACCCCTCCCATTCCCCACTATTTCCACTCACATCTAATTTAATCACCGTTTCACTATCGATCTTCATACACCCTGCACGGCACAAAGTGATATTGAGAGGGGGGACTGATATGGAGATGGAGATGGACATTGATTTGGACATAAGAAAAATAAATGAAGGACTGTAGATGATGGTGCTTGGGTTAGGGTTAGGGTTAGAGAACAGAATTAAACACAGAGCAACAGCGACGCAGAGGTGGCGAGAGCTTGAGTGTTGATTAGATTAACTGCTGCTGATGTTATGACAGCACCTGTTTCTTTCCATTTGCACTTTAACGGAGAGAACTTCATCGGGAGACAGTTGAAGTTGCTCAGCGGTGACGGCTGTCAGGTTGCTCTGCTCTCTGAACACTGTAGCCTGAGGTGCAGTCTCTGTACAGCAGGGTGTCTTGCTCTGGCTTTGGGTTTGCTTTGTGTCTGGATGTAAGGTTAAGGTGTAAAATCCGACTGAAAGTTTAGGAAGTGAAAAAGCACAAAGGTATGCACCAGTCGGAGGCATATTTCACTTTGCAAAGCTCCTTTCTTACAGCCATACAACAGCTGCAACAGCGAAATCTGCAACTGCACATGTCAAGGTTTTCCTGCTCACAGTGTTGACACTGCCATTGTGTAAACCTGAATCTCGACTGTAGTAGTTAAACCACAGAGGTCATTTCAGATCTAGCTGGCTGCATTTCTTACAAAACATTTAAATAACTAACAATAAGTGGTAATGACAGCCGTGACAGGAACATGGATCAAAAGCCTCACAAACACCCACTCTGCTGCAAAATCAGCTTTTTGTTGAGTTTAGTAATTCCTCGTAGCAGCAGCGTTCTCATTTTGTGGGGTCGAGGTTATTATACTGCTGCTCACTCTGGCTTCAATCAAGGAAACTGAGTTCAACTTAAGAACTAGGTTAGCAGAGGACAAACTTTATAGAACAATGAAAGTGTTAGACTAAATTTTAGGCCTTGAGCAAATGTTTGTATATCCAGAGATGTGATTTAAATTAGAATTCCACATGTGTCTCTGGGTGCTCAAATCAGATTTCTTTTGCATCACTTCTTACCTTGACAAAACCAGTGACAGAAGTGCCTCAAAGCAAAGCCAGCAGTGACTTCTACATGGAACAATATACTGCACTGCAACATGGGAGGTTGATAAGTTCCTTTAAAGCAACAAATGAAGATAGTTTGGTTATGTTGAAACACATTTGATTACTACAAATTAGAAATGAACAGATCAGTCTGCCTGAAAATATCAGATTTACCTGCAGTCTCAACATAGACCGCAATTTCCCCTACTGACTGTAATCTGATGTTGTTGAGGATTATATTTTTGTCTACAACTAAGTAGTCGCTTACTTACTGGTTCATCTTGCCACAAGGGATGGGTATCCTTAAGATATTAATTATACTTCTGCTGTCGGTACTCTAAAGTTATTCTTGTTGATTATTTTTAGTTTTATAAGAGAAAGTAGTGCTCCAGCTGCAGTGTCGATGGGCAAACCTTTTAGTAGCAAACAGACGACACAGTTGTAAAGGAGGCGACACGTGCCTCAGCCATGAAATCTTGCATAGAAAAAATAACTGAAAGGTCGAATTGAAAGGTTTTTTTATTCTTCAGCTCCGTGTTGTCGTTTTAGTTTCCTTTTTAAAACTGTTTGCCAGATTTGAGTCATAAACCATAAAATAGAAGCCAGATTCCTGCTTTGTAGCTTCTATTTTGCCCCGACTTTGTCAGCAGCCGGTGACTCACTCACTGATCTCCTCAGTGGTGTTATTTCAAAATAAAGAGCTTAAAAACAACCAGAAAGAAATGACAAAAAAGAGGCAGAATAATGCGAGTTATTTCAAATAAATGGGATGGTATGTGTTGCTATTGTCCAAATGGAGTAAATAACATGTCAACTAAATTCAGTTCAACTCAGTTCAGTTCAACTTGTATTAATTTCAGTTCTCTTCTGTTCATCCACATACAAGTCAAAAATGTCTGGAATACACCAACACACCAAAGTTCAATAATCAACCAAAAGCAAGTTGATGATTTAAATAAAAGGAAGATTAAATTCGGATGAGAAGTCAATAAAAAGTAACCTTGCATTAGTGTGTGTTTGCTCCAAATGAATTTGCTCTAACCAGAATTCAAAAATAAAGCATCAGCATCTCTCTGCTGCACACGCTCATGTTTTTGAATGTATTACTGAAGCTAAAACAAAGGAGGGATATGTGACTGTCGTCCTGCCAGGAAGCCTTACATTCGTCTAAGTGATGCTATAACATCAATGACATGACATGGCGGCACATAAATGTCACGCTGATGTGAGGCCACGGGGCGGAGGGGACCTTGCACTCACTGGTGGCCTTAGCCTGACTGATCTGAGGCCAGAAACCCACTGGGCTCGTTTCACCTCCTCCGCTTTACCTTGACACACCTGACCAGAGGAGAAAAAGAGTGGGAGGTGGGGGTGAGAGTAAGAGAATACACTCCTGTCTCCCACCCTCCCCCATTCTCACATCCTTCCCTTTTTTCTCACACTATACTGTGTTTTTGTTTTTGCCTGGTCTCTTATCTTCTCTTTTCTCCCTCTGCCTCATCAGAAGGGTCAAGAGGTAGAGGAAAGGATGCATGGAGAGAGGAGGTCAGGTGGGTAAGATGAGAGAAAAAAAGAACAGTACCATTGAGAATTAAAACTGATAGATGGTCTCTCCCTCTGTTGTGGGTGTCCTTAACCTCGCTGTCGCCCTCTGTGGGCTGTGAAAGCCCACTTAATTGACCACAGGAGTCTTCACTTGCGCTGCGTGTATGTGAAGATACTTCTTGAAGCTTGTTTTTTTGCTCAGTAACTATGACAACCTCCATCCTCTTACTTCTGTGAGCATGTGTGTGAATGCATAACTGAGAGATGAAAAGAAAATATTTTTTAACAGTCCCCTGTAATTCAAAATGGCAAAACAGGAAATGGGTTTTGTAGAAAAAGCCAAGGTTAGAATTAGAACTACTGCATGAAAGAGTGTTTTTCTAATAAATTGTTGTTTTGTTTGTTGAATATATCAGAGCTGATATTTGAGCTGCAAAAACTCAAATAAAGCTGCCACTTTTAACACATTTGAAAAAATATTGCATGACGAAAACTATTACAATGACTTAGTCTTACTTGTGAGGTTGATCTGTTGTGTTGTCCGTCTGTGATACCTTCGCTGCTACACTCTATATCTCATAGACATCGGCAAGTCTATACTTATACAAATCTTAATGTCTTCTTGGAAAAAAAGCTGCTGGATGTCCTCCATTGTTGTCTGTTGTTTTGCGTTCGTTGCAGTCATTTGATGTCATGCTAAGCTACCAAGTAAAGGTACTGTTCTCAGTCCAAACCCAAGAGTATTCAAAACTGCACTGTACCAAACCGAACCATAGAAAAATAAAACATTCTAATCCCAAACGGACAAAATTTAACTTACGATAGAAAATGCTACGTATATACCCGCTCTATTTCTCTAGGTCAACTAGGTCAAATCAGGATGACAGTATCGTGGTAATTACTCAGACGTCCACAGGGGGCAATAGAGGTTCTGTGCTGGAACACTAGCTTTTTATGTGTATTAAATTGTTGACCTCAACATATGGTTCAGCCTTTGTCTCTTATCATAATCTTTGCTGGATAACCTACTAGTTAGGACTAGTTATTACTTTCAGGACCTATATTAGAAAAACATCAGTCGATTAAGTCCCAGTTATGTACCTGTACACAAGTATGACACAAGTATAAACATCCTGAGGCTAGTCGTCGTAGTAGTGAGTGACCTTGAACAGTTAAATCATTTTTTTTTTTTTTAAATGACCATCCATTGATTCTTGAGGAAATGTGACAACACCCCAGCTCCTAATCAATGATCACAGAACATGATGGATTCACTTGTCAGGAAGTCTATTAGGCCTCCACACAGCAAACACACACTGTGATTTCAATCGAAATGTACAGTGTTCATGGTGAATCCTCTTTGGTCCGCTCAGTCTCTCCAGTGTCAAGTTCAAGGTGTAAAGAGTATTTGAGTTTTCATATATCGACAGAAACCACTTTTTAAAATAACGTGGAGTCAGATTTTACTAGAGCTTTTCATGGCATTGCTTGATATGGTCATTAGGTTCTAATCTTTGTCAACAGCCATAAAACAAAGGCTTGCATGAGTCAGTTATTATTTCCCACATCCAGCACAGCCAGGTTCTGGGAACCTTTTACAAAAGGAGTTATTAGAGAAGAAGTCCAGACCTTCTGTCTACCAGACGGCCAAACAGCCTTGTCCTTTGAAAGCCATTAAGACTTTAAGATGAGGCCATAAAAGTAATCCCAGTCAGCCATATTACTGGATGCCCCATTTCTGTCAGTCAGTCCGTTTGTCTGTCCATGTGGCCCTCTCTGGTCAACGTTAGTATCACCAGAGGGCTTGATAATTACAGAGTTATTATCTCTGTAAGACCGGAATGAATTTTATCCCAGTGGAAATGGCCATGTAAGTGATTTTCTCCAGCTCCCATGGTTGGGGGAGAAATCCAGACCTCCAGGGTGCTCTGCTAATAATTTTTTTAATCCATAAAATCTAGCGCAGGAGTCTGACTCGCACAGCTGTAATTACTTGATGTTTGGAATTAAAGAAATGAATATTTCTGTTCTTGTTTCAGTAAGTTTGAAGTTTTGATAACCCACACCGGAGGAGAATACGTCACAATAAGTTGATTTATTCATCGTCATGTCCATCTGAAGTGAGCTTATGTAACAAGAGGTTTCAATGTTGCAGGAAACGAGGGCTGCTTTTTTCCAGAAAGTCTATTAGTCACCATTATTCAGAATAAACGCAAGTAAATAACGAGTGGTTAACACAACCAAAACAATAGGGAAGATGGCAACTGCTACAGTAGAATTCACTGCACTTGACATGTTGGCTAACTTGACTTATAACATGGCTTGGTTGAATACTTTGTCGTTGTCAATAGTATAACCGACCATTGTAACGGACTGTTGCTAGGGACTTATCACACAGAGAAGCTTATAATATAATGTATCACTGCACAGACTTCTGGTCATTTTACCAACTTGTAACTGCTCAGAGACATTTCCTCAATGGAATATTTTTGTCATTTTTAATTAAATGTGTGTAAAGGAGACATGCTCTCATTCTTTTAGCTCAAAGGTCATAGTCTAGGAGACCAGAGGAGACTAATATCACCCCAGTGCTGGAGTGGTGTCACCCCAACACAAAATTAGCTTCAACAACTGATCATACGTGGCACTGCTGCCACTGTTTGTCTCAGTTATATCCACTAAGAATGTTTGTGTGCTGATATAATGGCTTGCTAGTGTGATTGTTTACTTGTGGTTAGCAGTGCGATATGTCCCAGAGGAGCTCTGAGTGTGAAGAAATAAGCCTATGTACGTAAGTTGCCCAAATAAGCTAACAGACTATTTTCCTACAAGGAAGCAACACTGCAATTTTGTCATCAATTTTCCTAGCGGTGTAATAAGTGGGGTAACATGCGGTGACATCCACCTCTTTGGTGACTCGGTCACTATCAACTGCCACGTTGGCAAACGTCACTCATTACTGGATTTAACCTGTCAGAGTTCACTGCACACTTTAGATCCTTGGAGATCGACCGATATATCGCAACAATACAGAACAGACTTAATAATGATGTCAGTTTGGAAACAGAGGACATTATTCCTGACTTGCAGTATCCTGACATCTTCAGCTTCCTAATTAAATTCCCGTCATATCACTCCAGAGAATCACTGAATGTTTACAGGGAAACAAATGGACACAATCTAGATTTTTGACAAACATTCAACTCTGGAGTCTTCCGGCCAAAGATAGCGCTGTGATCACTGGAAGGGTAAATGTCATGTTACCATATTAGCATTAGTTATGGGCAGTGTAATGTAAATAAGTGCTGTGTATGTTATTGAGACTGGGTCCATTATTTACCAAGAGTTATCCAAGAAATCCCATCGCTTCATCTTCTGCTCGCTGTGATTCACCTTCACCGTGTCTTTGTTTCTGTGAGGATCCTGTAGTAAGGTGAACAGGAAGTGAACAGTGTTGTATCCTGCCAGGGGGCGCTACCTTGTGTGACGTCAGCTACTGGAGAAATGGGTGTACTGCCACGAGCACTTCCTGTAGTGCATTGTAGTTATTGTAATGGTTTGCTGTGAGGCTGTGTTTTCATTAACAGTTTGACAACTTGTCGACAATAGAAAATAAACCAATTTTAATAATCAATGTCTTTGATGATGTCTAATTAACTAATGACTAATTGCTGCAGCCCTACAGTAAAGCCAAACATAATCACTTTTTCACTAAGACCTCATGGGACATTTAGGGGACGTTTTATTGCCAATGTTCCCGCTGGGTCACATAATCCCCATAATGTCCCCCACCTTGAGTGACACTCTCGTCCTAATTATTAATTTATTCCATAATAAATGTTGCCTTTAAAACTCCTTTTTAAATATGAATGAGTCCCCCACCCCTCCCCCCTTTTTTTTCCTGTTTCGACTTGACTCATCAGCTTTATGATGTTAAGCTGCCATCAATTAGATCTCATTTGATCTCCTTCTTCCCCGGGCCACCCCGTGCGATGGTGCTATATGCCATCAGCAGTGGTAGTGAGGTGGGATGTGGCCCTCAGCAACTTGCTAATTAAAGTGGTAATTAGGCCTAATCCTGGGCTTCAAATGAGCTCCTTAGCAAGCCAGGTGTGCCAGGCAGGAGTGGGAGATACGTTTTTCCTGTGCATTCATTCCTTGGCTCTTTATCCATTGGCGTTCTTCCTCCTGTATGAGTGTATTGTCACGATGTCTAATGAGGAAAGTGTGAGTTCTAATTACAGCATGTGAGGACAGAGGATTTCAGTCAGTTGAGGAAAACACATCAAGCTCCAGGATTTTCGCTGCAGACCACACAGTGTAGTAGTTTCTAGTCACACAGTATGACAATTTATGATTCTTGAACTGTTCAGATTTGATGCTACGCACTTAATCAGCCTGCGTATACTGTACTTATAAAAGTGTACTTTATTGGGGGTGAGGCGATATGATACTCAGTGTCGGCATGAGTCCGATACGGCAAACTAAAGAAGTTAAATATGTTACGATCAAACAGATATTGGACTGATACTGGTTTCTATACACTAGACACTCATGATATCAGTATTGGTACAGTATCTGTTGGCAGGAAACAGCTTGTTCTTTTAACCAATAGTATTGTCTATATAAATGATTCACTGCTGTGTACATGACAATATCTGACTACACATAAGACAAACAGTATACATAAAAGGTGTCTCTTAGACTTCTAAAATGTACTATTAGGTTGTCAAAAATGCAGCCAAATATTTTCATTTCACTTGCAGCCTACCAAACCAAAGTAAAAGCAAAACCGAGAACTCACCTGAAATGCTGTTGCTGAATGGTGACTGTGCAAACCACCTACAGTCATTTCCATAGCTTTTAGCCTAATTGGCTAATAACTTTTTTTCCTTAGCTCAGAGACCTCAGGTCCCATGACAGCAGCACACATTTATTAGTTTTTGTCAAATACTATTGTGTAAGTTAACATCTATCATTGAAGACTAATTTTATAAGACCATATGCCGCTAGCTTGTTGCCACAAGATTCATAATTTCAGAGTTGCAACGTATGGAAGGCAATAAGTCTGATTCTGTTATGTTGAATAAATTAGTAATGATATCTTTTTCGTTTGATGTAGAACCCCAACATTTCCTTTTCCTATCAGGCCCCCAAAGTCCCACGTCCCTACATTTCAGGTGCAAAGATCATGTCTCTGAATGTCCCGTGAGTGAGCTGCCTGTCTGCGTAACACGCTTCCAATTGTTTTAGCTTTAAGTAGAAGAAGAAGAAGAAAAAAGAGCGAGGATCGTAGCTTGTGATGCGGACACAGATGGTCTGTTCTCTCTGGTAATGTTTCACAGTTGGAGCTGACGGTGGAGAGAACGTGTGAATTAAAAAATCCCAGTTGAATATTGCACTTGCAGTGCAACTCTGCAGGTTCTCTACCATGATCTGAGGAGGAAGGAGTTAAATAAAGAAAATAACAGAGAGATTCAAAACATGAAGTGTGTACAAGAGTTACTGTATTTTAGTAGAAATAAACTGGAGAAGAAATAAGAGAGAAACAAAATAATTACAAGCAGGAAGAAGTAAGCCGTTCATTAAGTGGGGTTGTCAAGAAGGATAGAGTGCTACGGGAAGAAAGAAGAGGAATGACCATGTGATCTCTTGAAGGAGAGATGTGGTAAAAGACAGGAGGAGATAGGTTAGAGAGATTAGTAGTAAGAGGCGAGCAGGAGGTGAACAGATAGAGGAGGGATTACAGGAATCCCTTGACCTCACCAGGCAGCCATTACAGCAAAACTAATTACCATCCAACGACCCTGGAGATGAGAGTCAGTGCCCTACCATACCACAGCCCTACACAAGTGCCCGTCTCTCCTTGGCTGTGTGTGCGTACTTAGTTTCTTGCTCTGTTTCTGTCCCACAGACTCAACCCATATGATATATGGACATATGGGAGCAAAGGGAAATGGCTAATCACCCCACAGAAATGAGATGGAGAGGGAGAGAACACCTTGAAGGGACCTTTTATTAGACCTCCTTCACTCTCCTCCTTGTAGCACCGTGTCTTGTGCTTTATATATTCATAATCTAAACATCTTTGAATGCCTCTTTGCTTACTTTAGTGCAGGAAAGCCTGTCTAGTCTGGTAGTTATTGGTAATGAGTGCAAAGAGCCTCTGCACACTCTCTCCTAAATCTCAAACACTCAGAATCGTGTGGCAAACGAGTAGATTGACGTGTAGTGACATCCGAGTCATCAGTCCATCTAACACTGTGGTCCAGGGTGACACATATTAGATTGATTCATGTTCCCAGAGGATGAATTGCTAATACACAGACATTTCCTTTAGCATCATTGCAATGTTAGAAAACCTTAAGCTGCTGTTTTGCTGGATCATGAATCAAATATAAAGGCTGGACCACACGGTCCAAAATAGTGTAACAATAAAACATTTTTAAATCAGTTGAAATAATCAGAAAAATATCAGATAGTTACAAATTAGTTTTGCTCCTGAGTGAAAGTTAAAGACATAATTAATCCTGGTTTTAAACTCTCTTAAACTTAAATAGAGACACATTTTACACATCTGAGGCTAATGACTGATTCAACTTAGGTGTTCTGTCTCAAAGTGTGTTTTCACAAGGTATTTTCCTCACACAAACAGCGCAGCAACTTATTCATGGATAGAAATTAAACAGTACTATGTGTACGACTGATTTACTTACGGTAAATGGTCGTATTTGGTTAATGGTAAAAGAAGCAGTGTTTTAATGGGGCAGCCATATTGAAATTGGGGTGTGTGAGGTTTCCTGTTCGAAATTTCAAGTTCTGACTACAAATGGAACTCACCATTATTACATAAAGGTTTTCAAATTTCTTACTTTAATTAGATAATTAAATGCTTGTTAAACTGAGAAATAATTTACACATTTCTGGCCAAACATCCAAAGACATTTTTTATTTTATTTTTATATAAATACATATAAACTTTACTTTTTTGCTATCAGCCTTTTTCACAGCAGACATTTTGACAGGTCACAGCCACAGGATGAGAACCAGAGGTGTAAATAATCAAATAAGCTCTGTTTCAGGGCTGGCTCACTGTCCTGACTTGCATTAAGTGGAAAGAACCGTCATTAATGCGATCAGTCTTCTTGCTAAAATGTGTCTAAAAGTACAGTAAATTGTTATGCTTTTCATTGAGAGCCATATTATCTCACATTTTCATATATGTATATATGTATAGCAACATCTTACAGTTAGCATGATGCACACAACATCACACAACACTCCTGACATCTTTACATTTATTGCAAAACAAATCTTCAGACATTAACTTCCTACTTTTTTTAACATTTGCACAAAACAGCTCTAGATAGATTTAATATAAGCAGCGTTTAATTAATTTTAATTTGATTCATTTCTTCATATTGTTGTGGAGATGGTTTTAATAATTAGTGGCAGGGGAGTGTCTGTGAGGGACAAGGTTTCCCTACAGACCAGAGTGAAATACTGACTCTCTGTCTGCTCTCAGTCACGACTTTCCATGCAATCAATGTTTGATAGCGGCTGAGTGTGGAACAAAAAAAGGTGTTGCACACATCCAGTCCTGGCTCTGTTCTGTGTCAGAGTTCCTTTTTATCACGCTGTGATTTACCTCAGCGCTCCGAGTGGGAAATATCAGAGGTAGGTCAGAGAATTTGAGATGCACTCACACATACTTACGGATTAAATCAAAAATACGCAGGCTCTTGTGGGCACGCTGTCTCACGACGAAGACAGGAGACACGTTCGACACTTGACATTTCTCCTTCAAGTCCAGGTTTTTAGGTGAAAGTCTTTAATCTGAGGCAGCACTTTCATCAGTTAGCACAGATTGTCTAAAGATGCCCTCTGGGAACTGAAATCCATTACCTGTGAGACGCTCTCGCCCTGCAGCTGACTCTGCTGTCAAGCCTTGAAGTTCAGTCATCATCATTAAGATATCACCTCCATTATCCACCTGAATCCACATATGTCTATTTTTCTTTGTGCAAACATTTTCATTTTCAGCATCATTTCCAGCATGACTGAAGACTCTTATCCTCCTGATATGCTCTTAAATAAAATCACCTGGCAGATGAGATGATACTCTACACTGTGTGGATTTCTGTATCTTGTGGGTGCTGTTGTTACAGCCAGAAATTGTCTGTGAAATGTGTTGGTATCAATACTACATTAACTTTGGTCCATGTTTGTCAGCGATGAACACAATTCTAACTGTATTTTATTGCTCAGATGTATGATTTCCATGATTTTATGATGAGATCGTTGATGTAGCTGTTGCATTTGCACTTATTGCTCCTTTATTGCAGAGGTACTGTTGCAGGAAAGCTCTCCCCAATGTTAGAATAGTGGTTCTGTTTTGTTAAGTTAGAGTTTGGCAGGTTTTCCTGAAAGAACTGTTGAAAAATTGCAGCCATTTTGTTTGTTTGTGGTAAAACTTTCTCACATAATCCCTCTGCCATGACGCAAGACGAGGATTGAATAAATAAATAATAACCACTATGTCAAGGATAGGGAACTTATGATCAATACAATACTATGTGTGCCTGACCTACTAAGATCAAACTCTTATTAGGCATGATGGATGAAGCAAGTGGGGATGTATAGATTTTATATAAATGGTGATATCAACCTGAGGTCACTGTAAAATGTGTTGTCTGATATATGGTATCGCCGGTTAATTTCTTTCTATATTTCATAGGGAAGGAGTTGTGTGTTGCATGCCCAGTTGCCTCAGTGCTGACTCTGAAGCTTGTTGTGTTGCACTTGTTTGGTGCCATTTCTTCTCTGCTGGATTAAAGCTTCATTATTCATTAGTTTAGTAAAACAAACATCAAATAAATGATTTGTGTTGTGTCCAGAAAGCTATGGCTGAAATATGGGATGGCTTGTCTCCAGTTTAGCTTAGTATACAGTTAGGGTTGGTGATATGTCTTTGTTTGAAATCATGTTCATGTTCTCAGTGTATTTTTGGATAAATTTGTCTGGAAATGGAATCGAACGATTCACTGGCGTACCAGCTAATGTTAGCTAGTGTAGCTAACCAACCAGAATTAGCAAGAGTATAGCCTGCTATGGCTAGCTCTTTAGGCCTTATCCACACGGAAGCATAAGTTTTCCATAAATAAGGCATCATTTCAAGAAATGAGCCTGTGCCTGAAGCTTGCTCTACCAGGGTTAACGGTTAGAGAGGTGGGGCTATAACAGCACACCGTTTTGCCAAAGTTCTGTATTGGTTGTATACAGAAAATACACAAGGGTAGCATTTTCAAGAATAGCATTTCAGGGCTCCCATAATCCTGTGTCCTTAGCCTTAAAAACATGGTACATTGCTGAGTGTCATTACTTTTTTGGTTGTAGTCAGGAGTTCTCTGCATGATGTACATGTGCGGGGCACATTTTAGTTTCATGACTGAGTAAAAACAGTAGGACACTGTGGCATAATTAACTTGAGCACATTGCTCCCCTTGAAACCTTTTCCATCTTTTTCTCACTTGCATGAAAAGACAACAAAAATAACAGGCAAGAAACAAGGAGGGTGAATTGGAAATGACGTTACTAATTAAAAGTTAATTTATTCCCTGCTCGCATGCCGTTTCTGTATCTTATGTAACCACTGATATCAAGCAATTAAAAGATAACCTTGCACTGGGGAGGTCGATATTTTCCCACTTATTCTTGAATAAAAATACACAGATAAACACAAATCATACAAGTGCAAACCAAGGCCATGGCACACCATGTTTTGTGGCATGTTTTTTTTTAAATACACAACCCAATCCAAGTGCATGCCACATTTTGATTTCCTGCCCCAAATATGACCTCCACCAGCATGTCTGTCTGTGGTTATGTAAATTTAGATTAAGGTCATGGTACAGATCTGGATCCAGTACTTTTTTTTTCATAAACAATTGTTAACCTTGTGAGATAGGGGAGTGTAATGACATTATGGGAAACTGAGCAGACTTAGCAGGTGTTTGCACTCTACAAGTGTTTTCTATAGTTTATGATGTGTGCTGGAAATATAATTAGTGTCCTGTAAAAAAAACTTCTTATGTGGGTGTTGACAGTTATACTATACTTGAAGTATCTTGATCTGCTTTTACATTTTTTTTTCAAAAGGCAGGGAGAATAATGGGAATTTCAGTCATTTTAGCTCCCATCAACATATGGACAAACCATAGGATGCAGACTATAGGGATGGATGATGTGGATAAATAAGAAATGATCAATATTATCAATATTCGCAAATCAGTCAACACTGATAATTATCATTTCAGATGATGAAAGACTGTGTGCATTCATGCTGGAAGGCGTGTGGCCCACAGTTTACCTCAACATTGCAACATGAAATTAAATCATATTTCCAGCTCTACCTGAGCTTTTAGTGAGTTCAAGTAAATAACGACTGATGTCTGCGTGAGACTGATGCATTTAGAACTTTCCGTCTCAACCCACAAGGTGGTTTGAACAAGGGTCTTTCAATCATCTGCAAATGTTTCTATGGATTTACTGCTTTTTTTTTTTTAAAGTCGAGAGTCGAGAATACTTGCAGAGGTATTAATGCGATCTGAAGTACCTCCAGCTGACACAAGCGTCTGAGTAGTTAACCCTTCTGTTACCATCCTGTTGTCTCATTACCGTAACTCAGAAGAACTCACTCATTGCACATTTTTTGACAATTCTACTGCCATAAAATCAAAATAAATCCACATCACTGATTATAATGGTGGTCATAAGTCCTGAAATCCTTTCTACCATTTGGAACCAAACTCTTATGTTTACAAGATTCTGCAAGGAGCGTATGAACATGTTAGGAAAGAATACAAAATTATGACAGTTTCTTCAGTTTTCCATTAGATTTACCACTAAGATATATATAAAACTGCCACTTAGTGGTTATTCCATAAGAAGCACCTTAATGGTGGGTATTAATCGACTTCTTCTCGCTTTGGATGATGATTTACTTCCCTTCACTTACACCTGAGGCACCTCAGCTGCAAAGCAGATTACATTATATTATCCCAGTGGCCTTTAGCATGCTCCATGTTGCTTTCCAAGTTTTTGTGGACCGACTAATGTGATTTTCGTGTTGACTTGCTTGTGTGCTCAGTTATTTGCTTTTCTGTTGGAAGCAATAAATGTGCTGGAATGGAACAGGATTTGACCATTTTCCCCAAGAGATATCGTTTGCCAGCAGCTGGCAGAAAAAAAAAAATCTCCTTTTCAGAATTTACCGACTCTAGAGCTACAAAAACACCTCAGATATTAACATTTTTTTGATGTAGTTTAGGGGATAAATGGACAGATGTTATGTGGACAGAAGATATCTAATATGAACAGGTGTCAGATATGATTATGTTGTTTAATTGTTGGTTAAATGTCATATCACATTAATATGGGGATATGGAGAAATACCTAATTGGTGTTTTTCAGAGAGGTTGCAATTTCAGTTCTAAAGTCAGTTGTATAGCTCCTAGGACCACATGATTGGTGTAGTGGTTAGCAAGAAGACCGGGGTCTGAGTCCCGGTTGGCACCTTTTAATACCAAGATTGCAGCTCAATGTGCTTCACAATAAAAGGAAACTAAAATATAAAAAGCAAGTACAACAATAAAACACAACACAGGGTAGAATAAAAAGTTGCTCGTTGAAGGCTACAGAAAAAAGAAGTTTTACAAGTTCTTTGTATAAAAGGAGGAGGAGTTTAAAGTCAACACATTATTATTATTATTATTATTATTATTATTATTATTATCATCATTATTTGAAAGCCTGAGGGTGTATCCAGTGGAGGAAAAAACAAAACAAAGTTTCCATTTGCAGATCATTCTACGACCCTTTGGGTTAATCTTGTTCTATCTGAAATCATCAGTCGCGATATCACGAGTAATATTCAGGAATGATTAGATTGCCGGAGCCTTTGCTGTTGGCATTTCAGACAGTGGTGGTACATCTCTTGATGAAATCCTCTCATAGGCTGGGGCAAAAGTTTGGAGAGTGCAAGACCTGAATGACAAATGTAGTGTTTAATCCAGGGAACAGAGCTCATTAAAACATATTACTGCTGCCGTCATTTTAGACCCACAGGCATTAAAGCCTTTGGCCCATTTTTGGTTTGCATAATTGAAGTAATCTTAATTATACAGTAGCCTCCTTGTCTCTGTCTTTGCGTATGTGCGTACGTACAGCGTGTGTGGATAAGTTGTGTAATACATGAGCAGATCTGACAAAGAACTAACTATTGTGGAGTTAATTTCATCAAAGTCCAAACAACTTAAACTGCACGGCGTCTCTTCCACTCACACGGTAGGGTTTGCACAGTAAAAGTAATTCATGGTGAGACGACTCAGTTATCTTAATTAGAGTTTTGTTGCCGCTGTCTGTGTCTTTGTTTGTTTTTTTGTGTTGTCCCTTGCTGTTTCTCCTCTGGGTTGGTGTGTATTTATACACTAACAAGCGGAGACGACCGCCTCTTTGTAGAGTTCTGCCTCTTGATTGAATAAAGACTTTGTGGGACACTCTCAAACAGTCATTGCCAGAGTCCAGGTACGGGGACGGGACCCACACATGAACCGTTGGAAAAAAAAATTGGGGTGTTGGTGCCAAATTCATTTTCAGATATTTTTTATCCTATTACCTCAGGGTGCTGTTTGGTCCACTTTAAATGGGCCAGAATTATCATCAATCATTTGGGCAGGTGTGAAAGCTCATCCCAACTCATCCCAACAAACAATTGGGTTTGAACACCACAGTAAAAACAGAAACCTCAAGACTGCATGAATTTGGTGTTGCTGTGTTGTTTGTTTTTGTGGTGAACAAGCTAGCTAAAGGGGATGGATTTCCGTTTTCGATCCTCACCAATCGACGAGCGCGGTTTCCTTCTTCCTCATGCTTTTTTTTCTCCCCGCTAAGTGCTCATTTCGGGCAATACGGCCCTGAACAAGAAGCTATTTTAACTACAGACATTGTCCAGGCAGCGTGAACTTGTAAATGAAGGTGTGAAATTTCTCAACGTTCCCTGCGAACCAAGTCCCCTGGATTATTCTGAAATGAGAGGGTGCACAATAATCAACAGCTCAGCAAAAGCATCATATGCCAGAATCACACAAATACCTCACAAACAAATAGATACAAACAGTGGATCTACCTTCAATATACAGATAAAAGGCATAATAAACCAGAAGAGCATGGGAGCAGGCATCAGATGAGAGGGTGTGTTATGTATGAGAGCATGACTGGTTTATGTTTAGCCAGTGTGTGAGGCTTTTTTGGAAGCTTAAATAGTTTTCACAGTCCCTAATATGAACTGATCATTTATTCCATGCATCGACACAACCGTCTGACTAAATGTAATCCTGTGCCTCGGTAAATTACAGTCTCCCCTCGCTCGTGCTCTGCTATTTACACCGTTATTATATTTCTTTGAAATGACCTGGATATCTAACCAAATAAAAATGAGGTGAAATCAGTCAGACAGATTTTCCTCAACAAATTTGGTTGCAATAGTTTGTCATCTTAAAACAGTGAACGTAAAAAGTTTGAAAAATCTATGTCTGTATGTATTTTTATTATTTTTTGGCGCATTCATTGGAAAATGTTTGCTTTTGCTTGACTGGAATACTAAAGTAAACTCTTTTTCATTGCAAAGCAGTAATGGATCATAAAACAATAATAATGAAATCTAATATAACCTGAGATGAAGACATCTTAAAGAGGTAGATATTCATATTTTATTTCTTCTATCTCTGAGGACGCTGCTGCGTCTGCTGCTAATCTGGGATTTCGAATATTCTGACATGACAAACTGACATTCTTTACACGAGCAGCTCTGGCGATGCCTGTACTCGTCATAGTCGTATCACACTGAGAGAGAGAATAAGAACCAGAGTGATTTTTGTTGAACTCTGTGGATGTGATGCATAAACCATGAAACATACAGAATCAGGACTGAGCAGAGACACACACACACACACACACACAAGCTGTATAATGTCTTTTATAGTAAAACTCATAATACACTTAGTGTAGGACACTTTTGGTCACATTCAGTTTTTAGTTTAGAGAAAAACTAATGATCTTTTAATATAATAAGAATAATGGCAGGAGAACCATCCTGAAACGTGTTGACTGACAGATTCTCCTTGTAACAATCATGTGACTGTTGTCACAGTATAGTATATGAACTACAACTAGAAAGATAACCTGTATAGTTTCTTGTAGTGCTTATTGATATTTATCTGAAGTGTGCGCTACTTTCGGACATTAAAAATGAGTTTGTTCATTCCTCTTTCTTCTTGGAAAAATCTAGTGTTGCACCTGCTTTTCACCGTTTTTATTCAACACGTAACTGTTATGAATTGTTTAATATGGTTTGTTGTTGACATTTCTCTTCTTGTTGTTTATGGGCCCCGTTGTTGTGCTGCCTCTTGCACAGGTCGTCATTGTAAATGAGAATTGCTTCTCAACTGACTTACCTGGTAAAATAAAGGTCAAATAAAATAAAATAAAATAAAGTTATATAAAGTTAAATAAATCATGGCATGTGGGCTTTGTTTAAATTCATTTGAATAATGAATTAGTTTGAATTATAACGTAGAGCGATTAATCACAGGTGGATTCACGTAACAGTGAAAACGGACCCGAGATCGCCTATTTATTGCACATTCATGTGCTCCGAACTCCACTGAAGAACATTTCATGGTCAGAAAAACAAGTCATCCTGCTTGTCCTATTCTCTTGGGTCCTTTCTCTGCCTCTGATGGACTCCTTTGTTATTCGCTCACGTCCTTGAATTATTTCCCTCCCTTCTGCATTTGTCTTCCTCATTCTTTACCCAAACTTCATTCCCTTCATTCCCTCTCTGACTGTAGCCTGAACATTTCGCTTTCTCCTCTTCCTTCCACTGGTGTCCCTCGATGCAGCAAAATTAATTAGAACTCATCCCATTAACTCATCGGAGCAGCCTATGTATGTGTGTGTGTGAAAATGCAATGTACCAACCTGAGCTCAACTCCGTCCCCTTCAGGCACCAGCAGCTAATGGGGACGAGCCGCACTGGGAATAAAGAGGGGGAGATTTGTAAATTGTGTAATGTAACAAGATGAGGCGGGATCCACGTTCACGTTACACAGATGTGAGCGGAAAGCTGAAAATGAGATTGAATGGAATGAAGGGATGTATGGAGGATTTGAGGGTACAAAGACGAAAGGAAAAGAATAGAAATACGGGAGATGCTGTGAGGGGAAAACAGTTCATTTGTGTGTGAGCTTACAGACAGAATAAAGTGCTCGCTTTACCTTCAACGGAAAAAGTCACCTGTTAAAAACAGTGCACCTTTAAAGGCGCCCTCATTCTGCACTTAGTTGGAGTGAGCATAAATCTGAGCAGTAAAACCATCACAAATTATCAAGCAATCAAACTCTTGTGTCCTTTTTGTCCTGAACTGCTCTTCCCTCGGTGTGCACTCAGTGAAATCACAAGCTCATCCTCCACATTAAAGCATACGTGATAGAATATAAAGGTGCTTTCTGAGCTGATACCTCAGGATATCGTGTTGTGGAAATGTTCCCACGAGGTAATGAACTCCGGTGTTCTCCGGGATTCTATTGGACGCTGGACAAGAAAAGACTCGTGTCAGCTGATTATCAGGAGAGCGCTCGCTTTGATGTTGAAGGTTACATTTCAGTGCAGTCAGCTTCACTCTGGTCTTTGTGCAGATTAGAAGTGTTGCCTCCAGATGTTGCCTCCGTCATTAGACTCGGTTTGCTGAGTGCCTCATTAATGTCAACAGGTTCCCTCGTTTTTTTTTTTCACTTTCAGGTTAAAACTGAAATGTTGCCAAATCAGCTCGTCTTATCTTTCAGTTGATGTCAGCGACAGACTTTTGTGCCACTCTTTTTTTTATTTTTCTTCTTCATTGGTTCTGAAACCAATGGGAGAAATAGACCTACTGCCCCCAGCACTTCCTGTAGGGCATTGCGTGCAAGGTTTACCAAAGCGTTGAAAATAAAATTCCACCAGACAACGTCAAATTTCAATAATTTACGTCGCTTATTACTGATGACTTATCGTTGCAGTCCTAATGCTGCGGTTAGTGCTCGGTGAGACGACTTGATCAGGTTTTTAAAGACGTCGTTGCTGAGATTAAACCCGGATGGATCCAACGATCATCCAGTCCAACTTTATTTGCAAAGCACTTTAAAACAACCCCAGAGAACCAAAGTGCTGTACATATGAATAAATAAAAATAAGAAAAACAAAACATAATAAAAATAGATAAAATAAAATAAATCGAACCAAAAACAGAACAACTTAAACCGTGTCATGGTTATGTTTTAATTAAACACAACACTTTTTCATTAAATACATAAGCAAAAAACACTTTTATACTCTCCATTAAAATGTGCAGCATATCAAAGATACAACTCTTTCACCGTGAATGTTTAGGATTTGAGGATAAACCTTGTAGAGCGGGCGTTTGTCAGCACATGTGTAGTTGGTATTAGAAAAGCATATTTATTTCTCGTATAAAGATATTTATTTCTCGTACAAACACAGGAGAGTGTTCGTTCACCATTACCTGCACAATCATCCGTCGTACAGGGTCTGACCTTAGACAAGGTCAGGTGGCTGATAGAGGCTAATAATGATTAAGCAAAAAAAAAAGACAGGTCATGGCTGATTCTGTGGAGAGTGAACAAATTAGAAAAACAGAAGACGGACAGAGATGGAGAGCTTTTTCCCGTAATGTCCTTATTTGTTTGCTAAGAAAAGAGGACGGGGGAATTATATAAGAAAGATGAGCATCAGGCTGCGTAATGAGAACAACACATCATCATCAGCTCACCTCACATCACTCCCCTCAGCCACCTGAGGACAAGACACGTGAACACAAGCTCGTGAAATGCCATCTGTTCCGCGGTGTGGTGTCAAAGGCCCCGAGTCCTGGTCCGCCTTCGCGCGCTCGCGTGCACTTCCTGCTCACACTGGCTTCAGATTAAACTCTGACTCCGCTCAATGACAGGTGCTGTGTGCGTGTTAAAAATGGGAAAGGTGCCGTAGTCCCAGTGAAATATCAATTACAGCCAAAATCTGCTGTGAAAATGTCAGCTGTCTTATTATGTTTGTGTTCATTAACTTTAGGTTATGACTTCATCAAATGTTGGCTAAAGAACCTTCAAAGTTGCCTGAATATCGTAAAAGTAAAGGACCCCTAAAAAGCACATTCTCACCTCCGAAATGTAGCATCACAAAATGGCAGCCTTTTACATTACATGTCATTTAGCAGACGCTTTTTATCCAAAGTGACATACAATGGATCATACTGGAAGGCCCTTGCCTAATGTATATAAAAAGCTTATTTTAAAGCAGTTATACACTTATACAAACACACTTATAGGCTGTACATTCACTTTTCTTTTGTGGATGAAAGTTAAGGGAATGGTCAAAGTCTCTCGGTGTCATCCTCAGGGGAACATACACATCTGCACCAGATTTCATTTTTTTACGTGTTAAAATGCCTTTGTGAGCTCAGCTAACAATAAACCTCGCCTACTGGAATATAGGAATATTAAAAGTGCATCTTTTTTGTTCACACATGTCTGTAAAAATCATCTTTCAACTGAAGTTGGAAATACAAAATAGTGCATGAGAGTTGTAACCGATTACTGTACTCGAACGTGGATGGCCCAGCTTCAAGAGACAAGAGACAAGTGTGAGAGACAAGGAGAAGGGAGATACAGCAGCGTTATTGGTTGATTCATCTCATCTTTGGAGTGCGTTTCATTCACTTCATGTGAAGAATCTTCTCCCAGATGAAAGTGGAGTGAGGCTTGAGAGGAAAGTGGTGAGCGGAGTTGAGAATTTTGATGGGGACATCCATTTGACAGGGTCAGAGTTTCTCCTCCTTTATTTCTGTGAGTGGCCTGTCACTCACACTTTCATCTCTTGTCTGCGCGTGTGCCCGCCTCACCTGTCTGCAGGTCACTTTATACACACTATTCATTTTAACAGACTACAAACAATAGAAAAAGAACGGATGCAGGTTTAGTTTTTTCTCTTTCTTTCTGCCACATCGGTCTCACTCACTGCCTGTCTGTCTGTTTAGTGTCTATCATCCTGTTTAACTCTCTGTGATGACTTCTCCTCTTTTGCAACGCAAATCAATGTTGTGTGCCAGACAGAATCGTTGCACAGCTGCTCCCTCCTACACTGGCAAACATCACCCACACTCAGGTTTGTTTTCCTCGGCCATACCGCAGGCAATAAAGTGCAAATTTGTTTGTGTGAGAGGAAAACCAAGCCTGTGTTTGTTTTTTAGTCCACCAAAAAAAAAAAAAAGGACAACCACCCACCAGCCCCTAACAATAATAATAAAAAAAAAACTGCTTAAATTGACTAGTTTATCAGGCAAATATCCGTTGTGTTTAATTAAGATGACGGTCCACACTTAAATACGGTATCAGCATCACCCATGGGGACCAGATTGGCCTGAGACACGAGCAACATTAACGTCACACTGCCCCCAATGTTCATTGACAATCCAGGCATCCAACCAGATAAACATATGAGGTGGTTAGAAATATTTCTGGACACATTCAGTGCAAACCTCCTAAAGAATAAAAAAGAAAAGAAAAAAAAAGTTGAACAGGTAGCAAGCAGTGAGGTGAGACACCCATTTTCATATACATATATATATATATATATATATATATATATATATATATATATATATATACATATACATATACATATATATTGATTTGATAGATGAATCATTTCCAAATGATTAGGTCAAAGGTTAAAGAGGTGAATAAATTTAAATTTCATTCAATGCATGTCATTTAAAATGCATTCATGGGTCACAGGTGATGGGTCGCTGGTTCCTCTGGGAATGACTGATATAGTGAATTGGGAAGCCATACCTCACACCTGTTTAATGAAATATTCTCATGATGTTATTTATAAAACATTTGTGTGTGTCCGACTGGAAGCTGTCAGGAGACACACCTCGAAACCAGCAGTGATTCATTTGACAGTGGATTGTGTGCAGGAGGCTGTTCAATCTTCTAGTTTCTGAGCTTTACTTAGCCCCAGTTAGACCTGTAGCAAACATCTGTCACTACTGATAGCTATAGGAGCTAGAAAAGCTGCTGTGGCTGTGGAACAGGTATTAAATTGCATTGTGTGGGGACCACCACAAAGTTTCTCACATAAAATAAATAAAGGCTGCCGACATCAAACACAGGCTTCAGAGTAAAAGCTCAATTTCAACAACAAAACAAGGTCTTTTTGTTCAGTAAAAAATGCCGTGGGACACAATGAAAAGCATAGGAAGACCTAGTAAGGGGACCTTGAATTTGATTTAATTTTTTTTTCATTATTGCGAGAGAAATCGAACATTAATTCATGCATATCCATTAGAAGATGAATAGACTTATTTAACACTGACATTTTACAAGTATTTATAAGACAATAGATTTCCAATAATTGGCTCCAGCTCTTCCCGCAACCCTCAAAGGATAATTGGCATAGATGATAAATGGGTGGATGGTTTTATTATCAAGGAGTGTTTTTTTGTTGCCTCTAAATAATGCTACTGCAAAGGCCCCAAAACACAGACTTATACAGTCAACACTGTGAAGCACTGATGCAGGGAAGACTCTTGAAAGCATGGTTTGAACTATGGAGGGAGCGAAGGACACAACCTCCAAGCTCTGAAACATAAATATAATAAATAACTTATAATAATAGTAAAATATACATGTGTTTATACATGCCAGTATCTGAATGTTTGTCAATGTCTCCACTGATAAGCCTAATACTATTCCTGCTGTTGTGATGTGATGTGATGTGATGTGATGTGATGTGTGGCAACAGCATGTTATGTTCCCTCACGACAAGAGAGTGACGTGATGTGTGTGAAAGCCTCCACACTGCCTTTTTAAAAAATTAAAAAGCAGCATTAAGTCTGATGTTAAAGTCAGGATTCTGGGGAAAAAAGTCAGAATTCTGAGATTAAAGAAAACGCAGGAATTCTGAGATTAAAGAGGAAATCAGAATTCTGAGATTAAAGAAGTCATAATTTTGAGATTGAAGAAGAAGTGAGAATTCTAAGATAAAAGAAAAAGTCAGAATTCTGAGATTAAAAAAAACGCAGGAATTCTGAGATTAAAGAGGAAATCAGAATTCTGAGATTAAAGAAGTCAGAATTTTGACATTGAAGAAGTGAGAATTCTAAGATTAAAGAAAAAGTCAGAATTCTGAGATTAAAGAAAAAGTCAGAATTCTGAGATTAAAGAAAAAGTCAGAATTCTGAGATTAAAGAAGTGAGAATTCTGAGATTAAAGAAAAGGTCCGAATTTTAAGATTAAAGAAGTGAGAATTCTAAGATTAAAGAAAAATTGAGATTAAAAGAAAAGAATTCTAGAAAAAAAAAAATTAAGAGAAAAAAATCAGAATTCTGAGACTAAAGAAAAAGTCAGAATTCTGAGATTAAAGAAAAAGTCAGATTAAAGAAGTCCTGTCTTGATTCAGTGCAGGCAAACGTCTCCAGCTGAGGCCTTTATTGTGCCGCCAGATGTTAATGTATGGAGTTAATTAAAAATTAAGTTTTTATTAAACGTGTTTTTCATAATGAGCTATTGTCTCCCGCCTCTGTCAGTTCATGAGCAGAGAAGCAGGTGGACCCGGTTTTCCATTAATACTCTGAATGCTGGGGCACAACTGGCAGACACAAAACACACACACACACACTCTCACACGTAACAGCTGCTACTCAAGCTCTTTAACTGCGAGATGTGTGTTGGGTAAACTGCGAGTATTTTGACTCACATTTGCATGTCATAACTGCTGTTTGGAAATAAGCCATTCTGTTCCCAACACACGCAAACTTCAAAAAAATAAAAATATACGAGGTTGTCATCGGGAAGACACGAGGAACAGAGGACAGGGGAGCAAATCAGAAAAGTGGGGGTAAGATAGAGACATCGAAATGTAGTCAGATAAAGTCAGAGCCAGTGGATGAAAGGTAACATGCCTTAGACAGGTGGAGAAGGAGGGAATTGAGAAATGAAAGCTGCATCACAATAAAAAAACAAACTGGCAGATGTGAAGGTACAAGGAGCCACAAGAGGAGGAGGGAAACACTAGCAGGAGGGAGAGATAGTGGCGAGTGAGGAGAGGAGATAATAAACTTCCTCCTGCATAAAGGTTATGAGAGAGTCAGAAAGGAAAGTGCTGAGATCATTTCTCTCTTTCCTTCATTGCTCACTTTGTCATTTCCTTGAGGACCAAGACACAGGGAGGTTTATTTTAGATTAAACACAGTTAATGAGGGATAATTGAATACACAGTTGGAAGGAGTGAAGGAAAGAGAGGTGGACCAGAGCAGACATGGTGTCTATGAATATCTCTTTTCGCTCTGTGTTTCCTTTTGTTTTGCACTTTATTTTTTTCTTCTTCTTCCCTGCTTCTTGAGTCGTGGGTGGTGTGTGCGCGTTGGTGCTGACAGCTCCTGATAGAGCCGCTCTAATAGGAGCTGATGATGATTGACGGCCACGCAACGAGCTGACAGCACATAAAGGTCACATTAGCTCCCACTGCGATGGGGGCAAAAATGGAAAGAGGCTTGGAGAGAGAGAGAAGCAGGTAGATGAGAGAAAGAAGCTGGAGTGAAAACAGACAGTCAGACACAAACACCAAATGTCAAAAAAACTCGGGGAAAGATAGAGGGAAACCAGAATAGAAAAGGCCAAATTACACAAGTGGAAGAAAAGAGCGGTAAACCTCTTCAGAAAAGTCGGCCAACACAGAATATTGAAGCATGAACTGAGACGGAGAACTTGTTTCTGTTTTTTTTCCTGTCAATTCTGTTTTTCAACGTGCACTTTTTTCATCACGACCACTTTAGCCAGACAGGCTGGTTTTTTTCGACTTCCTAACTGCAGGGTTTTTAATATTTTGCACACATTTTCCAGTCTACTGCGTATGATGTGTGTGTTGTGAAGCGGAAGAATGTATATAAAGATGGACAGCTCCCAAAAAGTGAGGCCAAACTACATAGATTGCCTTCAGGTGACTGGCTGCAGTGTCATAAGTCCTCCTACATGTTAACACCAGAAACTTATGTTGTTGTTTTGAAAAGGTTGTTTCAGGAAATGTCTTTATCCAACGCCCCAAAACGACTCTATAATAATAATAATGATATTACAAGCGCTTTTCTAAACACTCCAAGACACCTTACAGAACATAAAAGCAGCTAAAACTACATCAAATGGTAAAAAGCCTATGCCAGAGAGGGGCATTTTGAGATTTTCCAACTCTGGTTCCTGTTTTCAAGAAAGTGTGCAAATAGAACTCCCAAAACTCCATTTCTGTGTGGATACTGAACCATAGAATCCGTGCAGTGTTAGTCAGGTGTGGATTACAGACACACATGTTCACACATGTGCTTCACTCTCTGGTTGCAGCAGAGACCAAGTGACGGGAAACAGAGGCTTGAGAAGTCGTTGAGTGACAAAGAACTTTGTTGAATGTCTCTGACAAGCTGAAGGTATGAGGTCATTTCAAAATGAATCTGAATGCACAGCATGGGTACTTTATTAGATGTCCCGTGTACCTAATAAAGTGGCAGGTGAGCGAATGACGTGATTAAAAAAGTAGTACATACACGCTTTTCTTCCTTTAACCTCAGAAATGAAGCAAAGTCTTTGTCTCGGCTGTTACCGTAGAGGCATTCATTCATTTATCACACTGGTGAATCATCAAGTGCTAATTATGAGTTGTTGAGCAAACAAACTGTAGTCAAAACCCACAGAGAAAATGTCATTTGCCAGCGTTGTTTTACTTTTTTTTATTTCTCTCATTGTTTTTCAGTTTTCAGTTACATCATCATCAAAATTCTTTTTTTCTTTCCTGTCTTTCCTGCAATCATTTTGCTCATCCGCGCGTTCACTCTCGCAACCTTGACCTGTTCGTAAGCACCTCAGAACACCAATTTCCTCCTCTCTATACCTCCCTCCTCCGCTCTGCATGTCTTCACCTTATACGTTCATGCATATTGCATCTTCCAGTTATTCCTGCCTCTGAGTGCGTGCGGCACTCACAGTCCCTGCATAACACAATCCTGACATTTCCTGATGGATATGGAGACAGCAACCAGAGTTTACCTCTCTGCTCCTCATCCTGCTGCAGCTCACCCTTCTCCCCCTCCTCCTCCCTTACCTCACCCTTCTCACCCCTTTCTCCCTTGTGTGCTGTGTGAGGACACACACACACACATACAGAGAAACAGATGAGGTGTGTGTGTCTCTCTATGCAAGCTGTTTATACTAGTCCAGTGTTCCACCAGCAATACACACACACACACACACACACACACACGCTGGTGACATGTACAGTATGTGTGTTCAATGCTAACTCGTGGCAGAAAGTGACAGATCACTTGTATGTGACAGCGATAAGAGCATCCGTATGCAGAGAACACACACGTGTGTGTGTGTGTGTTTTTCATGGATACAGTTTAACCCTTAGAACACAGAGCATTTTGGATGCTATTTTTCCCATTTCTATGTTTAAACATACAGTTTATACAGAGTGTCTTATATCCTTTTCTCAGCACAACCAAGACAATCTGATGAAAAAAAAAAAATGTATTCAAAATGTTTAAAATAGTATTTAATTTGTGAATTTTGGAAATGAAGAAAAAGAAAAGAAAAACGCTCTATTTTGTGACTTCTGCACAATTATTGCTACTTCAAATCACTACTAAAATAGATATAAAATGAAAAATAACCGACTCAGCAACACATGAGAACTTAATTTGGTTCAAGCACAGATTTTACTGGTCTGTTTTTGGAGGCTTTCAGCCTCACTGCTTACAAATTATCACAAATAATAAAAAACCTGATCTTACAAATTAGGACAGATGTTTGGATGAGAGAAAGCTCGTGTTAATAAAGGTTTGCTGAAATCTGGATGTGATACTTCCTGTGAGAAACAAAACCACCACACTCTGCCTCGCTCCTCCTTTGTCCCCTCTCGCCTCACCTCTCCTGACTCATTCTTATTTGCTTGTATACAGATGCCGGTGCACATGTGGCTGCATCGTTACATGGCTCCTTCTGGGAGACTTGACGCGGCCCAGCGGTGAGAGTGTCATCATAAATAGTGTTGAAACGGAGCGGCGAGAGTTTGTTTGTGTAGGAACGGGAGATAACGCACAAGCTTCCCTTCTCCTTCTTGTGAGAACCATCTTTGTATCCATCAAAGGGATTTTTGAGGGTTTGATCTCGATGTCTTTGACATTTAGAGTTGCTTTAGGAGGAGGTTAAGCAAAGGTTAGTTTGAGATTAAAGAGATTTTTCTTTTTCTTTGTTTAAATTGGGGTTGTATGAGTGATAGAGACGTGTGTGTGCTGCCTAAACTGATGCCCCTGGGTAAGAACATGGCTGCGAGCGGAGAGGCAAGAAAACACAGAATTGAACAATTTAACAAAAGTCTCGTCTGATAAAATCTACATTTTCTTCAGTCTACAATATCTTATGAATGTGTTTGCTGCTTGATCCCGCCATGAGACAGCCTTTTCTGTCTGGAAACTGAGAGTTAGAAAAGACGTACTCTCCCAAACCAAAGTCCATACAGAACATTTACATTTTTGCTTGCAGAGACAACGGAGGTGCTGGTTTCAGGCTGATTTCTCTCCCTTTAAGACTAGTAATGCTTTTGAATTGAATACAAGCCTGCAATGATTAATCAGTGAGTTGATTACTAAATGAATCATCATATATTTTTGAAAAGCGATTCATGAGTTTTAGTTTTTACTTTTACATTTCAGTGAATATTTTCTATTCCCTTTTCTCCATACAACAAAGAAATCTTAAAAAGTCAGTCGTTGTGGTGTCTCGCCTCACCTTGCCACGGCACGGCATGGGTTAGGTTGGTTTTCAATAACGACAAAAGTAATACCTACTCAACGTGGGCGGAGTCATCACTGCACGGCTGGACCTGGACATTTTATGGAACAGCTAATCTATTAATAATTTGATGATGAAAATAATAGTTAGCTGCGGCCCTAATTTAACACTTACATGTGCTCCAGCTTTCTTTACCGTGTTTGGTGAATTATGAAGTAAATCCAAACAGAATATGTCAATATTCTTTTTATTGACAGACACTGAGACAGATTACTTGCCATAGAAATGCCCTTTGTTGTTTATATTCAGAACCGTTTATCTTGCTGTGGGAACAGTTTTTCTCCCCATCTATATTCCACAATGCGTTTATTCCCCAAATTAAAACTGCATTCAAATGGCTTGACTTATTGTCCTTTAAAGGAATATTCATGAGGCGGAGAAAGTCTTTATCCCTCATTTGATTTAAGCACTGGCAGCTGCCACAGAAAACCACACAGCCAAAAGCTCATTAAAGATGCTGAGTCACTTCTGGTCCTGGAGAAGCTGAGTTGGCAGAACGCTGCTGCTGCTGCTGCTGCTGCTGCTGCTGCTGCTGCTGCTGCTGACGACCTATACTACCTTCTCTGATGTCCCAGAGCCTTCCTATACCTCTGTCACTCCCTCTGAATATATGTTTTTTGTGTGATCAATAAATCCCCATGCCCTCTGTTCTCACATATCAAAAATCATATTTATTTTTTTTTTAAAGAAAGGTCAAAGCGTGTACTGCTGCAGCCAAATGAAGAGCTTGTGATTAGAGTTGATGTGAAATATGATGAAGCCACTGGGGTGTTTATTAACATCCTCATGCCCTGCTGCACCTAGAGGCAGCTCCACCATTATTAATGCATGCAGCACAGAAAGTTCAAACTTTTCTTTTTACATCAGCACTATGTCTGAATTTTTTATGGGACCTTTCAGTGTACTCAGATTTGCCATTGTTCCGATTGCAAATGTTTTGGCGTCAAAAATGACTCCAGACTTTCTATCACCTGCCTCACATGTGCCGTTTGACTCTGTGAGACAGTGCGAGAGACAACACGGGCACGCAGAGTTTCCAATGCTCTTGTTTGTGCACACGTTTCTTGTGATGCACCTGGTTTTCTGGGCACATCCGTGCTGCAACAACATGCACGCTATTCCAGTCTTTTAATACTCAGGCCAAAGAAGTCGAACTGATCTTTGCTCACAATGAAATAGACTTTAAACCTCCCATCATCCATACGATGCTCCTGAATGAGCTGGTAAAGGAGAGAGTTTCTTTCTTATATATATATGTATATGTGACACACAGTGCTTCACATATCTCAGGGTTCCTACAGCGTCAGGCAGGTTCATTTCAAGACTTTTTAAGACTTTTTAAATGCCCCTTGGAGTGAAATGTAAGACCAATTTTACAGTAAACAAAAACAACACAGCTGCCCAAAACACATTAGTAAGGACAATTTTGCCCAAGTATTTATTTCAACAGAAAACCTGATTTTTCAGTCCAGTGCAAAGGTTAGAATATCTACTTCCTGCTGTCCTAATCTGCATGATATTACTGCATGCAATTATTCTGATTGATTTTTAATTAAAAAAAGAATCCTACCTGTGTGATAACATTTTCAAGACTTTTGAAAGAGGGATTTAAGACATTTTAATATTAACCAAGGCCTTGTTTTTAGATTATTAAATTCAATGCCTTTCAAGACTTTTTAAGGATATGTGGGAACCCTGTATCTGTCACATGGAAGACGGCATTTTTTTTTTGCAAACAACAGAAAGAAAAGCGTTGCAAAAATCGATTCTTCCTAATATTTCTAAAATGTGGTTAAAATAAAAATAAGATTTGGTTTCTCTTGGCTTTCGTACTGATAGCCAAGCTTGTTGTACCCTGGCTGAAGAAAATTCTCTGCCATCCAAGACTCCAAGATGTCTGGAAATACGGTTGAAAAGGGCAACAATTGGCCCTGAGTCATCAGGAGACACGGCATGTAACAATGTAACTCCTGATGACATCACCAAGAGACATAAAACAAGGATTAGAAGTGAGAAGGGCCTATTATGGATCCCTGTGGTACATCACAGTCCAGTCTACAGTATACCTGTGATTCAGTGATGTTTACGATAACATTGAAACAGATTTTATATCTGATTTTATATCTCGTGCTGTCATTGACCCAAAAACCTGACTGATGATTTTCAGAATGGAAGATTGGATACTGGTCTGTAGTTTTTAAGAACTGAGTGATTTAAAGGGATAGTTCAGCCACAAAACATCATTTCATCTCATTATGGATGGAAAGGTAGGTAGATAGATAGATCTGTAGTGAACTGAATTGTACCATTCGATGGAAACACAGCCATAGTCTTCCCCACATTGATATTCAGGTGGTCACGTCCAGTCTACTTGTTTTGGTGACTTCTTGTCTATTGTGAGTTGTCCTGATTTGAACTTCCAGATACCAATAAGCTTCCTGGTTCAAATCCTTTAATTTGCCAACCAGTGATTAAATGAATCAGTTTTGATCATTTTCCTTCTGTGTTGGTGTCTGCATTGTTGGCTCCAGTCTGAAACAGAGGTTTAACACTGGAAGACGTCCTCATAAAACACAAAACAAGTTGAGTGCGTACTGAAGCTGACGTTTGCAAACAACATCATTTGCATCACTCGAACCCCAGTGGACCCGTGCACAGATGCAGAAACAGAGTTAAAGTGTAACCCTGCCTCTTACAACCATACTTCAAAATAAAGCCTGAACTATCTGTTGACATGATTATACTTTTTTCAGAAAGGGTTTAACTATGGCACTTTTCAAGGCTATCTCAAGAGAGCCATTTGCAATAGTATAGTATGAACATAAAGGATGTTGTGAGCGTTATGCCCAGTTGTATGCAAATTGTCTTCTTTTCATTTTTGGCTGAAGTCTTGCCCAATTTTCAGCTTTCATGCTAAGCCAAGCGGAGCTCACGTTATCATCCTCTGGCTCTACCTTCTTATTTACAGACAGAGACGTGTCGATCCTCTTATTTAGCTCTTGGGTGGAAAAAGGGAAGAAGGTTAATTCCTGAATCTAAGGAATATTTTAATATTTAAATATTCAAAGCAAGTTTATTACGAGTGCATCAAAGGGCATCTACTGCTCCAGTGCTCGACCAAGATGTAATCAGAGACTCAACCATGTTGCTCAGTGTGATCATATTAAAATGGAACTATGCAAGATTTGAAATGGTTAAATGTCTCGTTGTGGGGAGATCGGAGGCCGTCTCCACTGCCCCCTACTGTCTGTTAGCGGAAAACCAGCCCTGCAAGATCAGTGCCACTGACCCGGAGTCCTGAGGATAAAGCGATAGACAATGGATGGATGGATATTTACTGTGGTGTCGTAAAAATATGTACTCCTAAACTGTAGGGGGAGCTCTGTGGAGGAAAGGCGACAAAGCGACCGAGACTTTTGAAGCGTGTGAAACAATGAAAGGTTCAAGTAAACACACAAAGCTCTGATAAAGATGTGGAGTGAAAGAAATCGGGGTTACCAGGTATCGGCTTTGATAGATGTCAAAGCATCAACTGTGAGACATTTCCTCTCTCAGCTGCTATTGATTGACCTCGAGGATGGAGGGAGGGAGGAGAGGAAAGTGAGGAGAGTGCAAGAGGAGATAAAAGAGGGGGAGAGGAGACTGGGAAGAATAAGACAGCATGTGTCTGAGGTGAGGAGAGGAGGTGAAAGATGGAGGCAAGTATAAGGCAACATAAGGAGGGTAAAATAAAAAAAAGGAAGTCAAACTGAAAGAGGATCTGACGAGGAGGGGCAGAGATGAAAGGACAGGGAGAGGGAGAGAGAACGAATGGATTTGGCAGGAGGGTAGCTGAAAACGAGGTGAAATAAAGTTCACTGAAGAGAGAAAGGAGTCTTTCATATATCTGTAATTATCTCTTTCTCTTTCGTCTTTTCTCTCCACGCGCACTGCAAAGTTTTCCTCTCAGTCTCCCACGAGGGACGTTTTCACGTTCTGACAAATTTGAATTTCTCTTGTTTTATGCCTTTCATCTTTCTCACACACACACACACACACACACACACACTCAATGAGTCCTAATCTCCAGAACATGTCGGAGCATTAGAGCTCACAAAGTCAATGTCAGCCAAAACAAACAGAATCTTCAAACATGAATATGATTATTAATAGTCTGCACTTTGAATCCATCCTCCATGTCTCTGTCAGACACACCACACACCTCCTCATCATCTCCTCCTCTTGTACGCCGTGTGTTTCTGTCAGTTCCCGTTCTCTCCGGCGTCGCCTCACAACTACACAACTACACAACTACACCGTTGTCTCTTGTTTAGTTTGCCGGTTTTGAATCCTTTTTGTTTTTTATGTTGTTTACTCCGTTTTGTCAGGAGCAAAATGTGCAGACGGACAGACAATAACGCTGTCGGAGGAAAAGATGAGCAGCGAGTGAAGAGGAGGAGTGTGTGTGTGTGTGTGTGTGTGTGTGTGTGTGTGTGTGTGTGTGTGTGTGTGTGTGTGTGTGTGTGTGTGTGTGTGTGTGTGTGTGTGTGTGTGTGTGTGTGTGTGTGTGTGTGTGTGTGTGTGTGTGTGTGCGCGTGTGGTATAAATGGCAGTAGAGACTGAGGAGGGGAAATTAAAAAGGCGAGAGGAGAGCTATCACAGAGCCTTATAATTAGCCGTTCTGTTTATCACCGTGTGCAAACCAAGCGCTGGTAGCCTCTGTTGTTGTGACAGGAGAAAGTTGGAAAAGCTCTTTTCTCCAAGGCCTTAAACAGAGACAGAGATGAAAGAGACGGAGAGCAGAAAGAGACAAGGGAAGAAATTGAAAGGAATGACTCGCGGATCAAAAGTAGAGCTTGTTCATTTTATAAGACACATATGTACCATTAACATGTCGTTGTATATAAACGTGATATGGACGTAGAGTCAGAGACTAAAATACATTTGGACTTTTTTTTGTGCGCTGATACTGAAAAACAGCCACATTTGACTTGAAATGAACTTTTATATAAAGCTTTAATTCAGTCAATTAGAATCAGCTGTTATAATAAGAATTGAATTAATAGTAATGACAATGAAGAATGTTCAATCTTGGATCTCATCATGAATCACATAAGTTACAGAACTGTAACTCCAGAAAAATACAACTTAATATGTTAGGTCTTCATTAAGGCTGTAACGATTCATTTATTTCTCATCAACTACTTAATTAATTGCCAATTTCTTAATTTAATTCATCTTCTTAATTAAATGTGAATATCCTCTGGTTTTTACGCTTCTCTGTAACAGTAAACTGAATATATTTGGGTTGTGGACAAAAAGAGACATTTGAGGACATTTTAACAACTCTATCACTCATGACAATAGTTATCATATTAATCAATAATGTAAATAATTGATATTTACAGCCTTAATCTTCTGCATAATATAATATAATTGAAATTGGACCGTGGCTATAACTTGATGTGCTTTTACACCAATACAGAATGGTACAGAATATGAAGATAAACCATTTGGACAGCAGTTTAATGACGTGTTGCACACAAACACAGGCCTGGATCAGCTGACAGGGCGGCGTTACCTGCAGCCTCACAGCAGGAGCTCGTTCTTCTTTCTCTTGAAACTTCAGCCGGGAATAGTGTTTACAGTATTTCACAAGACAGGGACCATCGTTTTTAAAAACGCTCTACTGTGCAACTGTTATCTCTGCAAATACAAGTGTCTGAGCGGTATTCTGTATCGGTGGCTCTCAGACATGTTTGTGTTATCATGCTGGTTCATAAAAGTGTGTGTGTGTGTGTGTGTGTGTGTGTCTGTACAGTACAAATCTTCTTATCCTTGTGCTTTTATGGGCATTCATGCATGCACTGAAACTACATGTGGGATGTGGGGACTCCCTGTGATGCACCCTGTGGTGCCAGAGCATACATTTTAACTGTCCTCTGTACACCAGCTACATCTAATTGAATCTAATTGGGACAATTAAAGTAAAGTCTGTAGTAATTAGGGAATAATTGGCCTATTGTTATTTTTTACAAGTCTCTAAAGGGCTGACAAAGAACGTGTGCACCGTTGTTGTTCTCGTCATGTGAACACATGTACGTCGACATGTAAAAATAATCGTTCAGTGCGTCGCTGTTGTTATTCGCACCTATTGCTGCTGAGAGTAGATTTTTGCGGCAACATTAATGACTCGCTTTTTTTTAATTCACATTATTATATAAAGATTCATATTTGAGATACTGTGACTCCAAAGGAAAGGAAGAGAATAGACACAGAGAATGGGACAGGAAATGAAGAAAGAGAGCGGGGGGGCGGGAAACTGGACAGGTCAGATGATGACGGGAGGAGAGAAACAGTCAGAGCAGGTGAGATAATAGTACAATAAAGTGATGAAAGCTGCTGAAGATGACATTAACACCACATATAATAGGTCTGTTCTATGTATGATTTCATGTGTTCTTTTAACAAAAGCCTGATAACAGAGCTGACCATCAAAGTGAACCTCATTTGCACCTTCCATTAGTTTCTCTATCACATTTCTGCCAAACCGACGCCCCTCTTTGTATAATTTAGTATTTATACGCCTGATGACTGATTAATAACTATACCAGAAAGGTTGACCTTCATATGGATTGTACTGTGTGGTTTCATGCATTGTTTTCTTTAACTTTCTTCAGCGTTGTGTTGTTTAAAGTCGGGACAAGCAGCGACTGTGAGTCAACATACAGGCAGTTATTTAGCAGTAGATGCAGAGTTTGCATTTTCAATAGTAGACAGCGACCGCACGGAGAAGCCCTCCATGCAGATCGCGTGACTGATGCTTGGACAGTGTTGCATCTTGTGGGAGAGGACACACACTGGATTATCTCGTCATGCTGTGGACATTTAATGGGCTGAAGTATAGGCGTAGTAGGCATACATTAAGCATAGAATGAATTACCGTAGCGTGCGGTGGGCGTTTGTTGTGGTCGACGGAGTCATATTGATTTGGTTCCGGGCCTAATTGGCCTAGTTCATTCTGGTTATGAACATGGGGATGGTGATCAAACCCCCTCTGTTTAGTGTCTTTTCATGTGCTAATAAAATGGAGTGTTTTGCATTTATTTAGTAAATCTGCGTATTTGTATTATGTAAGAACTGTAAAAACGTGTGCTTTTGTCTCAGAGTCTTGATTGTTACGTGTTCACCCTCCTGTGTAAATGGTGCTGGCCGTGTGTCCTCTGCATTTTTAAGAGGCCAGAAGATTTAGAATTTTGCTGTGTTTGGTAAACTTTGCTGACGTTTGAATTTTTCAGAATTTTGATCTTTTTTTTCCATTTTTAATTGTATTGATCTATTTGAATTTTGCATGTGGACACTTATTGCCTGATCCTTTTTTTCCCCCCTCCCTCAAGCCTGAATTAAATGATATTGTACATAATTTCACTGGCAAACTGTCCAAGGTGTCCCCCCCTCCTATCACCCTATGTCAGCTGGGATTGGCACAGACCCCCGTGTGGTAGAAAATGGATGGATTGTTCTCCATATTATCACTCTGACTCTGAACTTTTTGAAAAACACTGTTCATGTTTCCGTCTTAATTGCTATAGCTGCACTGTAATCACTTTCTCCTGAGATTGTGAGGGAAGGTCATGTTATTCACTCTGAATCTGAATCTCTAGAATCAATTCCAAACTCCAATTTAGCCTTTAAACAGCCTCCTCTGTGCTCATCACACCTCATACACTATATAGATGTTTATGGACAGTATGAATCAGTACTGCATGACATGAAACTGTAATGCTGACACACCACATAGGGAAGTTTGAAGATAGAGATGTCAGTATCTTCACCTCATGACTTTTATGTTAATTACAGCTCAGTAAAGTCATGTAGATGAGGAATAATACGCCTGAGCCTGAAGCTCTGGGAAGGATCAAGTTGGGAAAATAAAGGTGCCACATTAGTATGCTGTCTTACACTGTACACATTCAAATCGCTGCAACACATTCCATTAAAATGCCTAATGAAGAGAAAACAATGGTGAACGTTTTCCTGGGGAAATGCATTACCTCCACTCTAATCCCAAAATAATGCCGAGCAGAGCACGGGGAGGAGCACTCCTTCAAAGCAATGACAGCAATGTTCCCGTATTGTTGCACCGTACCTGCGAGGACAAGATGAAAGAGTGCACACAGCGATGACATTAGGGGCTTTGAAAAAGGAACATCCACTCTAAAATTAAACTTGAAATAAATGGTGATAACCCCGCATTCCTCTCTTGTTTTTCCGCCATGTGTTTATTCCCATAAACAATGAATTATGATGAGTTTAATGGCATGTGAGAGCAGAATATTTTTCTTAAATGTCAACCCTTGAAATTAAAATCCAGAGGCTTGCTGTTTTTTATGTTGTTCTTTGGAGCCTTTGCTCAAAGCGACACTAGAACCGTTCCTGTTGTGTATCATGCGCACACACAAAGTGGAGACACGGCACATTTACCAAAACACATAATCCCGTGTCATTTACAGTGAAAGCAGTAGCCGTGGTAACGTGACGCTGTACTTTCTCATCGTCTACTGCTTTGTCCTCCACGACACGATCCCAGCTGACGTAGGACGAAAGACGGGGTCACACATTGGACGCGTCCTTCACAACCCTCACATTCACACGTGTGGTTAAGTGTGTTCATTTAACCTCTGCACACTTTTCATGACAAAAGTAGAAAGAAAAGTGAGGATGATTAAGGGAAAAGAGTTGTAATGACATGTATACAGTTGGTAGTGACCCAGCTGTGTATGAACACGTGCATGTTTCCTGGTCAGCTGCTTGTTGTGTTGTAAGGCAGTCACAAAACTCTAACTGGCCACTTTATAAGGTACACAAGACATCCAATAAAGTGGCCAGAGTGGTCTTTTTATGGAATAAACAACACTTTTTAAGAAGCAAATAAAACATGGATTTAATCAGTCAAAGATGTTGTATTTTATTGTTAAAAAAATATACTTCACTAGTTTTGTTTGCGATTCTGACCATGGGCGGGCCTTAGGAAGCTGCCTGCTGATTGGCTGCTGAACTTTGGAGTGACAGCTCAATAAAGTAGTAGTATTAGTAGTAGTTTAACAGATTATAAAGTTTAGATACTTACAATTATTTTGTCAGATGTCCAAACTTGGGGAACGAGTTCTAGAACAAGTGTACTTTCAAACAATGAAATACAATATTTTTGAATGATTTCATCGATATTTTATTTGTTTTGTGAAAAGTGTTGTGTGAAAATATTGACACAAATTGAATTCCATGTCTTCTGCTTCAAAGTTTTGTGTGTTTTGCATTGGATGATGGTTTTCTGCGCACATTTATGTCTCGTAAATGTGGTTATTTGAGTTACTGTTGCAAGTTATTGTTCAGGGTCTCATTTTGACAAGCAGTGGAACAGGTGTACCTAATAAAGTGGCACTTCTTTGTATCCGTACATGTGCTGAGTAGCACTCAGTCACAGCTGAAGGACAGATTCACAGTGATGGATGACATAAAGCTCTTCACTACGCACTATTTCTTTTCTTTCTTTGACACTTTTGCCCTCATTTCCTGTGCCTCCATCTCTTCTCTCTCAGTGCAGCGTCACCCTCTCCCCTCATCACCCTCTCCCCTCATCACCCTCTCCCCTCACCTTCAGTCTGCTCAGTGTTTTCACGCTGGAGAGCGTCCACATGCAGACAAAGATGCCTCCAACCTCCGCTTTGTTGCCTTCTTTCTTTTGACGGGTGTTTTGCGTCTCTGTGGGTTCAGAGTGAGGAGCTGCCGGAGGGAGCCTCTCTCTCATCAGGGCCCTCCATTTTCCTTAGTGTTCCATCTTATCCTCATGGGATTCCCGAGTCTTAATTATTCATTGTAATTTGTAGATTAATTCTGCACGGCTACCTCCCTCATCATACACACACACACTAATTGCTTTGCCTCTCTGTCTCTTTATTTCCTCTGCTACTTATCCCTCCTTCATTTCATGTTACATTTCTCTATCTCGCATATTCGTTTTCCCCCTCATGCACTTTTTCCTTTTTTTCTTTCTCCCTTTTTCCTTCCTCTTTCCATTTTGCCGACTACACTGTTCATTTGTTCTTTTTTTTTTCCTCTTGGTCCATACTTCTCCTCCGCTGACTTCCTCTACCTATACATCCCGTCCTCCTCGCTCCCCCCCGTCACTCCCTCCCGTGTTCTCTCTCCTCTCTCCTCTCTCCCTCCCAGTGACAGGTTCCATTATCATGTTTCTCACGGCTCGCCTGCTCTCCTCCTGATGGATGACCTCACACGAATATTAATTTACTGTAGCATTAACAATATCACATCTTATTCTACACTTACCTCTCCTCCCCCCACTTCCCTCACCGTCTCCCGCCCCCCCTCCACCTGCTCTACCCTCCAAATACCCTTCAGCCACTTCTCTTCCTTTCTTTCTCTTCCTCACTTCTCTCTCCCTCTATTACTCCTCCTCCTCCTCCTCCTCGCGTCTTCGTCTCTCGTCGTACTTTTGGCTAAAGTTAGTGAATTCCTCCACTTTAGTGCATACACATTCAAAAAGACAATAAAAGACGCTCACCTGTGCAGCAATTCCATTAACTCGCCGCTTCTTATCATCTTTCCATTTTGAATCCAAATGCAATCTCTGCACAAACACAAACCCGGAGCATATATATGTATATACACTAAACGTACAGCGCAGGAATACAGCGGGGAATTGAGTGGCATTTACCGAGGCCCCCGCGAGATTTGCATAATTCATGTGGTCGCATCATGACACGCGATGCATAATGGAAATGTTGAGTGAAAGGTGTTTGCGCGATAAACAGGTCGTCGGTTTGAAAGCTGTGTTCGCGAGAGGAGGACGAGGAGAGATGCGGAAAAGACGAGTGTTGGGAGAATCGGTTGTTGGCTCGTAACTTCTTCATTCGCTGCTTTCTCATGCCTCTTTCACCCACACCTCCCCCTCTCTCTCCCTCCTACCCTCTCACATCACATCCACTTCGCACTGATCTTCTCCCTTCACCACTTTTTATCCCATCATCATTTGTCCGGCCTTCAGCGCGCACACACCACACAGTATTTATCATCACCTGTCTGAGCTCATTTGATCAGCAGGACTCTTCATGAGCTTTGGCTGCTGGTGCTCTGGAGTCAGCCACACACACTGCACCTCAGGGACATACAGTAGATTAATGCTGTATAATTTAGTTGCATATTTGAACAGTTGTGTGGACAAAAATTGGCCGCGGATGGCGATGGGGGGAATTTGCTGAGGTCAACAAGTTCCTTGTAAGACTTAAAAAGGTGGAAATCTGCCTGCCCTTGTCATTCAAGACTAACCTCCACACATTTTCCACTGTGTGCGCTTCAATAAACATAATATATACATTACACAGGGTATTTCTAGCAAAAAAAAAAAAAAACTGACCTAGCCCAATATGCATTCTGTACTTTTACTTGGAGCCAGACATTTATGGAGACCAGAGGCAAGAAAAGTGTGTCTTCCTCACTTTCTGCTTATTATCGTCACTTATTTTTACGTATTAAATGTTTATTTAAAGTTTACACCACATTTTCAAAAAGCCATCATTTTTATTCACCCTAGCCCGACAATTATCTCTGGATTTTTGTCCAACCCCAGGTATCCATGCTCTTGTCAACATGCACTGCTGGACTGACTTTCAGAAGAGGAGAAGGTGCACCACAGAGGACGTTATGGTAGAATATAACATATTAGTTAGACGTAGTGCTTCAAAATGAATTTAATTAAGAAAAAAGCCTTAATATATTTCTTCTCCAAAAGATATTAAGAAGAAAGGTGGTGGCAGTAATGTCCCCTTGATCATTTTGGGGTAATTTTATTTCCAGCTAATGGACTTACAAATCAACTGACCTAATTACAATGTGCAGCCGTCATCACTCACTGCTTCTGCCAAGGACATTTTATATGAGTTTTATTTTTTAAGGACACTTGCAATCAACAATTATCCATCATAACACTCAAAATATCTCCTCTTCATTTCCTGTTTTTTGTCTCTGTTCGGCCTCTCTGATATATAGAGCTGATTCATTTTGATTTTAGATTTCTTAGTTGTTTTCAGACCAGAACTTTGGATAAGTCTGGAGAACTTGGCCGAGGTATTTTCCAGAAGTTTCTGATGGCATGAGGAACGCAGTGGGAGAATATCTGGGTCAGATGTGTTCACAACAGCAACAAAAACATCCATCTACTGAATACAGAGGCAGGACACTTGCCTATTAGAATAATCTGGGGCTTTTCCTGCACTTCTCACATTAACTCACTCGGATATGATCCAGAAACTTACGGCAGCAGGAAAAGGTTTAGAGCTGCAACTAATGATTATTTTCATAATTGATTAATCTGGCGATTATTTTCTTGATTAATCTAAATTAATTGGTCCATAAAATATCAGAAAACCTTAAGAAATGTTGATCAAACCTGGAAATGAATATGTTCTCAAATGTCTTGTTTTGTCCACAAACCAAAATGATTGACTTTTATTGATTTCTTTGTTATCCAAAGCAAAGAAATTAAGAAAATACTCACGTTTAAGACGGAAATGTTGCTTCAAACCGATTAATCGATTATCAAAATAGTTGTCGATCAATTTATTAATTAGTAATTTAGTTCTTAGTAACTCAATTAAGTAATTTACAGCTGTAAACAGTTAACAGATAATAAATATCTCCAGATTTCTGAGTCATATTTTAGATTCATACTGTTGGAGTATTGTCCACTGTGTTTGCTCTGATAATTCACTGGTGCTTATATATATACAGTCAATCTCCCACAGAATAAAATTCCAGCAAAGTCACACATGCAAACAAACAGAAAGATTTGGATACCCAGAGTATGACAAATGATTTCCCCGCATGCCCGTGTTTCTTCACCTCTTATTTACAGTCCTACTTGTCAGTGTGTGTGACAGTTTAAGTGATGACCTTTCAAGCCAGTGAATTAACTGCAGGAGATTACAAAGGATTTAGGAGACGGCGAAGACGCCAGACATGACAGTTTGATGTTTGAAAACTAAAGGAGAGGCTAAAATAATAGTGTTTGTTTGTGTGTCGATGGTGTGAGAATATCAAAAGGGTTCTGTGTAAATGCTGCAGTGACGGGCGCCGTAGAGTGCGAATTCTATAGGAGGAAAAAGGGTAAAAGATGCATGAAAAGGAGCCACAACACTGGAAATGTGAGCGTGTTCAGTCTCCATGAAACATCAGTTCATCCCACTCACACGAACCCAGTGTCACAGAAATACATCACAGATGTTTCTTCAAACTTGGCACGAACATTCTCTTGCACTCAGGAATAGACAGATGAGGTTTAAGGTGGTTATAGGTCAAGATGACTTTATATCACTTTATAAATAATGCATCAGACATGTCATACAACATATTCATTAGAAAGACTTTCTGTTCTAAGGCTTGGTTTTTATTTGATAGATTAGTAGCTTCATGGAAGTGGACTTTTCCTTCAGACTTCATTGTTGCTGTTGATGGTCAGTGCTGGTTGAGTGTCACAAGGGCAGCAGCAGAAAGATGTTAGTGAGACCTGCTATGATGTATGGCTCAGAGAGAGTAGAGAAGCGTATTTTAAAGAAAACAGAGATCAGACATGACGCTCTGTCTGTTCGGAGCTGACAGAGAGAGACACGGAGTGTTGTCTCTGGCTGTGACAGTATAAAGTTTCAAACTTGTACGTAAAGACATTATGGACTCAGTCATCATGTGGCTCACCTGCTGTGGAGAAGCTGTGTGTTCACACTGATACTGACAGATCTGCAGCTGTGCACAAGACCATGTCTCGGTAGTCACCGGAGTGAGACGTTTATATCCGGTTATCTGGACCACTCCATTGCTTTTTTTTACTCTCCATAAAATAAAGATAAAATTACACTTTAAATGTCCATTAATGTGTCACAAACAACATAAAGACAAAAGCGAAAATGCCTATTTTACACGGTGAGCTCAAAGTAACCTCTACTTGTAGAGATCCCAGACTTTAGCACTGAAAAGTCACATTAGCTCTCCCTGTGACACTGTGACTTTAGTGTTAATGCAGACAAGATGGAGAACAAATTATTGACTACCTCGATGATTGCTTTGTCTCACCTTTGTCCTTTAGGGTTAGGGTTAAGGGGTCAAAGTGTCTGCTTGTCAACCTGACAGCAGATATTCTCTTGTAATTTATGACCAGATTACAGGCAAAGGCTACTGCTGGTTTGAAATGATGCTGGACCTAAGCATTGAGGCATGTGTTCATTGCTCTGCGTGACGTTTATGTAAAAACATGAGTGACGCCGCCTCGACAGCGTTCCGGTGAAGACTCTTGTCGAGTTGTCGGCTGAGGTTCTGCACTCTGCACCGACTCGGGCAGCAGACACGTGAAGTCATACCCACTCACGCGACACGTGTCAACAGGTGAAGCGACTCAAACTCAAGAGAATCGTACGTTTGCCACATGACACAAACATGTTACGGAGTAATCTTTCACCTCACCTGAAATGTCTGTCTGACAGTGTCAAATTTACAGTTACACACTCTTCTGGAAACAACTGTGTCTCCGTTGGGTTCATTTCCACAGTCTCTTAAGAAAAGGACGTACTCCTGTTAGTGAGAGCACAGCGATCTGTGCTCGGCTTAGGCCTAAAAAAACAATTCAAGATGATAAAACTATACTATAAGCCTCGTGTTATCACATCATTTATTATTTGGACAAAATGTTCTTTGTTACTCGTTCAAATGTATCGTCCATCTCCTTTATTCCAAAAGAAGATGGAAATCTTTACTGCAAATACTGCATTTTACAAACAGCATATTTGGTGCAATAATAAATAAATAGATGGTGAATATATTTCTTGATATAAGTTTCAGGCTGCAACTAAAGCGATCATGTTCATCATTGATTAATCTGTCATGAATCATGGAAATGAAGATGTTCTCAAATGTCTTGTTTTGTCCAAAAAAAACTAAATTATTCAGTTTTAGTTATTTTATTTGAAATATGGAGCAAAGTAACCAGAAAATATTCCAGTTTAAGCAGCTGAAAAATCAGAACACTTATTTTAATTATTAAAAAGAATATTGTGTGAATACAAACACACACACACACACACACACACACTGCTTTTGGCTGCTGAGATCACCCAGGTCTGACACAGTGACATGGTTGTGATGGTCACTCCAGACTATCATCAACAGTGTGATAAGATCATAAGAAGAAGAAGAAAGATGAGCGTGGGTATGAAGAGAGAATGGAATTCTGATATATTTTCCAGCTGGAGTGATTCTTGAGTGAATGTCCAATTAATCTGCTTTATGAGAGCCGGCTGAGCTCTGTGGGGTGAGATATATACGAGTCCTTCACACAGCTCTGTATTATAAAATTCTTTTCATCCTACACCCTGAGGAATTGTGTGTGTACACGTCATATCTCCTGCCCAGACCAGTAATCCCTTAAGAAGTTAAACTTTGTGTCCAGTTACACACATAAACATGCACAAACGTGTCATATCAAGTGTTGTTCACACAACTGCATTATTTACAATGGATATGTGCATTTTTTTGATTCACACAAACATGGCAAATTTTCACATTTTTCATCCACTTCACCTTCAGAAACGTGCACATGGGTTGGGTAACCAGATGTTTCTGCAGAGTGAAATGAAATAGCTGGTTCACCCAGGCTAACTCTTGACAATACCTAGTAGTGATTCATGTTAAATCAATGTCATTGCCTAAAAGCACATCTCAGTGACAACAGCTTGACATTTAGTGAAGAGAATCACAAACTATTCCTCTTCTGATTGTGAGCTCGGGCAGAATAAACCTGAACCTGACTGGCTTTTGATTTGTGTGTGTGTGTATATAATCCGACTGTGATGCAAACATAGGAATCAAATCGTACAATGCTGTAAACCGGCCCGCCAGAGGGTCCAATCCGGCCCACAAGATGAATTTGTTAAAATTTCACACTAACCTAAACGTAATGTCAAATGATATTGTTGAAATTGCACTTATATTTCTCAAGAAATTTCATGTTTTGTAAAATTATCCTTCATTAAATCAAAAAAACAAAGCGGTTCTTGTTGTTGGTAGGTTATTATGCTATTATTTTACTATTTTTACTGGTCCGGCCCCCTTGAGATCAAATTGTGCTGTAAGTGGCCCCTGAACAAAAATGAGTTTGACACCCCTGCTGTAAACTGTAGATCTGTTAAAAAGACTTAAAGATCCTGAAAACATGCGTTGATCTCCAACATTTCTAAAATCTCAGTATTTAACAGAGGAGTCACTGCTGCAGGAAGTACTAAACGACGACGTGAACAAATATTTTTAATGAGCTGATTCTAATGATTCAGTTACACCGAGAACAACTGTTTGTGTCACGTGTAAAACAACGTCATGCTTGACTACTGCAATGCCCTGTTAACAGGCCTCCCAACCTGTGCTGTGAAACCACTACACATGGTCCAGAACAACTGGTCTGGCAGTGCAACTGGTCTACAATCACATGTTCCACTGGCTTCCCTTAGCCGCCCACATCAAATTCAATAAAGTGCCTCCTCCCCTGCACTATTGCACTCCACTGTTCCTATCGAGTTCTATTCCTCTCTTGTGAGTCGCTTTTTTAAATGAATAAAATAAATAAAATAAAAAGATTCCAGACAAATTGTCTGTATTGAAATAGGTATCGGCACTGATATTGATTCAGCTGCGAAAACTCCTCGACCCCAAACACGTGACTCATCTCATGTAAAGTTATCTGCACACAACAAAGGTTACATCAGGTTACCACATGCAGCACTCAACACAGTTACTGCCACACAAGCAAACACACACAGCTGAGCAGTTGCAGTGTCTCAGGCCGAGTGATCAATCGATCGTGATTTCATCTCCAGTCAATAATGGGACAGGATCCAGACTCTGTGTGTGTGTGTGTGATCATTGTGTTTAGTCACTACTGCAGAGCACACATGTCTGTTTAGTGTGTAAGCAGGGTGTAATGTGTTTGTGTTGGAGTTTCTAAAATTCATGTTTTATGTTTAAACCTCAACTAAGCTGTCAGCGTTACATACACAGTATGATGAAGAGGATCAATATTTATGTGGATATGGTCATTTTTATTGTATGTCTATGATGCCTCGTTGATTTTTAGAGGTTTGTATCCTAGCAACCCTGTGACGATCAGTGTAGTTCTAATTTACATAGCACAGGTCATGCACAGAGCCACTTCAGCATGTTTTTGCAGACTTTTAGCGTCATAAACAACTACATTTAAAAAGGAGTGAAAATGTATGTAAAAAATGAAAGTTTTAAGATTATAGTTAGAGGACATCTTTCTCTTTCCCCGTGTTCTTCTTGGCGGAAGAATAAAAATAAAGCCTTATGTTGTGTCAAGTTTTGCAGAACATGTGACAGAAATGAATTCATTATAGCAACATTTGGTTTTAGTTAAGATGCAGCTATTGTGTACTGTAATGTGGTCTTAAATGGAATTAGATAAAAAAAAAAGGGTTTTATTTGTTTGGAAATACACGTTTTGTTTGCGCCGACTCTTTTGCGCTTGATTTGTTCTTCGTGCCGTGATTTTTCGTTTTGCGATTCTGACCATGAGAGGTCCGATCAGTCGTCACAAACAATAAAATACAATATTTTAGAATGATTAAAGCAATCTTTTTTTTGCTTCTTTGATTGACACAAATCAAATTCCTTATGTCATCCTGTCATATACTGTTAGAAACATGAGATATTAAAAGGACTAAGGTCGGTGAACAAAACAAGGAGCCAAACTCTGGAGTCAGGAAAACATTTCCTGACCGTTAAAGAATTCAAGAATTCAATTCTTATTGGAAGACTATGTTTTGAGCAGAAAAACATTTGCCAAAAGATCACGTTGGAGCGGCTTTTGGATGGTTAACAAGAAATTTGCATTCCTGAATAATGTTTTTCCAGGAATTAGGAGAAAACGCCAAATAATCAATAGTGCAATAGAATCACACAGAGTGATGCTGAGCAAGTGTAAAAAAAAAAAGATGGTTTGGTTTGAGTTTGAGAGAGACTGATTTGCATCCATGCTCCATTTCTGTTAACTTTGTAACTCTGTGACCTCAACATAGCACTTCCCGTCTGCCTTCATCGTCCTTGCATCATATTTACATTACAACAATTCACATTTACACGGCACCAACCTGAACCTCAACACTGATTTGACTTTTTCTGCAAATAGACTTGAAATGTGCACATGTTTGGATGCAAACACGTCTCACCTTATGTTCCTCCTGCTGAGGCTCACTCTGAGCTTCTGTGTGTGTGTGTGTTTGAGGTTTGGGCTTCCATCTGCCCTCAGCTTTGTGTTTGTGGAGAGGAAGTGCAGCATTATAGAGCACAGTTATCTGATTCTCCGGGTTACCCAGACTTAAATACACAGAACATGAAAAGAAAAAGACGAGACTCTCTCGGATAAATAGAGATGTATTTTAGTAATACTGTAGCTCTGCTGGAAATCATGATTGTTAAATAAGTCAGCAAAACCCTAATTTGATGTGGAAACTGTTGGTATTAACTTGATTTATGTCCCTCCTTTGAAGCTTGGGGCAATCCTCCAGCTTTAACCGTCAGAGTAGGAGTGCATTTTACTGCAAATGATTAATTAAAGCACATGATGATGATTTATTCACAGCACAGTTTATTCACCAGGTTTTTTTATTATTGAACCTAATCACATCTGATTAAAGTTACATTTACGTCCTTGTCCTTCTGTGTTTTGGCCCAGGGTTCGTTTCCATGAGCGTGTTTTTATGCGCTTTGTGCAGAAAAAACATCTGAATGGGAAATGGGTGGTGGAAAACCTGGCATATTATAAAAGGAAAATAAAAGAGGACGTTCAGAAACCAAGTGACTGTGTAATCAACACTCACAGATACTGGTTGAGAGGAGGTTTGTGTGAACTGATGAGGAAACCACAACATTCCTCCACTCGATACAAGAAGCGAATCCATTTTTGATACATTTTAAAGTAAAAGTAGCTGTTGAGCAGTGTCACCTGCTGGTCTTTGAAATAAGAGAAAACTGGAACAATGAAATGCTATAGTAGTGTTTTTATTTACAGTTTATAATATGTCCAAATTCAAATACACACAACAGGCTGCCATGTGTTTCTAGACTTCACTCGCAAAATCCGCATTGGGACTGAGACAGTAAAAGCCCCGGTAATTGTGTATATTTCTACAACGCTGTCGAGAAGTGGCTCCGCCTTTCAGACGGTTCCTCCGATCATCATGATTGGATCCATTTACTCCCAGAGATGCTTAACTTCCCTGGAAGTGACCATTTTGCTGCATGTTTTCCAATCAGCATCAAGCTCGCTGCAGTGAAATAAGTGTCATGTTACTGATTCTAAACTAACTCGTCGTATAGTTGATCGACAGCAGTACACGTTTGAGGTCTCCTCTGACGGAGCTTCCCTCGCTGTCTTAGAGCAATCGCCTCTACTGTGGAGCAGTTGTTGAAAATAATACGTTTTCAGTATACATTCATAAATTCAAGGTCTATCTCTGTTTTTTTATTATCCCCAGTTTCTGCTCAGTAAACATTTGCATGATCCAGCGTTTGTCTTCAGTGTGTGTGTGTGTGTGTGAGAGTCTGAATTGGTACAAAACCATGATGTTTGGCATTATGGTTTAATTTCCATAGAAATAGGTTGCAGGAGAATGCCCAGAATGAGAAGCTCCAGTCAGGGCTGCAACATTTTGACTTTACCATCCAGCTCTGTGTTACAAAACGTGCATTTACTTATACACACACACACATAAAGTATATCCATAAACTGCTGTATTCATGCTCTGTCAAAAGCCTTCATTGTATAATAGAGGATGGAACAATGAGAAACCATGAGCACTCAACTTAAATCACCCATAACATATAGAATTTTCATTTGTAATGCAAAAAAAGTGTTTTGGAGCTATATTATCTCAGACCCAAAAGAGAGAGATAAAAACAGGCCCCGCAAAACTAGTGCTGACAGAATGGTCACGACAGAATGCAGTCTTCTAAACGGTATATAATTTGAACTGGCTCAATAAGAGCATTTTCCAATATCTTCCCCACACCTGGGGCCTCTGCTTCTGCTTCTGCTGCTGCTGCTTCTGCCGCCGCCACACCAAAATTACTCTGAGACGCTGCCTGGTAGGCATGCAAAGCAAGCACCCTCCTGCAGAAGCTCACGTAATCACAGAAGCAAACACTAAGACATCTGCGCCCACAGGATATAAAAAGGAAGGTTTTATTTTTGGCTAATTACCGAAGCTGCCATCAGGAGGGATGATTGCAATTTGAGGAAAAGGGAAAATGGTGGATGGATCATACAGCATATGATGCAATGTGCTGCACTGTGTAACTTTTTAAATATAAACTGATACTGATACAACTGTTTTTTGTTTTTGTTTCTTTCTTTCATGTCTAATTGTTTCTGTTTTATTGTGAAACTTTCCTCTCCTCTCGTTTCAGGTGGCTTCACTTCCTGTTTTCCCTCCAGTCTTGATTGTCTGCCCCGCCCTCGTTAGATTCACCTGTGTCTCGTTGTCTCTCTCCACCTCATGTGCATATAAGCTGTGTTCCCTCTGTGTCAGTTCATCTTTGCACCTCAGTGTCTAACGTTCCGGCCGTCTTGCGGTTCACGAGGTGGAGAGTGACAATCAAGACTGGAGGGAAAACACACAGGGGCAGGAAGTGAAGCCATCTGAAACGAGAGGAGAGGTAAGTTTCACAATAAAACTGAAAAAGTGAAACATGAAAGAAAGTATTTATATTGCTTTATATCCTGTCACCTGGTGACATTCTTGCTCTGCACAAAGGAATTGAATTGTTTTATGTCAAGACAAACGTAAGCAACGGGTTGAGTTTGATGAAAACACAATAAAAACATCCATGAATCCATGTACTGCTCAAAAAACCTGGTCGTTCAGCCGTCTCCTGACCCCGCCCGCCCCTGTGCTGCTGCTGTATACGCACAAACGCTCCCTCACTCAGGTCTGAGAGTATTGCTTGTCATAATAACGTCAACAACAACAAGTCATGCACTGCAACTTCAAGTCGTGACAGTTCGCTGTGTTGAGGGTCCAAGGTGGACCAAAGAGGAGCAGTGGACATGTCCAATCTGAGAAGCGGGACATTAATATTCTAACCAGGAACCAGACTGACTTGTCAGTTTCATGTGCACAGGGAACCAAGAGAGGAAGGCAGGCAGGGCATAAGAGAGAGAGATGAGAGTGGTCGTATTTAAAAACTGGATGAGGGAATAAAAGTGTAGAGGTTAGTAAGAATATACAGCAACGGATATAGAAGAACCAGTGAAAGTCAGATTCTCTGGCTCTGTCTCTACATACTTCACTTTTGTTAACAGCCACATCTTTCTCCCTCTTCCTTAAACTCTTGCCCTCTGTCTTTTTCTTCGACTCACTCTTGTTTCGTCAGTTCTCGCCATCTTTTTTCTTTTTTTTTTTTACTTCCCCTCCTCAGGGCACCTCCTGTCACTGGGGCTTTTAAGTGAGCAACAGTCTGGCTGATTTCAAAAGCCAAAGCGAGCCGACTGTATCTTTTTAGCGCAATTTCCAATAATGAGATGCACTTTTCTTGACCTGGAGACACTTCAGAGCAAGGAAACCTGCAAATAAAAAGTTAAATGCAACACTTTTGTGTCTTTTGAGAGTTATAACTTCAAGACATCAGAGCTTCTCTGGTGATGGAGGCAGAAGCATGTCCTCGGGAATGGAAAGAAAAGAGGATGACGAGGTCTGGCCAGCTGATAATAAAATAAATATCCCTGGTGGAAATATTTCAAAAGAAACATTTTTGTTGTTAGATTTCAGGGTTTCTGTGCAGGAATGTTTGAGGTTAAAGACCCATATCTAGTCAACTAGCTGTCATTTAACCCACAGTACTGTTTCCATTAATTACCTGTCATTTCCAAATGTTAACAAATGCTTCACTTGGATGTGGGAGGTGACAGTAAAAATGATTTGTTTGAGCTATCTCCTCTAACACAAAACCACCCTCCACACCGAGTGCACCGAGGTAATAACTATGCGGTATCATTACCGGAGATTAATAGGGCTTTTAATACAGTCATTAAACTGCAGTCTGAAATATGGATGACAGTCGTCAGCCATGATCGTATTCTATTTTCCATTTTCAGGGCGCTCCGAAGCTCCTCTGGATGCTGCGGTTATTGGTGCCGCCGGTGCCATCAAGAGCTAACAACATCCTGTGGCATTTACACTTCACTGGTTTCCAAACTACGGGGGCTGAGCTCGACTGCGCCGAGGCGGCCAATCAGGTATGCAGCGTTTCAGAATGGAGCTTCATAAATGATGTTTAACATTTTTACTTTAACACAACAGATATGTACAGTATATCCATTAGAGATAATGGTTTTTCGGGATATTGGACAATAGAGAATTAAGCCCTTTTATGAAGGATTATGTCGTTCAGAACTAATCCCATTCCAGCTAGACTGGATTCTGGAAGAAAGAAAAATGGTAACCCCTCGTCAGGATGTCCCCGTGTGAGACTTATGTTCACATTGAAATATCGCAGCAAATTTGAGAGATTTGACACCTTCTGTTTTTAAAAAAAAGCATCTTTTCTCTTTGGCCTTTGACACTGAGTTGTTGCTGTGTGTGTGTGTCTTATGTGTTGTTTTATCGCTGTGTTGTTAAATGTGCTTTATAAATACATTTGGTTGGATTGGATATAAGCCTTCATAGCTTCAGTGAATGCATGAAACAGACAATGACTTGGTCACAGCCACCATGTCCATGTGATTTAAGTGAGTCGTGTGATCTAATTTGCAGTTATTCTTAGTTTTGACTGTATTTTGTTGCAATATTACTCGTTTCGTTTTTGTTCCTTGTATACGTTGGGTTGAGTTCTTGAGGTCTTTAATTAAATTCCTTCGTCAACATGTGCAAAATGTCCTGAAAGGATTGGAATTTACCATTCCACCATTTCATTTACTTTATTTAGCTGAGCAGTGCATAGGTGCCTGGGGAGCAATGGGGGTTGGGTACCTTGCTCAGGGCTACCCCAGCCCTTTGACCCGGTGGGGACTTGAACCGGCAACTCTCCGGTTACAAGCCAAGTTCCCTTTCCACTTGGCCATGGATGCGAAATAAAATGGTTGGTCTGTGGTGTGTGTACACATATGCATATAGTATGGAATCATATTGTATCGTGTCTTGAGGTTAACAATTGTGGCCTTAAAAGAGAGAACTCTGAAATCATATTCATTCATTCATTCATTCATTCATTCATTCATTCATCTGTCATCTACCGCTTTATGAGGGTCCCTGGTGCCAATCCCTGCTGACATAGGGTGAAAGGCATGGTACGCTCTGGGCCACACGTGTGTATGTATGACAAACATCCATTCACTCCCACACACACATGGTTACTTTAGCGTGTCCAATTTACCTAATCCCCAAATCAGATTGAACTGTGGGAGGAAACTGCAGAACCTGGAGAAAACCCCCACACACACACACACACACACAGAGAACAAAGATTGAGATTATTTGTCTTATAATTTCAGGTTCCTTCTGATGGAAATTACAATGATCAGTTGGTGTTGGTGTTGATGAATGTTTTTTATAAGCACTCTCTTGAAGTTAAAATGTTTTGCAAAACTAATATTGGGTCACATGGTGGTGTTTTTTGCAGGTACTACTTCCTACACTTCCTATGTCCTACACCATGTACTTCCTACTTACTACGCTTTCTCCCACAGTCCAAAAAACATGCAGATTAGGATAATTGGACACAGATTATTAACGGTAATAATGTGGTTGCTCATCTGTGTGTGTTGCTGTGATGAACTGATGACCTGGTGTTCCCCGCCTTTCACCCTATGTCAGCTGGGATAGTCTCCAGCCTCCTGTGACCCTCATGTGCAGTAGACAATGAATGAATTAATGAAAACAAATATTTTCAGTGATGTTCAGCTAAAAACTTTAATATAAAATACTAGCTTTACTTATTATTATTGTTATTATTATTATTATTATTACCATCCTGAGAACACTTTTAAAGACACAATGGACGGCATTAACACAGCAGTTTTATGGCATACTAACAGGTTCTGCCAGCACCACAGCCCATAAATGGCATTTGCACATAAGTCATAGTCTGGCAACAGCCTTGACACATTGATCGACTGTCACATAAAACAGAATTTAGATGTGTGGCGCACTTTGCATTTAAACAGCTGTGTAAGTGTTAAAAACAAATACGATACTGTGATTAGCATAGCATCAGTTTTGGGGTGAAAACCAGGACACGTTGAAAATGAAAAGTATGTTACAGATAGTTGTCCGTGAGAAAATGATGAGCTTGAGCTTTTTGTTTGTAAATGGCTTCAGAGGTAGTCTAATGTCTGTGTTCAGCCTCGGCAAACAAACATCTAAGGAAAGCAAATCATCATTATTGGGAGTGTATCATCACAATAAATCAGGAAGTGAAGGAATAAATCTGAGGATTTGCACCAAATTTCTTTTTTAAAAGCAAATCAAGTGTTCTATCAATCTGTCTTCGGTATATTAAGTCCAACAAACTCAAGAACAGGATTGTGAAGATGAATGATCAAAACTATTTAAAACAAAACAGAACTTTACAAAGTTGATTTATCATCCATGTTTACACCTTTCAACATTTCAATGCACTTATAAAATAGATGGATTCTGATTAGATTAAATGCCATCAGACTATAAGCTTCTTGTTTGGGTCAGTGTCAGGATACGAACAGTCAGGATTCAAATCAACAACACCGTGTGACAGAGAACACGCTCTCATCTGTCGTATGACAATATCCTAAAGCTAACGAGCTACTGTATATGCTCAGAAAATTGCCATTTAATCATTTCTCGGTGCTCGAAGGCTCTTACCTGATTCACTTCTGACCTTAAGAGCAGCAGAGCCAGCTTCATGATGAAGCTCTACCGTTTGGAAATGTTAGTGTCAGTGCACGAATGCATTGCCGCCACTGCTGCAGCTTTTTCTTTTGTGAACTCCACCTTTGCTTTAATATCAAATCGCCTCAGCAAATGTACTAAACAGCCGGCGTGTTGTGTGTACGAAGCAAATGTTAAATGTTGTGAGGCATTTTCTCTGTGGCGTTAGATGCTGGTAACGTCTATGAAAAATGTTTTAAATAGTATAAAAGTGTAATATCCAAGTCAAAAGACACCGTAGTGATTTGATAAATATAAAATGTGTGATGGAATGCTGCAGTGCTGCGGGGATCCCCTTGCCCACGATCATGTTATGTGTGAAAAATGACAGTAATTACATAAATAGTTAAAGATAATCTCTCATTAAGGATGCTCTGTAAACACTTGATCTGTCTTGATGTGACTTGTGCGTGTAATCCCGTAGCTGTGCTTCACAGATGATCTAAAATCTCATCTCTTCGAGGTGGGAGATAATTCCTCGCGCCACTTTCCCGAGATTGAATTTGTCGCTCTCTTGTTCACGAGGATTGCACGGGATCACGCGTCATCAGGTGGATTACAGGATTTGATCACCGAGTGATTGTGCTTCTTATCTCGATCCGTCCGGTGCATTGATATCCGTGTGAAATGTGCATGTGTGCTACAGCCGCTCGCCTGTGGACCATGATTTAATTTAATATTGCACCTGTAATAACTGACGAAGTTTGATTTGATTACGTTTGAGCCTGAAATCACGTTTCATTGCGCCAACAGTCTCCAGTGAGTTTTGTTTTAGCTCAGGATTGGGGAGTGTTTTCATCACATGACTTTGTTGTGGCGTATGAATAATCTCAGTGTTATCACAGTGTCTGGGCTTTTGAATGTATAGCTTCATCGCATATGGTTACACGTTTGTCAGCAGAGGAAACGAACCGTAACCACGGCAGCAAACATGTGGGAGCACGGAGCTTAAATGTGGTCTGAGAAGGGTCGGGTATCATTAGGCTGTTATCGATACTGATACTGATCTCTTATTGATACTTGCTGGTGAGGATGCCTGAATACTGATGGAGAGCTGTGAGGAAAAGTACACATCTTCACCTCACCACCAGGGGGCATTGTCTTCTATTTAAGCCCTTTGCTAATAATTTACAAAAAAGAAAACACACTCTTTTGACATCTGTGATTGGAGTCATGTTTCCTTCCCTGTGCTGACGTCTGTGGCTGCTGCATAACTGACGTTGCCTCTCAGTGATTAGTTGTCACTTAAATTGGAAGTAACGCTAACGGCGTCTGTAGTATGAAGCAACATGTTTAATCATTTAATCTGTCAAGTTAGCGTCAGAGCCAGAGGGCTGCACGGAGGATGCTGCAATCCTGTCGTTAGCTTTGTTAAATGTGAGTAGGGACAGCGTGATACCACTTTTCCAGTTCCGATATCAGAAGCAGTCCGATCCAGTCCTTTTTAAACTATGAACCTGTTAGCGACACATTTCAAGCTATCAAATACATAGTTCTCACAACACATGAAAAATAAACAGCCCACAGCATGACTCAGCTAAAATGCAGTCGCTGACATTTTTACAGTCTGTACGATATCAGACACAGGGATTAGGGAATGGTTGGTAAGCGGGAAATGATCACGAACCATGTTAGCTGATTCTGAATTGTCCTACAGCGAGGTCGGAATAAATTCTACAAAAAATCAAGGCACTTATTGATACTTTAGTACTCATAATATCAACCCTAGGCCCGAGTGGCTCCCTTGAATTAGTTATGACTAATTGATTAAATTTTTTGGTGTTACACAGTCTGTCCATCTTCTACCGCTTCGCCTCCACAGGAGGGTCACGGGAGGTGCTGTGCCAGTCTCTGCCGACACAGGGCGATAGGCGGGGGTCACACCCTGGACAGATCGCCAGTCCATCACAGAGCCAGAGTAACATATTATGTCACAGAAATATTAATGATTTTACACAACTTAAAAGAAGAGTGCTCCGGCTGAGCACTGCAAAAAAAACAAAAAAACAACCTAAACAAACAAAAAACAAAACACAGTGACTTTGAAACAGGGTGTAATATATCTCAGCTTCCACTAAGATGCATCTTGGCGACGATGGGTGTTTTTGTCGATTTGTCTAGTGATGAATTAAATCTTGAACGGAGCCTCTATCTCTCTGCTCCAGGTTTATTATTTGTGTGAAATTAAACCCGGTTTCTCCAGTAAATGAGATTACAGTGAAACAGCTGACGCGGTGTTAACTAATGACCTCTATCTCTCCGCCCATCTCTCCCCGTCGCTCCCTACTTTCTCCCCCCTACTGTGACAGCTCTTGTCGGACATGGATTGCTGAGATCGGTACTGGTCGACCATCTTCAGCTCAATAACAATGTCTATCAACATTGCAAACAATCAATCACCCTATCGCTCACCTGAACACCCGAGCAGCCGTACATGACTCGGAGCACACAGTCAGGGACAGAAACGCTGGTCCCTGACTGGTCTGGAAACGCTGCAGGATTGTGGATCTGTAGCTGGATTTAGTTTTTGGCTCATGTTGTCACACTGATGTCCCTATTGTCCATTTCATTGTGTTTATTCTCCTTTTTTTATCGGTTTGTTCCTGCAACAGAAGAAACAAATACAAACGCTTAACAATTCACTTCAGACTCTCATTAGTAAGTCGAATTGTCGTAAGTCGTAAATGACCGTGGGAAAGTAGGAAAACATTAAGATATTAAGTTAACATAAGAATCTCAAGTCGCACATGATTCAAAGGAAGTTAAGCGCTGTGTTTAAAAGGCTGCTTTTTTCCATTATTATGTTAAAACATACAGTATATACAGAGGATATAATAATGTGCAATACCTTTTTTTTCAGCACAACCTACACAAGCTGAGGATTGTTTTTATTTTCACCATCTAGATAAACACACCTGAGGAAAAAGCACCCAAAATGTTAAAAATCAGATTGAATTTGAGAAATTTGGAAATACTAATACACATTCCAAAGTTCACTCGGCTTGTTTTCATGAACAAAAAGAAAAGAAAGACGTTCTATTTTGTGACTTCTGCACAATTACTGCTACTTTATATCACTGCTTAAAATGCAATATAAAATTAATCTGAACTTTGACTCAACAACACATAAGAAGATGAAAAATAAGCCTTAATATGTGACCTATAAAACCAGGGTAAAAGTAATTGTATTTAACTGTCAAAAGTACAGAGAAAAGATTCAGTAATGACTTTTCAGTGTTGCATGATGGGATATATTCAGCACTCAAAGTTGCGTCAATATCACCTGAAACAAACAATGATTTTGTAATAACGTTGTTGGCTTCATACACAACACAATCTTAATCTCTCTTACAAGACAAACAGTAAAACGAGAGTGCTGTTTTGGGGCATTTTAATCCCAAACTCTGAACATAACCTTATGTTCGCAGCTGGCGTTACCATGGTGATGTTGGCTAAAAGAGAGTCTCTTTTTCGTGACACTGAAGAGGTAGTTTGGCTGCGTTAAGGCAAAATGAAACAAACTTTGTGGTTAAGTGTGAGAAAAATGTTGTCGACATCTTTTCACACAAACGCGTTCACTACTTTATTTTTCCTACTCCTTTCAGATGTGAGGTTATAAATAAAAGTAGTAATATGACAAAAAAGAAAGATATGGAACACGTTATATTACTTAATTACCACAAACACTTGGTGTGGATGCTGCTTTTGTCTGATTTGTTTGCTTGTTGAGGAACAAATGGATTATTGACAGCTTTGTTTTCACTGTGAGAATGTCCTGCCGGCTATAGAAGACATTCATTTTTACATTTGTATGAAAAAGGCTCATTTAAATCTGCTGCCTTGGAGTCATGTTTTTTGGGGTGAATGAGTCTAGTTTTGAAAAAACAACACTTGTACGACTTTCTCTTCTGTTGCTCTTCCATGGAAACGGACTATGCAACACAAAGACCTTAAACACACCTGGAGGCAGAGATTCCTGCACACATCCCTCACCCCTCTGTGTAGACATTGTGACTTGTGGTTTTAATGAGGACTAGAGGCAGCTCCGTTCCATTGTCTGAAGTCTTCTGGAGAGCTGATTAGTGTTTCACACTAACCTGCAGCAGATCTAATTCACTGATGGTCTGAATTCATGCTTTTCCAATGCTGCTTATTTCACTGTTATCGCACCAACGTTGGAGGAAAGAAAACAAGATTATGTGGAACATAATCTCACCACAGGTCAACTTAAAACACTTGGCCCATTCATTTTACATGTGACATGAGAAAAGTGAGGTCTATCCATCCATCTATCTGTATGATAATACATATGTTTGAAGCAGAAAGCCTGCTTCTAATGCTGTAAGGCTGGATTAAAATGTATTTAATAAATAGAGCAGGTAACTGAATTGCTGTGCGTGACAATTCTGTGTGAACACAGTTGCATTGATCCCAGCTTTGCTAGCTTTACAACGCCCATAATCACCCTTATTTATTGTAAGAGCTGACAGTACACAATTTCCAAGTCTTAGTTTGTTGAGATGCACGGAGCAAAGATGGGGATTCGGGTTTAAGCAACACACTGCTCCTCTGGGAGTGTGTATGTTTGCACGTGTGTTCACGCATAAATGGGTGTTTTTCATAGCTTTTTGTCTTCTACTGTTTATAATCAGGTGCATGAAAGCAGCAGAGCCAGTACAGCACCGCTCTTATTACTGGCATCGTTTCCTTTTGCATACATGAGCAGCCCGAGTGTGAGTATTCCTCTGAGAAATGAATGCAAAATCACTTAATCAGCGTTGAATACTTTACCATAAATAATGCACAGTTAGTGTACGGTGGTCCGACCAAGTGCCCACTGCTATACAAGGCTCATAGCCTCAGTTTACCAGTTTAACGTTGTTTGAATCCGATTCAGTTCTGGATCGGCTTCGATTAGACGGTTCACACTCAAAGTACGAGGGACTATATGTGAATGCTACTGCCCTCCTGAGTCATTTAGCTCTAGAGTCATGGGGGAGGGGCCTGACTTGCTCTAAAAAATGTAATGAAACACATTTTTGGTCAACATTTGTACCAAAAAGTCTTGGCGCTGATACATCTCTGAAAATCTGTGTGTGTGTGTGAGCGGGTCAAGACATTTTTTCCCCACAACTTTAAAGGGCTTTTTCTGGGTTAAGACCTGGTTTTAGGATGTGGGGAAGCCACTGCTCTAGAGGACTGCACTCTCTCCCGTTCTTGTTTTGCTTTGCTGTGCTGCAGGTGCAAGGAATGTATCAGACGTGTTATATTCCGATCTTCAACTGCACACTGAAATGACAGAAGTCTGATTTTTGTAAACATTTGAAAGAGAAAATAATTACTTCAGCGTGGTAATGTGAATGTGGCACTAATGTGTGATTGTACATGATCTGGTCCATGATCTCTGTGTGCGTGCGTGTGTGTGTGTGTGTGTGTGTGTTAGTGATTCCCAAGAGAATAAATGACTCTGCACAAGTGCGTGGGTTTATTCACTGCAGTGAGGCTCATCAATAGCAATTTCCTTGAGCATGGAAAGGAACACACACACAAACACACGGTGACAGTCCCTCACTGAAAATCATCATCGTGTTGTTAAAGGCCATGTCAGACAGACAGAACAGATCTCTACCCCCCTGATGTAGCTTCTCGTCATTGTTTGTGCCACTGGCAAGGAGATGGTGGTGGTATGTGGACGATAAAGGTGGAGTCGCACCACATAGAAACTCCTTCTCCTCACACTTTAGACACTTAAAATCATATAAAATCATCTTGTTTTATACAGTTACAAGCAAAGTGAAGACCACTTGTCATGAGTAATAATTACCAGAAGTGATACCACTCACAGAAAGCAATGAGATAACCTTGAAAAGCTCCCATTTTTCCCCCACCATTTATCAATGGGGCAAACATTTGACCATTGAAACTATAGTAAAGGGGATTTTCTGTTTCAAGACAATTTTAATTAACGTGACTCTTTGTCCTTCCCTGTATAAGGGGAACATTTTATTGTCACTCCTAAAACACGTGACCGTATAAACTAATGGGAACCATAGTCACATTTTAAGACAATAATTAACTGCTTAATTAGCGCACAACAAAAAGCTGAAAAACATGTGCTCATCAGCCTGATAAATTATATTAGCAGAGGCAGCAGTGTCACCGCAAGCTCTTCTTAATGGGTTTTTGAAAAACCACAGGAGAGCACAAGTGTAAGGAAGAGCAGTGCTGCAGTGGAGCAGGAAGCAGCGGAATTTTCATTAGCAATAATGACAACAGGAGTAAAGTCGGAATCACAGCAGCTGTTATCATTTAAATCCTTTAAATAAATACTGGCAGGAGGCTCTGGTGAGAGGGAAGTGCTTGATGAAGGCAGAGAGGATGTAGAGGGTGGAGTCCACTCTTAAGCTCCGATGATGCAGGTGGTCACACATGAAAACTTGCTGTGGGTTTTTTTTTTTTTCTCTTCAGCCCAGTGATCAGCCACAGCAGGACCCCTGCTGCTCCGAGTGTGTGTGTGTGTGTGTGTGCGCCCTTTTCAACCTGTCATCCTCACTCATTCATGAATAATTTATCACAGACCCTATAATATCACATCTTTAGAATCACAGATTAACACACCAGGGGATGAGTGTGATAGGAGACTGAAAAAAAAGAAGAGAGCAAGACCCTCCTCTCCCACACCTGTCTGTCTGTGTGTGTGTGTGTGTGTCTGTCTGTCTGTGTGTGTGTGTTTTATGAACCTTTCCGGGCATAAACACTGACCTTGTTCGGACCAGTAGTCCTCACAGATACCAAAACTTGGTGCTAATGAGGCAGACCCTCATTTCTGGTAAATTTAAGTTAAGGGCTAAGGTTTGGATTGTGGTTAGGTTAAGGTAAGGGTTAGATATTTACTGGTTATGGTTAAAATTGGGATAATTCATTGTTCATGCTGTCCAAACGAATGGGAATCAATGCAGTGGCCTAAAAAGAACAGTTTTATTCTGCTTTACTCAAATGACTTCACGAGATTAGGATCTAACACGAGCATCCGTTCTTGTGTAGACTCTAATTAGGCTGCAAATGTAGAATGAGTTATTCCCCCCGTTTAATCGTAGGCTATTACTTTAATGCAATATTACATTATTATATTACTCCATTTTCCTAGATAGTAATAGATTTTATATATTAGATGTCTGTAAATCCTGCGTTTGTCACTCGACAATGCTTTTGTGGAGTGGTTTATGACAGAGGGATTATACGTACGTCATCTCTTTCTTCTGAATGTACAAGGCCAGCAGAATACAAAGTGCAAAAGTAAGATAAGTCGTCACTAAAAATCAATCAATCTGTCATTTTGGAGAGGACTCACACTTGAGCAAAACGTCGTGTCATCAATAAAGTTTTTTTGTGGCATGCACCGAGTGTGTGGAGTGAGTGCTTTACAAAGCAAGACTTGGAGAAACCTGTCTCATGGCAAGGTAAAGTGGGGAATATATTCCAGAGACACACAGCTTTAGATCAGCCTATTGTGAAGTAGCTATAATGTTTTTCTGTTTTTGCATAATTGCACCTGCTGCTTCTTGGCAAAGGTCACCTGTATCTAGCACGTTGAGTGTATATAAGTACTGCATTTAAAAAAATCTCATCTATTACTGTAAAGACACATTTCTCCTGCTTTAACTGTGTCTCATTGTATTTGCCGTAATTGTGCACAAGAGAAGTGAGGAGGAGAGTGCAGGCAGGATGGAGTGGGTGGAGACGAGTGTCAGGGCTGATGTGTGACAGACGGAGAGCAGCACAAGGGAAGTTCTACAAGATGGAAGTGAGACCTGCTGTGAGAGCTGAAGATAGAAATGAGCATATTCCAGGTTGAGATGGTTTGGTCATGTTCAGAGGAGGGATAGAAGAGGACACAAGGCCGAAAAGAAGAAGACTTATGTTTACATTTGTAAATCAAGGCTGAAACTAACTATTATTCTCATGATCGATTCATGTGTAGAATATATTCTCAATTAATACATTAATACATTGGTTATTTCATCCTTAAAATGTAGAAAATCAGGTTTTTTTGATTAATCAATGATCAAATAAGTCACATTCTTGTCATTCTGAGAAAACAAAAAACTTTGCTCTTCTCAAGCAGTAAATTATCTTTTAGAACTAATGAAACAGGAAGCACTAGAACACATTGTTGTGATCCTGCGTCTCACTTTGATTTAAAGGACAAAATCTGTGTGTTCATGACACATTTGGAAATGACCCCGTCTCACTCGGCAGCTCTGGCTCTCTCCTGCTGTTTGTGCTCTCGTCCTGGACGCGAGCGCTTCCTCCGTCACCCCTGTTATTGTTTTTTATGACGGAGCAAACTGCGGGCTGTCCACACTGTCACTGACCATATTCCAAAAGAGATTAAATGGAAGATTAAAGGTCGTTAAAATCCCGCCGTTGCACTTTATCACACGTTTTCACAAGGGTTTGTGTAAAATATGTTGTGTTGTCATTTAGCATAAATCCGGTTGTAAACATTAACCCAAAAACTTGCTTATTAAATATGAGTGATTTCATTTTCCTCATTATAGTTTTTTTTTTCTTTCTTTACAACTTCATTTCATGTATGAATGAATATGAGCTCAAATCATTGTCACCGTTTGACGACGCAAATGTGGAAGTATTTAAGGTGCAGGCTCTGAGGTGTGTTATCACAACTGTGAGGGGAGGCTCTTTGAATTTAATGAAGCTTCTGTTGTTTGTTACCCTCTTTAGTGTGTTGAGAAAGTGGAAGAAACAGAGTGTGGTGCAGAACATCTGTTCAGAAAGAGCTGCTAACGCGGGCTAAACAAACCTCTGACACAGTCATCCCAATACTGTTATCACATGGCAACTTTATTATTTCTTTACAGTGTCTCTTTGCAGTTTTTTATTGTTTCAGAGACATTTTTCAGTGTTCCGCACAGGTGGAGAAATCATTTGTCGCATATTATCTCACGTAAACAATAGAAATAAGGGTTACAGCTAAAATGACTGGGAATATTTGAATAAGCTGCCAAATCAATATCAGAAAGACTGACTGTTTGAGTAAGCACTGAACAATAATTTTAATTTTTAGATTAAATAGTGCAATTCAAGGATCAGAACTTAAAAATATAAATTGTTTCTGACACACACACACACAGTGACTCATTCAGCCTTTAAGTGTTAGTCGTACAGTGGCTAATGCGCTCTCTTTCATGAAGTGTTTTTCAAATTGTCAATGACAAGGGCCAAAAAAAATAGATTAGTTGTGTTGTTTGAAATTCTTAATGTCTTCCGTCACCTTGGGTCTCAATTCATGCCTCAGAGAGAGACAGACAGACAGACAGACAGACAGACAGACAGACAGAGAGAGAGATCTTTTTATGCAGCACTTTTTCTATCCAACATCTATCAGTGACCGAGCAGACAGGCAAGAGATATAAAATACAATACAATTAATGTAATGTTTATTTACAATAATCAAAAATCAAACAAGAAAATATGTTAAAATATATTAGAAGGATAAAAAAACTTAATAAAAGAACTAAACATTTGCAGAAAATAACATCACCAAGAATGACACACATGGGGAACGTAATTATATCATGGTTGATCAGACATTTGGCAAAAAGGGAAGAGACATTGACTTAGTTATGATCAGATACAACAAACAATAAAGAAAAGTAATCAAAATAAGTCGAAATTACAAGAACTAGTGTTGGAAATGTGACAAGTTAACTAAAATGTGAGCATTTTGGTCTTGAAAACTGATATTTATACAACTGGAATGTGTCCAGTCGCGTATTCAAATGTCAAAATGTGGTGTTTTAATGTATCTTATGTTGGTTTATATGTGATAATATAACTTATGATGTATTTAATGTATAAAATTAAATACAAGCTCAGCAAAAAGATGCTGCTTTGGCCCTCACACACACACACACGTCTAATCCTAATCCCTCGCCCAACAATGATAATACTACTACTACTAATAATAATAATAACAACAACAATAACAATAAATACTGGCATGTGTATTACATAATAGGCAATTCATTCAGCAGAAAAGTCACCTTCGGTTCATGAGAAAAACAAGGAGAGAAAATAAACAACCATATTAGGTCTATTTCCCACAAGTGCCCCTGCTGAAGGGCAACTTCATTAGTGCTACAAACCTGAGAACAAATGTGGCAACAAATGAGTCAATAACAAACATTTATATAACATATATATGTTTGTTATTGACTCGTTTGTTGCCACGTGTGTCTTTCACTGGCCCCTTTGTGACCCTTCAGCCGTAGATTTATGTATCATTGACAGCCGTCTCTCCTCACCCTGCGACAGCAGACAGGCGAGGCATCAATCTTTGCTCCCTAACTGAACACGAGGCACACAACACCCACCGGGACGCCGGACGATCGATATTCAGAAAACATTCTACCTTCCACTTCCTACTGGCCCTGCGGGAGGCACACACACACACACACACACACACACACACACACACACACACACACGAATGCACGCACACACACACAACATCAGGGAGGCCAGAGCCGCTGACATGTCAGCGTGCTGCAGGCAGGTAGCAGTGAGCAAAACCCCCTGTGGTGAAACCTTAAAGTGTCATTAGCTTCCTCTGTTGCAGACACCACCTGCCTGGCTGCCATTCAGCATCTTACATGCACACACACACTATGCACTTGGATGAAAACGAAAGGGAACACACACTCAGCACTACAAAAAATACATGTTAACAACAATAATAATAATAATAATAATAATAATAATAATAATAATAATTTAAAAAATAAAAAGATAGAATCTGACCGAGGCCGGGCCTCAAAATCAAATCACCTGGCGGCCACTGAACATTGAAAAGTCCCAACTGTTCAGTAACATCTGTCCTGTTGTAACGTACAATAAAGAATGAGTAAGGAGAGTCTTGGTGGTAAATGAATGATCCAAGAGAAAATGGTATCTGTAATTATAATCAGCCTATACATAATTGGCAGGCAGTCACTTTAAACAAAAGAGCGATATTGTCTGGCCCTTCTCATGCAACCTCACTTCTCTCCTCCTCTCTTGTTCTCATCCTTGGCTTCCATGTTTTGCCCTCTGGCACTCCGGATCGTCTCGTCTGCCTCTTCCTTTGATCCTAACACACCACATCTGGAATGATTCCCATGACGGGAAAACACAGAGGTTGCTGTGACAACGCCAGGAACTCATCTCTGTGGAATTTGCTGAGTAAATGTCACTCTGGGCCCAGACGCAGTATGTGCACACACACACATGCAGTCATCCCTCTCCCAGCATCACCCTCCCATCTTAAAAAGCACAGCAGCAAAAGCTCCAGAGTCGGCTTTGCTGGAATTATACTAGAAATATACCAGATTACGCCGCTTAATCTGGCAAGAAAATGGTCCTTTAGCGAGGGATTGGTCCAGCGTCACCTGAGGGTCAAGAAAACGGAGCATGTGAGCAGGCAGAGAGAGCCTTTGATAAGGAAATATGACACGACCATTTAGTTTTCTTTAAAACAGGAAGTGCTTGTGTTTCTGTGAGGGTGTAGATACAGGTGTAGACATCAGCAGCCGAACACATGCTATTGTTCAGCATGTTGCTGTGAAAGTCGGCCGGTTTGCGCTGAATGTGAAGAACAACAGGGGCTGATGGGAATGTGTTTAGTTTTGCAGACATTTGATCTTTTTGCTCATTTTAAAAAAGGTTTGTGTTGAGCTTTATTTGCAGAAATTACTCAGGAATGAGGATTAAAGAGACACAAAGAGTCAGGTAAACCAAGCAATCTAAAACAATAGTTCCACTTGCCCTTCAGCTGAAACAGCAGACAATACGTTCTGTGAAATGAAATCAAACTAAATGAAATGAAATGAAATTAAACTAACTAACTAAACTAAACTCAATTAAATTACAAGAAAAAGGAAAAACAAGATTCACTGCAAAAAAAGGCACATCATTGAAGAAAGCAGAAAATGCTCAAAACATTAAGAGCATGATTTATTTTATTTATACCTGTGTTTGTGCTAATATGCAGTACAGTATACATTAACACGCATGTGTTCTTTTGCTAATTTAATCCTCATCACGTTAAAATTCTTCACCCAAAGTCACACAGGTACCGTAAATACAGATGTAGATTTCACAAACCTGGCACTTCCTGTGGTGTGTTCCATTTGTAGTCAGACGTCGGCTGCCACCGCATACTCTTTGCTTCCTTTAATAGTAACCTCACTCCCACTTCCGACTTCGGAGTTCCAAAGTAAAAAGAAAGCGATTTTTTTTTTGACCGTGCTGGTCGACAGTTCTGAGGTGGAAACTTTTCAGTGGCAAAAAGACAGAAAAGCAGCTACGGGGAGGAAGAGGCAGAGTGGGTGTGTTTGTGTTTGTCTCTGTGACGTCCCATAAATACAAAGACAAGGCTGTCGTATAAAATGCGGCAACACAGCTCCATTCCGTTGTGTTTCATCAGCCTGCGTAGGCTGTTCTCTCCAGCTCTGTGTTTATGCAACTGCTTATCAGATACATGCCAGCCCTCTTATCATAGTGCATGTCTGCAGGCTGCGAGTGGGTTCACTCCAAAACTTTTCCCCAAACTAAGCGATTGAGACCAAACGGAAACTTTTAGTCCTCAAGACTCGTTGCCCGCTGAATGAACCCCGACAGTTCAAATCCCATTTCTGCAGCGTGGAGAAAAGAGGAGAGGGGAAGAAATGGTGGGAAGGAGATGAGCACGGGGGGGAGAAGAAGGAAGAAAAGATGTGGCGGGAGAAAAGGGGAGGGGCTGTCATGCTCTGTTGTCTCATGTAGATAAGAAATAAGCTCATATAGCTTGAAATCTCCCTGGATGTGCTTTCAAAATGGTGCATAAGCAGATATTAATGTATTAATGGGAGCAGCGTCTACATTTATTAATGTACTGAATGACAGGGTGATTCATGTGGTTTTTGTGTGTTTGCACGTGTGTGTTTGTGTGACTCTGACATCTGTGAGCTGTCATGAAGTGTGTGTGTGTGCGAGTCTGAGAAGGACCAGATGCTGACGCTGATCTTCACTGTTGTCATGTCATTGTAATGCCAGACCACGTGACACACGACACATCAGACCCATGATCGGGATGGGAAACCATGTCGGATGTTTCCAAAGCTGCTTCCCACCGTCTCAGCTGTCATCTCATCAAACCCGCCTCTCGTGCACAAGGGGGAAAAAGTTTGTGATTGGTTTTCTTTCTTAGAATATTCTGAAGTTGGCCAAAACGGCGTCCTGGACAATTTTCATTTTGTTTTTTTGAAACAAGAAACAAACAATATCCGGCTGTCAATCACACTGGTGTCCACTTATATGAGCCGGGCTATTTCCCTCAACCTTGAAACATCGTTTACAAAACTGACATGAGGTGCTATTGAGGAAGACCTGACACTAAGTGACCATTAAGTGAGAAGATGGCTGATTCAAGCTGCTTCCAATGAAATGAGTTCTTTCTGCAGCCCACGTCATCGCCCCTAGTCTTGATGACCACTCAAAGTTTGCCATTCACCCATTCACATCCATTCACTCACACTTTCATACGGCACATCTAATGTGAAGCGCATTTTCTATCACTCGTCTTTCATACCCATTCACACGCCGCCGCCACGACCGCCAGGAGCAACGTTAACGTGTCTTGCCCAAGGACACGTGTCGACCAGCGGAGCCGAGAATTGAATCCACAACCTTCGAGTTGGAAGACGACTCGCTGATATCTTGGACCCTGGTATACTCGCGCGTCGGGGTCCTGTCGTATCTAATGTCACCATCGGGTGGCGGCACAAGTCTGGACGCATTCCTACCAGAGAAGAAGAGAAAGGTCCTTCGGGCAGAGGAGGAAAATATTGAACATCTTGCATGTGGCTTGGATTTGTTGTACCTCACACATCTGGACTACATTAAAAACCTGACCTATCCTTTAAGTTACAATCTAACATTCATTAACAAATGGAGACAAAGGAATCGTTGAGTTTGGGTTTGCTGATGATCATCCCATTCCCTTTTTTTTTGTCTCTCCTAGTAGTTCTTTCTATTTCTGTCCTCCCCCTCCTGACAGAGGTTTTCATTTTTCTTTTGCAGCTTGCCTATAGGCGCCTATATTATTCATGAACTCCATATTGTTTTTGGGCTGATGCAGAATACATGTTTTCCCTCCTATATTACCTACAGCATGCCATACGTTCTCCCCTCCAAAGACTCATCCACAATTTAGCAGGGCCAAACTTCACGATGACTGTGGGTTAGTGCATTAATAATTCATTCATTCCTCTCTGTTCATATTGTAGGCCAATAGTGGACTCAGTGACAATACAGTGCATTGGAAAGGAGGGGGTTTGTGTGACAAAGGCTTTGAAGCAGACTTAATCTTGGCGAGCTGACACTGACACCTTGCATGTGTTCGCTTCTGTTCTCACGCCTCGCTTTTTGGCCACTTATGCAGACGGCGGAGTTGAGGCTCGTGAAGAGTTTCCCAAGTGCAAGTGTTTCCATGTTCTTTCTTTCTTTCTTCTTTGCTTAAAGAAATGTTAATAAATGAAAAAACATAAAATCATGTCACTAACACGCATTCATGCAACCTTTATTGATAATCCGGAGATGACTGAAGCACACGGAGACAAAAGCAAGAACAGCATGGATGAATATATTAAAGGGGATTCATTAAAAACTATTGGATCACAACAGTTTTCTTGAGATCTGAACCACCAGAATATTCATATATGACATTTAAACACGTTAACATTACATTTCTACATTGATTCAGTGTCATGTGATTAAACATTGTAGGCAAAGCTTTCTGTTTTCCAATGAATCAGTGCTCAGCTGATCAGTTTATCTACATTCATATGCAGATCACTGTGAATAGAGACAAAAACTCACTCGTAAAGTAGATGGTAACAGGAGATGAATCATTGGCCCAATACCAGCTCTCTACCTAAGAAGCCTGTGTCCCCCAAAGCTGATTCATCTTCAGACGGTAGCTGTGTCTCTTTTTCTCTGTTTTCTCTGGATAATAATGTTTTTCTTGTTACACTTTCCTTAGTTTCTTTCTACCATAAGTCTAATTTTCTCCTGAACATGATATAGTGTCAAACCTAAATGCTGTCAAGGGAGAAAGTACATATTTGTACAATTACAGTGTGTGCGCTCTGAGCTGAGAATATCAGCACTGAGTATGTATGAGGTCAAATTTCTCTCCATCATCATCATCACGCCATTCATGCCAACGTGAAATTAGCATCTTCTGGCGTCTGTGCATCGACTTCTTATTTAAACTCGCTGTATGAAAACTTCTCATTATGTGAGCGCAACATTACACCAACCACTTCTTTTCCTCCTGCCTGGCAGCTCCATCTTCAACATGAACGTTTAAGCACAAGTTAAATTCCGACTAAAAAAACGCTCCTCCCTGAAATGCGGAGTGACCGTTTGCCAAAATGATGATCTGTGTATTGACAGAACTCATTGAACAGTACATTACTTTGCTAAATATACGATTTAAACGTCTTTGTGTGCCGCAGCTGAACAATATGTACTAGTAGAACCTAAAACAAAGCACGGCAGGTTCTTACAAAGAAGTGCACACCTGCTGACAAGGTTTCACTTTACTTAGAAATCAAATCAGTGTGAGGAAAGTAGGTATGCAAGTAACATATGTCTTTGAAAAGTTCCACTCAACTTTTCCACTTTTCTCTTACTTTCCTCAGCTGTTTCCTCCCAGCTGTCTTTCTGCCACTCCCCCCCCCTCCATCATCCAGCCCTGATATTTGTAAGTCGCAGATTTCTATGCCAATAATCTGCCCCATCAAATGTGATGACATGCAAACGAGTTGCTTATAACATGACGGTAATCAGCGCGTGGCTCTTTCGCCATCATACTGGATCTAAAAACGGCTGTGGAAATGATACTAAAGCCAGTCATTAGCGAGATGGGGTGACTCATTATGCGTCGTGTGATTATGGCTCATACACTTCCAAGATGAGTAATCCGTGTTATCCGCGTACTTCACGTACAAATGTCTGCCTCGGTGCAAGTTCCACGTGGAACACTTTTCATGTTGTGTTGAATAAATCCAACACAAAATGGAAAACATGGTGTCGTGAGCTTTTCTTTCCTTCATAAGCCGCCGAACATGTAATTACAGCTCATGCATGTTCATCGCTTTCTATTTACAATGTCTGTACTGACACACACTTCTGTGAGCGGGGTCAGTGCCGGGGTAATTATTCTTCACTCACAGTCTGATTTTCATCCATCCTTAACCTCTGACCTCAGTCTTGACCTTCAGGACCAGGTTTTCTTTGTGTGTGTGTGTGTGTGTGTGTGCAGCAGACACTGAAGCGGTTTCATTAGGACTGCTGGATCCCAGGAGGGGGACATGTGAATAATTACCAATTAGACTGTTGTCAAGAGCCAGTGGTGGTGCAGCTCTGTGGCGGTGTGGGGGAGTACATGCCTACTTACTTGTTCAACATGACTGTGCTTAAGTGTATGTGTGTGTGTGTGTGTATGACAGGCTTTCTGATTGCTCTCCAAGCAAGTGGAGCGTACAGTCATGGCTGTTAACAAGAGAACATTGTTTAATCTAATGCTTCAGCCATTTGCCCGAGTTTTTGTCAGCTTTGTCACCTCATTATAAAGTAGCCGTGTGGATGACACACTCTCAGTCTCTTCCTGTTAGTGGCCGAGTGTTTTTAGTAGGGTTGGGTATTGTTTGGGGTTTCTGACGATACCGATGCTGAACACAATATACGGAAGGAATAATGCGACTACGACGCACCCTCCCGTGCAACATCAAGCACGATGCAAAGTAATTAATGAATTAGGACGAGCGGGAAAAATAAGAATCGCATCACGCAGCTGCTGTTGCTGTTGTGGAGACAGCATCTCGGTTTACACACACGTTTTATATCGTTTTATCTTAGATGAAACAAACACAGTCTAGCGTTAAATGTTAAATGTTTGGACCGTACGTCAACAACAACACTCTGCTTAGTTACTTTTAAAATCATAATTTGCAAGAACCTGTCACAAAACAGACAAAGTAAAAGTGCAAAGTAGTTCTACTTTCTTGGAATAACCTTATTTGCTTCCCCCCCTTTTTATCACAGTTGGCCTCTTTGCCTGGTTTGACTCTCTGCGTCTGTAGTCGCTGTTTTATTATCTTAGTCCTTGTCCTTTCATTTTATTTTATTGCGTTACTTTTCGTCAAGGTGGTGTATTTTAAAGTATGTTTTATTATTAGTGGCTTTCAGTTTTTGAAAAGCTTTTAATGTTTAAATTCTAAATAGATTTTGCAATATGAATCGGATGAAACCATAATCATAAAACCAATCTTGTAATAGCTCAGATAAGAGAACGGAAAGATAACAGGCATTTTTCTGCCTTTATTCATCTTAGGTTCCACCTTCTTCTTCTTCTTCTTCTTCTTTTTCTTCTTCTTCTTTACATTATAAACTGTGTGAAGTGATATATGATGTAGGTTTTTGGAGTACAGATTATTGCTTCTTTAACAGTGGATGAAGGCCTGTGTGGAGAACAGGAGGATGGAGGAGGGCAGTGTCTGACACTTCAGTCAAACTCACCTTGCTGCTGCCTCAATCCCCACTTCTTCCCCGTATTTCCCCTCATTTCTCATTCTGCTTGGTTTGTTCTGTGACACGATGAGATGAGATGGGATGATAGGGGAAGAGGCGAGCTATGGTTGGATGATTGGTTGTATTGTCAACTCTCCATCTCTCCTTTTTCCTCTCAGTGTGTTCTGCTTTCCCCTTTCTTGATCTCACCACACCGTTTGTTTTACCTACAGCTCCACAGCTTCCTGCCTTTGTGGGTCTCTCCCCTACGTCTTTCACTCCTGCTTTGCCTGAAGGACGACGAGCCTTTCAAAGAGACAGAGACGTAAAGAGAGAGAAAGGAAGGACTTTATTTGTTTTTGAGTTTGCCTGGCACTCACCCCTTCACCTTTGTCTTAAATCCTGTTGTACAGGAAAACAAACGCAGCCTCTCTTCGTCTCTGTTTCTCTTACTTTTACCTCCCACTTCTGGAAATCAATGTTTTGCCAAAGACAAACACCCTGTCTCCATGTCGTTGTCTGTCACAAATCTCCTCTGCTCCTCTGTATATCATCATCATCATCATCTCATCATCATGTCGCCCTCTTTGTTTGCTTTAACTGAGTCCATTTAAAGCCTCAATCCAGACCCCATCGTGTGATAAAACCAGGTCAGAAGTGCTGGATGTTCTTTTCAACCCTTCAGAATCACAATCAGAAAATGTGCACATCAAAAATGCTGTAATCAATATGTGCACGATGAAACGAACATCTGGCACAAACATCCATGAAACCCCCTCGTGAAGCCGCTATTGGATGAATTACCATGAGATTCTGTGACGGTCAGACATGGCGTGTAGCCCCGTGACACCGGTGAATCCTCTTGTGCCACCATTTGGTCAAATTCTGCACAATGCTTTGATTTATGACCTTGTATGTACTTTATTGATCTCCAGGAGGTTTAATTCATTTGCAGCTTTGCACATCCACAATCACGCAAACAACAATCAATAGGTACACGTCAAACGCACAGATCCACAGACAAGCAGAGGTCAGTGAAGGACTTACTAAGGTGTGCAATGAACTATAATGAATAAATAATATTATTGAAAGGACTCATGTTGGAGTCTAGGAACCTGATTGCAGAAGGATTTGGAGTCTTTAGTGTTCAGTAGAAGTAGAGGAATTTTACACAATATCTCAAAAGTGCCTTGAGGGCTTGGTTCAAATATTCATTTGGAAATGTGATATTTCAGGAGTAACCTTGAGGCACCTTGAGTGCTCACTTAGACTCATGAATGAAAGCCAAATGTTGAGATTACACAAACAGGTTTGTGGCCACACTCACGTGAAATAAAGCAAGATTATTAAGATAATTTAGACTTAAGCCCACGTGAATAAAGGTGAACTATCGCTTTCGGGTCAATACGTGCATGTGACACGAGTGTGGAAGAAAGAAAAGGATGTTTCTATTCTAGTTGTTGGGTGGTAATTTAGTGCAGAGATTCAAATATTAGCACATCGGTAATTGAAAATAATGAATGTGATAAACAGACAGGATCAACGTCAGCACCATTGCTTCGTTATTTTAAATATGTTTGTAATGTTGATAGAAGAAGAAGAATCAAATGAATCAGTGAAGTCTTTTTCCTCTGGCTTGTAAACACTTGATTTTTATTACCTGTTGCAATTGTAATTATATGTAGTGCTGAAAAAATGTACGAGACCACCACTCGACAGCATTCTTACGTCATTATTATGTTTCTGTAATGGTTAATACAACAGTGTATAGAAGCTCTGAAATGATATTTTTAATGCTAAAATGTAATTATTATTGTTAGCCATGAATGTTCAAATTGATTGCCTTACAAAAAAATTGGTATTATTATTATTTACGTCAAATTATAGTTATTTACTTACAGAAAAATCAGTTTTCGTGGTTGAATTTGATGCTTGATTAATTTCTGACTTATCGGAGAAGAAGCCCAGTGAGCTCAAATGTGGGTACAACTATACATTTTTATTTTATGAATAATAATTATAGTAATAACAACAGTTTGTGTGTGTGTGTGTGTGTTCTAAATATTACTCATGTAGTGGGGACCTACAGTAAATCAAGACGTTATTTTTACTGAAAACATGAATGTGCAGGCACAAAAACGCAGATTAAAAAAGGTACACAAGTCGTTTTCATGTTTATTTAAATCAGTTATTATTTGTTCATTCAGGGATTTTCTACTGGAGGTTGCAGGGAACTAGAAGCAATTTCCGACTGACATGGGTCTAACAGAGGGCTACACCCTGGACAGGTCGCCCATCCATCGCAGGGCCTGTTATTTTGAGTATTATTTATTAAAGTGCAGTATTTTATCAGTATTTTATCAGGAAAACATAAAAACAAAAGAAAAGACACAGGGTGCATTTTCATCGCGTTGTCCATCAGGATGTGAAATTGTGTGTGAGAAAGAAGTACAGTGCGTGTGCTCACATGTGTGAATTTTGTGAGTGGGAGTGGAAATGTGAGATTTCCCCTGTTGGTCGAGCGTGTCAGTCCTGTCAGTGGATGAACTCATCTCAGCAGCAGCCTCACGCCACCGGCTGCTGCTGCTGCTGCTGCTGCTGCTGTTTACTCCTCCTTCAACTCCTCCCTCACGCATCTCTTACATGTCCAACAAATACGGAGAGGGAGTAACACGCACTCATGATATCATCTCCTCCAGTCCTTTTTATCCCACGAATCACGCACGGAAACTGTGGAATTCGTAGTGGATTTGCGGATTTGAAAACACAAAAAAAACAAAGTGGTTCTTTAATTCTCATCAGGAGATTTAAAATCTGGTTCAGGGAATTGCAGATTAACCTTTCTCAGATTAGTGTGCAGCAGTGGGTTACTGTGATTGAACCCACGTCAGGCCAAACGGAGTGGACCGACTGACCCAGTCCTCTGCTTCTTGTCAGTGTTTGTTCATGACACTGTGCATATTACACAGAGAGACGAGAGACTCAGATGTTAATGCAGATTATTTTACTGCTCAGTTTCAAACAAAATAGTCTGCTTTCTCTTCCTTTCAACCAAAGGAATTCAACACACATTGAGGACAAATGTTTTTCTATTAAAAAGGTGTGTCTGCGCTCACATATCAAACACAGTCAGTGTTGATAAAAAGAGGATTTCAAAATTGAATCGCAGTTCAGCAACAGACAGAATTCCTCAGACGGTGTAGAATCATGGCACACATTATAGAAGTTACACTGAAGATTTCAGGACATTCTGTGTGGCCAACACTCTCTGATTTAACACTGATAATATATTCATATACAGCTAAACTTATCTCACGGTCCTATCTTCACGGAAACAGAATTAAATGTCTTTTTTTTTTTTCCTTCCTTCCTTAGACCTGATTTCAAATAGCATTTCAGGGCTTGGAAAACACTGTTTCTGTGTGGCGGGTTCACCCAGACTTAGTTTCACAGTGGAGACCTGATGTTCCTAAACACTCAATAAAGAGACATCATTAGACGCAGAATCTATGCTCTATTCAAGGTTCAGAACTCACCACGCCTGACCGTAACATTTATCCCATCCGACTTTATTTATAAAGACAAAACAGTTGGCCAAAGTGCTGTACACAGACATGGCAAATAACAATAAGACAGTAAAACTATTTGGAGGTGGATTGGATCAGTGGTTAAGACAGGTACCCTGCGTGCAAAAGACTTCATGGTCGCAAGTTCAACTCCACCCCTGGCTGATTGTACTCAATTCCCTTGTAAGTCGCTTTGGATAAAAGCTAAATGACATGTAATGTAATGTAATGTAACAATTCAAAATGAGTAAAAGCCCACAAACGTGTTTTAAGAGAGGACTTAAAGACAGGAAGTGAGTCCAGTCTAACAGTGACTGATCTGCCGCCCTGATAGAGCATGAGGGAGCATGCGACTGAAGCCCATGAAGACATTTAAAAAGAAATATCAGAATTTCTTTATCTGTAAACGAACTGAAGTGCTGCTAAAACTGAAGTCATGTGCTCTCGTTAAAAGCCGAGCAACTGTAGTCGAGCAAGTGACGCCCCAACATGGAGGGCACTGCAGTAGTCCCAGCGAGTTATAGAGTTATAAAAACATGGATTAAAATCCCATCGTGATGCTGGGAAAGAAATGGTTTACCCTTGGCGGGTTACAAAGAGCTGGATTTTATCACTGAGTTAATCTGCACGTCAGATTTAACATCGCTGTCCAGTCTTACACCCAGGTTTACCCAGATCAACATGACCTCAGTCTTTTATAGACACTTCATGTTAGTTAGTTTTAGTTTTTATTAACTTCCTCTGCATTTTGACCCATCCTAGAATTAGGAGCAGTGGGCTGCCACACTGAGTGCGCCAGTTGGGGATTTGAACCGGCGACCTTCTGGTTACAAGTCAAGTTCCCTTTCCACTTGGCCGCAGGCTAACCTGTGTCTGAATCAGAGGTAGCGCCACGTCCTCACGTGTTTCCACAGCCTTGGGAACAGAAAACTCCTCAAAATATGATTTATTAACGTGTGCTGCGCCTGTCTGCAAGTATCTGCAGTAAAGTGTTGACGTGTGAACCATCCCATAGTTCTCGTTCATGCAACAACTGCTGCGCTGCGTTAACGGCCCGTCACTCCTCACATCTGTCACAGCTGCAGAGGAAGAAAGGGTTTGAGAGGTCATGTGGGTGAGAACGAGAGCACGAAACAGAGACATATTCTCACACACACACACACACACACACTCTGTGGTGGCAGCGGGGGCCGGGTTGTATAATTTGATTTGGATTAAGTGTCGCTCGCAAGAATGACACAAATTCTACAGGGATTAATCCGGCTTTAATTCAATCTAGCTACGGCAGCCTGAAATAGCCCCGCTCCGGTCCTGCTGTTCCTCTGTGAACGCACAGCTGCACCTGGCGGGGGGTCCACAGGCCACTCATGGAGACGCTGTCCACACGCACGTGTCTTTCTCTGGTTGTGAGGACATTTCAGTTGCTACTCAAAACGACTACTAAGATAACACTTTGATTTTTAGGGTCAGAGCGTGACAGTGTGTCGATAATCTCGCTCGCTTGCTCTACATTTGGACAATTTTCTTTTTCTATGAGAAAAATGTGGAATTAAATCAAATTCCAGATATAATATCTTTTACTCTGAAGGTTAAATGTTCGCTGTAATCATCTCATTTCATTTCGACTTATATGTTGTCATTTTTGTATGGTTTATGTATTTTATTGTGTCACATTGCCATAAACTCTTCCACTCTGGAACTATGTTGAAGTGCATTGTTAATCCATCAATGAATAACATCACAGAGGATTTGGCTGAAGTTTCAGGACTAAATGAGTCATCAAGCTGAAGAGCAACGGGCTTGTGTTTTCATTATGAAGCCAATTAAAAGTTAGTGCAAACGACAAGTATAGACTCTTTGTGGGGGAGTGTTAACTTGATGTGAAACAACCGCTCGTCTCATATACTATTTAAGACGTTATTATTCCACTTAGCAAAGTCTGTGACTGAGAGGCAAATTCATGTGCACAATCTTTCATCTCTCTTTCATCCACCGTCAGTGCATGTTGCAGTTAAAACCGGCTTTGAAAACTCTCAGTGTCTGCAACTGCTTTTGGCAACTGCACGACCCAGACAGAGAGAACCCGCTGTGCTGTGTCGGCAACAGTTCTCTGCTGTTGTCTCTCGGCCATGTAATTGTTGGCGAGAGTGACATATTGTGCAGTAGGTTTGTTTTCGTATAAAAGAGGAATTCTGTGTATGTTTTATAACCGCACACTTTATACTGTAAATAGAAAAAGGGATTAACTTAAACAGTCTGCTTATGTGCTTTGGCATGACTGTGACTGATTTCATGACTGTGTGTGTCAGAGAGACAGAGAGATGGGGAAAAAAAGCATTTCACTTTGCCTTTTGGCTGAACATCCATTAGAAAACCACACACACACACACACACACTGTTCTCTCCCACCATCTGCCTCATCAGTATTGTTTGGCTCGTTGCCTGTAAGCAATCTACAGTTCAACACAGTTTCCTCTTAAAGGGATCATTGACTGGTGAGTTGGATCCCACAAGTGACGTCAAAGCGTCCTTAATCATAACTGCTGTGGTCTCTTTACATCGGCATCTGTGATCACGAGGGCAGGAGAGGTAACAGTCGCGGAGTTGGTGCCGATTTCAATGCAAATCACTTGTGAGTGCACAGGATTTAAATGTGAGGAGAGTCTGGAAGGCTGAAAAATGATTGTTTATTCAACAACACTGCACTTTTTAAATAAATCAACCCATGTATGTGTGTGCGCGATATGCAACAATAATAAAGGCACTAATATTAATAGTAATAGTCATTGTTTAGCATCAATTTTGGTTTTATAGCCAAACACATACTCTCATTGTAATGGAATACAACACTTATTCTTTCTGTGTATTGCTTGTTTCAGCATAGGCTTGTGCAGCTCAAGCTGTTTTCAGTGTGACTGAATCATTAGAATCAGTTCATTAAAACTATTTGCTCAGTACTTCCTCCATGAGCGTGACTGTGTCATAGTGGCAGTCAGTCAGTCGACTGGAATCCTCTGTTAAATATTGAGATTTTAGACATTTCCCTCAAGCTTTTACATCCTCATCAGACAATATTTTTTTCCCACAACACTCATATAAGATGAAGATTTAACGATATGCAGTAATGAAAATTCCTCTCATGGATTTAACCTTCGTAGAATTCGGAGCAGCACCCAGGGAACAATGGGTGTTGGGTTCCTTATTTGATCTGGCAGGGATTAGTGACGGCAACCCTCCAGTTACAAGTCCTGTTCCCTTTCCACTCGGCCACGGGTTGCCCTTACTTAGCAAAGAAAACAACACATACATCTTAAGTGAAAGGTTTGAAAATTCTGCAAATGAGTTTGGGACCCCCCAAAAATCTCCCCCGACCCAGTGTTTGGACACCACTTCATCACGTGACACTGCATACATGTATGTTCCTGCTGACGTTGCAAGCAGTTATGTAAATGTATGTGTAAACATGTGATATGAAAGGCTGCAGGTGCTGTAATATGAATGATATTTTCCAGGTACGTGTGTGTGTGTGTGTGTGTGTGTGCTTCAGTGTAATTGAGTTTGACTGCAAAAATGTCCACGTGAAAGAAGCATTTAGAGAAAACAAAGAATTTTGGCACATTTTTAATTGATAACAAGAGTAAAAAGGGCTTGAATACAATTTCATACTCCCTTCTATTGCAGATCAAAAGGATTCATGAGGTAAAACTAACACTGACCCACATCCGTAATGGCCCTTTTTCATTCCCACTGGGGCCACTCCTGCTAAAAAATATTTATACCCTCTGTAATGCAAGGTGCTTTGGATAAAAGCCTCCACTAAATAGCTGGTATGATGTTGCATTACTCACATTTGGATTCACCGCTGTTGCCACGAATTAGGACACTCATTATGACTCATTAGGAGAGAGCCTCACACGCTGGTGCCAGAGGCCACATTTATAAAGATGAGTCTTTAGATAAAATTTCATCACGCCAATGTTTGTCTACAGAAATTCAACACAAATCACTTATTTATGAGTCTCGGCCTTGATCATTCATTTCTCTGCTCCACTCCGGATCCAGGCACCGAATCATTTTCCTCACATTCGCCGTTGCCGATGCTGATGTGCTGTTGCAGGCTCCAGAGGGAGGTGAGCAGAGTACAAATCAACATTTCTGGTACAGTTTATCAGATGAGGGAAGTTTGTGCGAGTTTGAAGTAACTTCAGAGTTTGTACAAACATTTCTACTCTGTTATTCAAGGAGAAACCACTCTTTTCAACAATTCTAACATTACTAACCCAAATGTCAGCAGTGGGGTCCCACACATTATATTATGAAAATATCCTGCCGGTTTTTGAGTTATGAGTCTGTCTGTCATTTGAAACCAGACTGGTCATTCTCCTCTGACCTCTCAAAACTGCAGCTCAGTTATTTTCTCATTTTGGACCATTTTCTGTAAATCATAGAGATGCTCACCATAGATCAGCTGTGTCTGAAATAATTGCCATTTTCAAAGACTCCTGAATCACCTTTCTTCCCCATTGTGATGCTTTGTGATGTTTAAACTTCAACAGGTCACTTTGCTTTTTTTTTTTTTATATCCCTTAATGCATTGATTTGCTCTCAGGTGATTGGCTGACTAGACGCTAACGAGCAGTTAAACCTCTGCGTCTAATAAAGTGGCCGGTGAGTGGAATTAGTAAGAAGATAACGTTGCTTCAGACTGAGACACACCCACACTCACACCTGCTGCTGCTCATATCCACTCACCTCACACAGGTTGTGTTCTCTGGACCTGACGCCTGATGGACCGTGACAAGTCATTATGACACACACACAAACACCTACAGCATCACATAAACACAAGCTGCTTTGCTGTGTGTGTGTGTGTGCGTACATTAAACCTCAATAGCTGCTCACATGATGCACAAAGTGTTTGAATGCCCTTTTGTTGTGGGTAGCAGTATGTCATCGCAGTGTATACTGCTTGGTTAGCTCAGAGACTTGGCATTTACACTCTCTATATATGTGTGTGTGTGTGTGTGTGTGCGCGCCAAAGACAGACAGCATAACAAAGCTTATGTGTTTATGCAGCTTTCAGTCTCAAACAGCCAATGCAAGACTATAGAGCTCAGTTTTTATGACATGATTTCATTCTAAACATAAAAATGTCCTAAAATTAGATGCACTTGAGCAAGCATCCACGACAATGACTCCGCCTCCTCCAAACTGCATGTTGATTGTAGAGTCTTTTAGCCTCCGATACTAAACATTTGTAAATGTGCCAGTGTGAGCAAAATGGCTCATTTTGACGATGTTTGCTTCTCTTGCTTTATTCAGACAATAAAACAAACATATCAAGTCAATTCTCATGGGTTATGTTACGATCGGTTTGCCACCTGGAATAGGAGGATATCAACATACAGTTATTGTACAGCCAAACTAAAATGTCATCTATTCCGAAATATTCCACACATGACCACAATAAGTGATCAAAAAATACACAAATCTTTGACTCTGTGTGTGTGTGTGTGTGTGTGTGTGTGTGTGTGTGTGTGTGTGTGGGATGTCCTTGCATATAAATGTTTGGGGTGTTAGGATGCGGGAGGAGGCGGAGTCTTCTGTAATTGCTATTGACAGCTTTAATTGTTGCTGTGCTGATAAACAACTAAATTTCCATCCTCCTCTTCATTTACTCTGGTCAGCCCACACTCCTCTGCCACTGCTGTGTGTGTGTGCGTGTGTGTGTGTGTGTGTGCGTGCGTGCTTGTGTGTGTGTGTGTGCAAACAGCTGCCGCTTGTCAGATGTGGTTCCAGGTCAGAGAAGCAGTTGTGTATGTCATGTACGGGAGTAAAGTGTGTTTGATGTGTGTGTGTGCTGAATGTGAAAGGTTGGAATCATCAGAATTTGACTGTCATTGAACGCGATTCGCTAAAACCGGAGTGTGCAACGTTTTAATGTAACAGTGACAATGTGCTAGTAAACCCAGACGTCTGCACACACTTTGAAGTTTGACTGAAAACACGAAGAGGTGTTTAGACACAGCAACATAAAAGTTAAATAAAAATAAAAGTAACATAATAAAATAGTGAAAAGGTCAAATCTAGACATCTAACAGCAGCCTGTTATGAGACCTCAGAGCTCGGGATGGGGTGTGTAGAAGAAGGAGTTCCCGAGGGGTAAGATGGCGCCAAACCGTCTTTAGCGATAACATTTTTAAATCAATCCTAAAATGACAGATGACGGGTCTAAAACAACATACAAGGAATTACAATAATCCAGCTGAGATAAAAAAAAAAACCATGGACTAGATTCTCTAAAACTTTAAGAGCAAGATGGGCCTTCACCTTTGGCGATGAGCCTCAGTTGGAAGAAGCTGGACTTGACGACGGCCGAGATTCCTTTGTCAAATTTGTAATGTAAATTTGACCCAATGCACCTACATCCCTTCGATCAGGGCGACCAAACGCCGTGTTTTCTTTTCTTTTAGAGTCATCCATGTTCTAACCTCATGAATGCAATCAAGTAGTGAATATTACTGCTGGAAAAGCTGGGTCGTCCCTGCGCGTCTCACAGTTGACTAATCACAACATGACAGAGACACATCATATAACGTATTCTTTCATCTGGGGTGGGTAATGTAGCCTAAGGTGTTCTTTTAAGACATCACATAATAACCAGTGTTATATGGTTATTCAGGATAAATAATATAGCAGTGACGTTATCGGGATAGTAACGCAAAGGCTTGGACTTCAGGGCCCCAGGAGCCCCCCTGGGCCCCCCGGTATAGGCCCATTCAGTAATCCATCCTTAATTCAAAGATCTGTCCGTTTAGTTAAAAAATAGCTTGATAGTCAGTATTAAAAACAAAATGAACATAATGTGAAATATTCATGTTCAAATAACAAACTTCTAAGCTTGGTGAAGCCCTGTAGTGAGCTCCGTTAGAGTCTTTGCAACAGATGTTTTGACGAGCTGAAAAACAAGAACGTATATTTGGAAATTCTTTTTGAACTCCGCAGTGAACGTCACAAAGAGCTGATTGAATCCGACTTGGCTTTGTCAGTCTGTCTGTCTCCACTCGTCCTTTGTGGTTTTTTAAGTCTCTGTGTCTGAGGTTCACAGGGAGGTCACGCAGTCGCGTCGCGTCTTTCCCCCTTTCTTTATTTCTGTTTGTATTTCTGGCCGTTTCACGCATGAGCAAGTCCCTCCTCACAGGTGTTTAAATAAAATAGAAAGGAAAAGACGGAGCCAAACATAAAAGATGCAAAACAGTTTGAGGCATGAGAAGAACTCTCTTTTTGAAATCTGGGTCCCGGGAGTGGATGTTTGAAAAGAACTGACGCAGCCTCAAAACTGCCGGGGTTCACTCCGAGTTCAGCCACACTCGTGGTGATTTCACTTAATTTCCCTCTTCTCTTCTTCAGCCATAGGACAGTAGTGAGTATTTTAACAACTTCCTGAGGTCAATTATTAAAGCACATTATTATTAAAACTTTCAACAATATAGTGAAGGAACTAATGAGTGAAAAAGTGTCAAAATGAATATATTTGGTAAATAACAATGCCATTGCATGATGAATAATACATGAAGTGATAATGTGATAACATTCAACATGACCTCAGAGTGACGCACACTATCACACTTTAATGTAACTTTAAAATATAAACAGTAAAATCTAACAGTCTCTGTGTTTTGCAGCCATTCACATTCCAGCGCTGCACACAGGAAGTGATTTATTTTAAGCCAAGACGGCAACGTTGCTCTCGTAAAGTGAGCTTGAAATTGGAGTATGACTGAAAAGTTTCACATGTGAATCTTTCTGCAGTTTGACGGGATAAATACTTGTCTCCGCCCGGCCCCTGCGTTGCTGCTGTATACACACAAACGCTCCCTCAGTCAGGTCTGATAGTATTGCGTGACAGAGCCTGTTTCCAGATGAATGACGCGGCATACGAATAACGTTACATCGTTTCTGTTCACTTAGAGCTTATTCATTTATTGAAACAAAAAAAAAGTTTTTAACTCACAAATTTAGTTTGCAGGTCCCTCAAGAGCGAGGGAGAGACATCATGTCTCTGTCCGTCTCTCATCTTCTGTGCTAAATTCCTTTAGCTGTGCCTGTTTCAGTTCTTCTTGACCTGTCCTTCTCCCTGGCTTTCATTGCCTAAATTCCCATGCACCTCGCATCACTGGCCACCGCAGTTTGATGCTCCTGTTCTCCCTCTGTTTGTCTTTATCCCACCTTCATCTCCCTCACTGTCCTTCCATCCTTCTATTCAGCTCCTCAGGGGGAGCGAGAGCTTTGATGCTCAGCGTCCGCTCTCCTTTCACCACCAACGTTTCCGGTGTGAAGGGGAATCATATGGAGCCTTTGAAGAGGGTTTTTGCACTGCTCTTTGTGCGATGTGTTACCTCGGTCCTGTTTATACCTGTGTGTGTGTGTGTGTGGAGGTGTAAGACTAGGGAAAGCATTCCCTCCAGACCTCACTAAAACTCCTGCGCTCAGCCAAAAGGTACCACTGAATAGACAGAGGCACCCTGGGGAGGAGTTGTGATAAAACACCTTCTTTTTCTTTTCAATCCCTGCATATGTATTATTATTTATAATACTATAGTTTGGACTTTTATTGCAGAAAGTCACATTTCATTTTTATATTCAGGTTTATTGCAGAATGCTGTGTTTAAACTTGAACTTTTAATATACTTGCTTTGTCACTCAAAAGCATTTGACCCAGAAATGTTATGTTCTGCGGGGAAGTTAATCCAGTGGTTTTACATCTGTTTCCTTCATTATGAAGAAACTTCCTTTAACTTTAAGAAAAAAGAGAGTTAACGCTCAGATGATTTGAATTTACTTTAGTGTTCAGTGACTATTCTGCCTTTGTGTGTGTGGCGTGTTCTAGCCTGCTACATCAGCTCGGCAGATAGTGAACAGTTTCCTTTAAAATCACTGTAAAACTAAACAATCATACACATATATGTAATTTGTCTCGTCATATCATTTTAATAACTGTATACATTCACATACAAACATAAAAATAGCATGTCTGAACTTATAGAAACAGAATTACATTGTAATCTGTATTGGTGTATGTATTTTGTGCTGTAATCTCTCTGTAAATGAATGAAACGTTCTCTAAATGTAGTTTTACAACATCTGAACATGAATATACTCACAGGCAAACGTTTTCTGGCTGTAGAATAAGAATAAGAAAGAAGTGTAAGGCACAAAACTAACATTGCTGCAGGAAACTCTCTGTGCTTAACGCAAACTAAAAACCAGAACATCACACAGACTGTACGGAACTTTCTGGGGTCCAAAATAGACAAATAGACGATAATCCAGGATTTTTTCATTAAAAAAACCAAGATGGCGCTGCTCAAACTGCATAAATGGAGTGGGTTTTCACTTGGAAGTGACAGGGAACAGTATAATATAGCAATATGACTGTTGTTTTATTATTGTAGTAAAGAGTGTGAAATTAAAGTGATCACTTGTAATTCCCTCCCTGCTGAATGTGCAACTTACTGTAAAGTATAAACGTTTCATCTCTGATAATAAATGAATAAATATAATACATCTCATGGGCAATAACTCAACTGTACACATGACAATGGGAAGCTGGTGAAAGCCGAGGTTTTGGGACTTTTCCCAAAGCAGCTTTACGTCCAGTTAGCGGTCAGAGCCCGAGCGCGCGCTGCTCCTTAAACTCACGGCACTGACCACAACATCACAACGCTCAGCTGTTAGTAAAGAGAGAGATGAAGACAATAAAGAGGACGAGACATGAACTTAAGAGAATCTGTGTAGAACAGACAGACAGAAGAATGAAAGGAGAGAGCGAGACAGTCAAAGCAAGGTAGCAAAAGTGTCAGAAATGAGCCGCTTAAGAGCTTAGCCGGCATTAGAGACGCCTAATTTCCCAGTGAAACCATCTCACCCTCAGCTGTACAGCCACAGGAGACAAGAGTCTTTTGCCTGGAGAACAATAAAGCACTATTTCATCATTTGTTTCTGCCTCCAGTGACATTAATCGCAGCCATTCTGTCATTACTCAACACTCTGAGGGCTTGAGATTTTAAGAACAAAACATTTTTTTTTTTAAATTGCCTGGTGAGGTTTCAATAAATAGAAGAATGAAAAGGACACGACGATGGGAGTTTTCTCCTCTACCGACATGAAGCTGGTGTGAAATCTCACAGATGATGACCTCCACTTTTCTACCGATCTGCGAATGCACTGCTCTGTTGGCTCAGGAGTATTCGAGGTCTCTATCTGTGGACTCTTTTATGCTCTGACCTTTGTCTAATCCCAAATCTCTGAGTAATTGATGTGGCGACTTAGTCATAAGAAGACAAGCGTTGCCGTTGCACAGGCAGCGAGCATTCTTACATCATCTCATTTCCAGTGAGTGAGGAAATGAGCAAGGAGAGGAGGAAATGAGTGAAGATGAGATGGAATGAGGAGGTGGAGAAGGAAGGAAAGGGAGATAAGAGGTGAAGTGAGCAAAATGGGGGAGGAAAGATATCATAGATTCATAAACGGGAGGAGACAAGTCCCTGTTCTTGAAGGAGGGGAAGGTAAGTGCTGTCTGCAATGCTCAAGGGATGAGAAATGAATAAAGAAGATCTCTAGAGAGTCTGTCAGCCTTCTTTTCTCCTTCCCCTCTAACTCTTTCACATAAGAGGAGGGAGCAGAGACAGTTCACCAAAAATTCACATGAGGAGAAAAGTCAAGGGGAGAAACTGACAATGCAGATGAGAGACAGCTATCTACAGTACATGATCCTGCCCTTTCTGTTTGACGTCTCAATGACGTTTCACTGAAGGAAAACGCCTCATTTTTACCTCCTGCTTTTGCCACAGGCGACACATGGAGGATTAAAGTCAGACAAAGCAGTGTTTATGAGCGAGGACAGACACGCGTGCTGCAAAGACTCTCACCAGTTCCAATTATACCTTGTCTTTTCTAATTAGTTTCATCTAATGTAATGTAATCTTTCTACTGGGTGGTTTTAGGTGTTTTCACGCTGCTCTCGTCTCATGGGAAGTTAAATGTTCCAAAATAAATCCGTTGATTTGAAAGAGGGTATGAAAGTCGACCTTAAAAACAAATCATTTCTGATAGAGCTGCACTAGAAGAAAGCAGAGTTTAACCCTCTGTTTTCCCAATTTACTTTTTTAGATGCACGTCAAGTTTTTCAACTGAGACACAGCTGACAATCACAATGTGTGTCGTTATCACACCAATCCTGAAGAGAAAGCTCCTAACAGTTATAGGCCTTTAAAAAGCCAAGAGATTGGCATCAAAAGGGTGTATTGATGAGATAAAATGAATTAAAACAACAAGAATAGATTAATGAAGAAAATACGAGTTTGAAGAGGTTGTTAAATCAAATCAAACTCGGTTATAAGCAAACTGAAAGGTGGATATCACTGTAACAGTGAAAGGAGGCCTCACTGTAGGTTTTTGTTCTGATCCATTACCTGAAGACCTGAGGCTGCTTGGGGTTCTTAAGAGCAAATCTGATCAGTAAGTGGGGCTGAGGCCATTAAGAGCTTTAAAAATGAATCAAAGTGTCCTGAAATGGACTCGGAAACAAACAGGAAGCCAGTGCAATGACTTTAAAATGGTGTAATGTGTGCTCTCGTTCTGGTTCTGGTCCAGAATACGTACAACTGAGCGCTGCAGTAACTGTAACTGTAGCTGAGCTGTGTTTTCTTAGGGAGACCAGTATTAAAAGTCTCAATAGTATCAGCATGTGTAAATGTCTCTGTGTCCAGAAAGAGAAACAGTCAATGTTTGAACTCTCTTTGTGAGGTTCAATCTCCCTCATCTCCTTAGAGTAGGGTACTATTACTACTATTTTATTACTATTACTAGTACTAGTACTATTTTTCAATTATTTTGGTGAAGTAAAATGCAGTTTCACGATTCATGGCTACACTGTGATGATCCACGTGTGTGTGTGTGTTGAAGTGGAACTTGTTGCATGGTTAAGTTTGTTTTCAGGTGCTTTCGGGGCCATTGAACACATCCTCTCGCTCCTGTTTTCCCCTCACATAATAATCCATTAACAAATGTGCTGTATGTGCTGCTACATCAGTTTTGACAGAATAATTTGTTCCAGAATAAGACATACCTCTATACTTTTCTCTCTCTCTCTCTTCTTGACGGATGGGTCTGCCATTTTTTAGACGTGTCAAGTTTAGATGATCATTTGGATTGTCGTCATGACAATATGGTATAATGCCCATCATTTGTTTGCAGTGTACCACACGAAGGCCTTATTGTCAAATTGAAATCATTTATTACCAATATGAATGTAACAATAAGCAGTCCAGCAATCTGTTGTTAAGGTCACTAAATCTGACCTCTGACCTCCAGTAACATTATCATACATGGAAGGAAACACATTAACAGTTCGTTAATTAAAATGTTTCTATAGCGCTTGTTTTTCCACACCAGTGATTTCAGAGAAGTGGGAGGGGGTTTGAGTTTGGTCAATGTGTCGCCCACATCAGCTGTTGCCGTGGTTACTATTTATTGGCAGCAGCTTCGGGTTAGCAGCAGGAGCTAACGTCTCGTCGCGCTACAATGGCTTCAACCACAACACTTTTTTTCCCCCCCGCTGCACGCCTGCAGCACGTCACACTGGGGGCGTGGTCAAATCCTCAATTCCACCTTCGCTTTGGAATGTCGAGATTGTGACGTCGTTTTGATCAATATGCGATTCACAATGGAGATCGTGACGTGATCATTTTAAGCACAGGACACTTCACCACATCACAACCCCTTCTGCCGTATTTCAGTTCAGTGACGTGTCTGGTACCCAAACCATGTAGAGTCGTGCCGTGCAGTGCCGTGCCGAGTAGTTCTCAAACTGTACAGTGGAAAAGCAAAATCATGGACTTTCCCACTTCCTGTTCCTGGTCCTCCAGTTTTGCTGCTCTTTACCTGACCACTTCCCCTTCCCTGCTGTTTTCACCCAGTCAAACTGTGTATATGTACTTCCCAACTTACCACATGTCCCTGCCAGATTACCGTTGTTTACTCTTTTGCTTCTTACTTTGTTTTTTTTTTTGCCTGCCCATTGGATTTCAGTGGTTTGGTTTCGAGCTGGATTTTGTAGTTGGTCCTCTCTGCATGTGAGTTCTCTGTCTCTCTGTGCTTTATAGATAGGTGTGAGTATATAAGTCATTTATCTGCTTCCACATTTCCATTGAATCGCAGTGATCTTCCTCATCAACGTCACATCACGTTGAATTGAATGTAAAGTCATCGGCGGAGCTTTTATTGATACCGACACGCACGCACCGCTCCAACACTGACGATCATCAACTGCCTGACAAACTGATTGTTGGCATGCTGAGACGATGCTTCCAGCCAAATATGTCATATCAATAAAGAAGCCATTCAAAAGTAACCACATAAACAAGCATTTAGATTTGATGACGTGCGAAGAGTGAATGCTTTTCCACGCTCGGGAACAAATACAGGTGAGAAAAACACTGATGGCAAAACACTTTGTAACAATTTGTAACTTAATGTCCAATATATTCTACATCTCTGTCTCTTTAGGGTAAAGAGGTAAATGAAGGGCCACTCTCTGAGAGCTGATGGTCTCGTTTACTCATTCTGTAAACTGCCTTTTCAAGGAAGAGAAAAAAGAATCTGTTTCCTGTTTAACTTTCATTAGATTGTTAGAGCCGTCCCATCCCGAAAGGACTCGCTTGCATTCGTAAAAAAGAAAAGAAAACCAGTAAAAGTAATATTGCAAACTGATCTGATTAAAGAGCTGCACCTCCCTTGATGTGCATCATCCTCTCACCCTCTCACCCCTTCTCTTTCCTCCTCACTGTCACATCTTTTATTTGTTTCACTTGTTTACCTGCGCTCAACCTGTCATTTGTCGCCAACAGAGTTGAAGTAGAAAACACAGCACATGACCGACACAAGAGGGAGGGAATCACAGGAAAAGTATTTGCATAAGCCTCAGCCTCAGGGGAGGGACGCGGGGGGGGAATGGAGGGGCAGGATGGGGACGACGTTCTATTTTTGTCAGATCTGGGTTGGGATCCGTGGCAGATTGGGGCTCAGTGCGCCAATCATTCACTACAAAGATAAATGTAGAATTGAAAGAGAAACAGATATGTGTGGGAACGCATGTGTGTGTGTTCTGTGTGGATATTTGACAACTGCTATGTCTGTGTGTTTTTCATCATCTGCACATGTGTGTGTGTGTATTTGCAGGAGCTTTGTATTTGAGGATGCATGAACGTGTCCATACTGTGCACCGTACACAAAACAGCGCTTATTTATGTATAATTGTGAAAAAAGGTTGCACACTGCCTCGCTTTAAGGAAGTAGAGGAAGAAGAAAGGGATATAAACAAGGCTGAATGGGGATTGTGTGAGAAGAAAGGACCCCCTTGGGGCCAATAAACTTGCTTAATTATATGGAGGCCTTGTTAATTCAGTCCCTGGCAATGCAGAGGATCTCTGACTTGCTAAGGAAACACAGCAGCAGCAGCACAAATAGCAGCTGACTCTTCCCTGAAATCACTGTACTTTGTTGGTTTTTGTTGTGATAGTTTGGAGATGTTAGTGTTTAGACTGTTGCCAGGCTACCGGAAAAAGGTCAGAATGGAGAGAGAAGGTTAAGGCATGTGTCTTAGCTTTTTATCTGCCATGCCTTAAAACATGTTTTTTTGTTTTGTTTTCTTGTATGAGAGCAAAGATTTTGCTGTTTTTATTCTGGTATTGCTGCCAAAGACTGCAGTAGTGGAAGCGGATGTAGTTCTTCAATAAAACAGACTGAAGCAACTCTAAAACTAAATAAGAAGAAGAAGACAACAGTTACTGTTTGTGATCACAAATGCTGCTTCTTACAGCTACCATTCAAGCTAAAACACTTTAACATTCGTTGTTTACCTTTTTTTTTATTATCATTGGTCCCTTAAGCCATGTTTCGGTCCAGTACGGTAAAGGATTTTATCAGGATGTTCCTACAAGTCTGTTAAAAAGCTGCAGCACGAGTTCTGACAGGAGCTAGAAAGAGAGACCATGTCACTCCAGTGCTATGACTCCCCGTACACTTTAGAATTCATGTACAAAGCATTAATGATCAGGCTCCTTCATACCGGAAAGAACCAGTTTTATCTTATCATCCTAACAGATCACTTCGGTCCCAAAATACAGGCTCACTTGTGGTTCACGGAGTCTGTAAGAGCAGAATAGGTTACCAGACTCCTCTCCTATGGAACCAGCTTCCAATGACAGTTCTGGAGGCGGACACTCTCTGAAATTATAGTTAGACTTAAAACCTTTTCCTTTTTGATAAAGCTTATAGTTCGAGCTGCTGGGGGAATTCCTGTAGTGCACTCACACTCAGGGTATGTTGTGATTCGCTGCTATAAAGCCATGGGTCAGCCTTTAATTCCAAACTAACCCGTTCCTCTTGATGTAAACATGGCTTTATCACTGATTTATAATGGGGGCTTGGTTAGAATCTTCCAACTGTGCCTTCAAAACCTGGTAATACTGCTGGACTGGCTTATATACAATAGATGGCTAATGAGAGATAGATAGAAGATTATGCACAAGTTAAAAGCCACTGAAATGTTAAATAATCCATATGTTTCCTTTAACAACGTCGATATAAATAGTGTGTATATTTGAGAAAACACATGTTGGTGTTGATGATGGTGTCGTTGAGTTGTTGACACACTCATGTTTTATCCCTGATCGTAGCAACTCTTTATGACATTCCATTTTCTGTTATTTGACACTAATGGCGCTGAGAGATGAATTCTCTTGTACCTTTTTGGTAACATGTCACTGTCATAACAAAGGAGAAACAAACAACCAGAGAATCGATCCAGGATAAAAAGATGAAACTACATAGTGAATGATCCACTAAGAGATTTATCTTTTTGGATTTTGGAAGCGCTCGTAAAAGAGTAAAGCTGTAGTTGAAGATTTTAAAGAAGCAGAAACTTAGAGAAGTCTTCGTTTGTATGTGTAATGTGTAATGTGTGTATATATAGATATATAGATATATAGATATAGATATGTGTGTATGTGCATACATATGTATATATATACATGTGTGTATGTGTATATATATATATATATATATGTATGTATGTATATATATATATATATATATATATATATATATATATATATATATATATATATACAGTATGTGTGTGGGATGGGGGAGTCATATACTATAGCATATTTCTACACAAATGACTCAACTGTGAGATGAAAACCACCATAGAGGGAGCAAGGGAGGGGGAGGGAGAGAAAGATTTAAAATATAGAGGGAGAGTCATTGATTAAACGCTGCAAAGTGAGAGTAATTCTGAGAGCATTGGGAATACACACACACTACACTCCTTCCATTATTCATGCCTCTGCATTTCTCTTTTCACCTTCCTCCCGTTTCACTTTCTCCCTCTCTCTCATCTGTAAGCCGGCTGTCGATGGGCGATGATAAATTGTCGCCCGTTTGGAACCAGTGTTTGGTTCTGTCATTATTCAATAACAGGTAGTGCAAAAATCAAGGCAGCGTGGCAGTTACTGTGCTGCTGCTGCTGCTGCTGCTGCTGTGAGGTTTTTCACCATAATTTACTTTACCGCCGTGTCCCACTGAACCAACGTTAGGTTGAGTTATCTGTCTAACCGGGAGAGGAGATAATTGTGGGTGTCCACCACTGTGACTAACTACTTTGGTTTAATAAGAAACAAAGTGTTGTGAGTCGTCCATAATGACAAAGTTGGCAGGGTTTTATCAGGGTAGTGGTAGATGGGGAGGCGGCAGTTATCTTTGGCAGCTTGTGCTAACACAACATGGAGGTTGCAGAACATGTAATAGAGATATGGATAAAAGCCTTGGATTCACTGACAACAGAGACAGTGTAATAAAAAGAGGATTCTGGAGCTACTAATGAGTATCCTAAGAGTCCATACTGTCACACATTGTAGTGATTTATCCAGATGGATGGACAGATAGTTATTGTATGTATGTACCTATTCACACATACATATTCCACATACTGTACATGTATATTGAGCAAGTTCTAGTTTGATTAAAATGTGATTAATCCATCACAGAAGAGCTACACTAGTGGTGTGTAAAATGTATAGATTCAATTTTATAGTTATAAGAAGCTTTCTTTCCACTTCCTCCGTCTCGCTTGACCACTCGCTCAGAGAGAACCCACATACGCGCAAGCAACATGGCCCATGAAGGATCCATGAAGGATCTGCAGCACTTTGTGTCAGGTGACCCCAACAACCCTCATTGACTCAGGTGAAACCAGTAACCCGAGACTGGGTCAGAGGGTGAATGTCCTGCATTGTGTAACAGCTCTGCAGACCAGTATCCAGACTGCAGCAGCTAAATACCTGGAGCTTCCTTCCACCAGTCAGTGAGAAGTGAAGACGCCTCTTGCAAGTCCAGTGGCCTACAGCTGAAGATAAGAGCTTTTGCTGTGATTTTGCCATTAATGTAATTGTAATATTCATTTTGTTCTCAGTGTTAGAGGAGAGGATTTGCTAAGTTAACAGATTGTAATGATGGGGCTGTGAAAAGCTAAGGCTGTATTTTCACATTTCACCATGACTGCCAAACTGGGCATGAGAGAGACTTCATATTTGTAATGTCTGTCTTTGTCTCAGCAATACTTCTGACACCACTGACTGATACTTGTGTAGATCTGGCTGGCTTATTATAATTTGTAATTGAAAATGAGCGCCTGCGTTAAACAAAGAAGTGTGTTGTAGCAAATCTAATCGCATCAGATTGAACCTAATCAGATACAAGGAGATGTCTTGTCTCCTGTGTTATTTTCAATCTATGTTAATGATGTAGCCCTTTAAATGAACGCTTCTAACTTGGGAGTTGATGACCAGATTGTACTGCTGTACGCTGATGATGTAATTAGAATTGCTAAACGTGAAAAGGATCTGCAGACTGTGGCGAACAATGTTGAAGACTGGTGCTGGAAATGGAGACGAGCGGTGCGTCCGGATAAAACACACATCGTAGGCTGAGACAAAAGCTAGAGAGAGTTTAGTTTTGGGTCAACACTGTCATATACTGATCCATGTAAACCTTTACAGCACATTTACAGTAGATCTGTAGACACTTTATGATTCATGCTTGTGTCCTGTGTCTGATTATGTCTCTGGTGCACATACAAGCTGTAACAATAGATATTGTAGAGCAATTTATGCTTTTTGTGGTCTTTATAGATATGGGAAAGGAACCTCCACACATCAGAGATAAATGGTTCCATAATGGAACAAACTTGCAAAGATATTTTGGACGTTTCAGAACATTACTTTGTGATATCAATGAGATTAGGAACTACATGTTTCTTAGGTATAAAGAGAAGTGCTTGGTTGATATATGGTACAAACCAAAGTTACAAACTCATAAAGAATAGTTATCAGGTAGAATCTTATGTGACTTATAGTTTAAATAAAAGACAAAGATCTTTATGTGCACAGTTACGTACAGGAACATTGCTGTTAGCCCTGGAGACTAGAGGTAGATTTAATGCCATCTCAGAAGAACACAGATTGTGTCCGATGTGTGAATTTGATGAGGTTTAGAATGAAATTCACTTTCTGTTTTACTGCCCTATTTATGAGGATATAAGGAATCTTTTAAGTGCAATGTCCTCTATTTGTGCTGATTTCCTTTGTGGATAACTATGCAAGACTTGTATTGCGCTTTAGTAAAGAAAGCTTCATTATATCAGATTTTATTTACCAGGCCTGGGAAAGAAGGCAACATTGTTTTATTAAGAAACTGAGTTATAAAGATAATTATATAATAGAATCAAATCAAAGCCCATGTATCAGGATACATGTCAAACCGTCCTGGAAGACTGAGCTTCAAACCCCTACCATGCATCCATACATCCATGCATTCATCACTCTTCATCACCAGGGTCAGATCCTGAGAATTCCAAAGCTTGATCCCTGAGGAATCCCGTAAGTCAGTGTCACAGAGGATGACTCCGCTCAAAATTCTCCATCCCAGTATTAAAAAAACAAACGCCAGTGTGGAGTTGGTCTTTTTTAGTTTTTTTAAAGGAGGTTGAACATTCTCATAATAAATGGGGGACAGGGCCAATCGATAGTGAGGTGATGAATATATAGACTGACATATTCATGAAGATTTCACAGGCAGGTGGTGAAGAACACACAATGATTATTATTGATTATTGTGTCCATGAGTCAAAGTGAGCAGTATTTGTGTCCTGTGCTGGAGAGAGAATGTTCAATGTGAAAGGGATTCCTCATTTGTTGAGGGAGGAGTTCATATTAATGCTTGATTGAGGCTCTGTAGCACTGTTAATAACGTTAAGTCCTCCACTTGTGTCTGTTCTTTTCGATCAAGGAAGACTTTTTTAAAGATCATGATAATGAGGGACTGACTCCATGTAATTAAAACCTTTTTTATTGGTTTTATGGTATGTGACTACCTAAGTTGTGTAAGAGAAAAACCTATTCTTTAAACCTAACAATGCACAAACCTAACAACTCAGTATAGACCAGCTGAAACTGGCAAATCACAAAGGCCTCTGTGTAACCCTGGCACCCATAATTTGTCTACAGAGTGTTCCTCATTATATCTTTGTTGAACCTAACCTAACTGGGGCAGAGGACCGATAACTCAACGACACAGTCCTCCTCAAGGTCGACTCTAGGTATCAGCAGAGGAAGGCGCCAGACGTGTTGACCTGAAGCCTCTCCTCCAAACCAAAGATAGACCTTACAGCTGAGATTTACTGACAGAGGGATGCCCAACTGTTAACATCTCCTTGCTCACGTTTGGCATGGTCTCAGTTCTCCTTTGATCTATTACTGTAGTACCTCCTCAATGTGGGCGGAGTTGCGACCGCTTGAATCTGCTGTGACGTCGTTTCACACGCGACACAAACACGCAAACTAGTGACTTGTAAAGCAGTTATTTTCGGTATCATTAAAAACATTAGTTGTGGTGCTTTCTCCATGACTGAAGCGGAGACTCCATCTTGACACAGTCACTGAACTGAAATACGCACCAGACTCCTTTTTAAGTCTTTGTAACTGATCTACAGTCCGGCATTGTTCGCTTTGACTCTCGTGTCGGGGCGTCGCGATCATGACCAATCAGTGGCCGGCGGTCTGGTGACGTCATGTTGAAGTATTGACTCAGCTCGCTTTATGAAAAGGAACCTCACCAGAGCAGGTTCTAAATAATATACCAGGTACCAGATGGTGGGTTTATTGGCAGAAATTGTATATTCCAGACATGTGTATGTTTGTTTGGGTGTATGAATGTTTTTCGTAGCCTTAGAATAAGCCTTGAGTATGTACCCTGCCCACATAAATCCAGTGCATAAAACAAAGCACTAGAAGAAGACATCATGGCATTTCTAGTATGCAAAAGCTACCGACGTTGGGAAATGGAGGGGTCATTGGAGGAGGCGTTCGTTTGTTGCAGTCTCATTATAAGATGTCACCAATTCGTTCTCGCTCGACCCGTACGCTGTGAACCCAGAACCCTCCCTGTCCTCACATGGTTGCTAGGCTAGACTGTAAAGGACTGTTGGTCTGAACTGACATGAAATCATCATGTGTTTCATGACTTTAGTCGTTTTTACTGTCCCAGCTGGCAACTTGCCAACCCATCTTGACCCCCCGCGGTGATAGCAGATATGTCAGCCTGCTCAGCTTAAACTGCATTGATATGTGGGGGATTTATTTTATGTTAAGCCCGCAGGCTGCAGCCCGCTGACTTATATTGGAGCAGCCGCAGCGATGGTGAACTCGGGTTAACGGGTTGGCAGTGGGGGCTGAGGACACAGGAATTACGCCTCTGCTACTAATTGCATGAGGGGGAAGATTTGTTTAAATTGGGAGAGAGTAAGCCTGCGGGGCTTCAGGGGGGGGGGCACGCAGCTCAGTGTGTCGAGGCAGTGCATACTGTATGTAGTGCCGCATCCGAGGAATTTCACAAGCAGCTCCAGGGATATTTGCTGACTTCAGGGATGTTTTAGGCTTTGTTCAATAAAAGAATTTCCTTTGTAGCTTTAGCCAAGTTAGGTGCAGCTCAGATATTTGAGTTACCGTTCAAGTGGGACGCAGTGAGTTCATTGAATCTGACCTGTTTCTATTAACAGACTTCTTGGTACGAGGGCACTTCAAAAAGTTCTCAACTTCAAAGTAGAAAGACTGTTCCTGCATTAATATTTTTACCTTGACCTAGGAGGTTATGTATTCATCATGAGTCGGCGATCAGCAACATCACAAGTAGGTTGCCACAGATGATGTCGCGAAACATCTTCACATTTTCTATCTCTTATAATGTAAAATAATACAAAAATCATATCCCTGTCAAACTTTATTGGATTCGGTATCCAAAATCCTGCTTGACCCACAACATACTGATTCATTCTGAGAATAGCACCAGCAAATCTTCTAATCAGCTCGTTACTCTCTTGGCTAATAAATCTCTTATCGTGTTCATGGTTCTCCCAGCAGTGCCCGCTGAAGTGTTAATTGGATCTGGACACTCCTCTCTCTGTAGATACTAAAATATTCCAGGCTCATCAAGCATTATATTTAATCCACAGCAGATCAAATCTCGCTCTTTTTTTTCACCTCCCAATATGGTTCTTCTCTTTCTTTCCCTGATGCTCTGTCAAGCCGGCTATCTGGCGTGTTATCAAGACAAGGTCCACCTTAATCTCAAGTCAAAGAATCAGAAGATTTGAAACAGTCCGTGGGATTAACAGGAGGAAGGGCTCTTTGTGAGAGAAAGGAGGGGAAGCAAGGAGTGAGACGGAGGTGAAAAGCAAGGTTCTAAATGTGTGGTGTCAGTTGATGTCAACGTCTGCGCTAATGTCTGTAGAATCTTGGTGGGTGGAAGTTTCTGACCTTGATGGGAAACCAAATAATGAGGCACTTGCTGCGCACACTTCACCTACGCGTGAAGGCTCTTCAAACCTTTCTTTCATCTCTGCTCTTTATTTTGCTTGATGAAAATATTAGGCAGCAGATGCAGATGTTGTCTCTCGCCCACCATCCCACCTCATTCACCACTTGGATCCCTCTAATCAATCAAGTCTATTACCACCGAAGTCTCACCATTCCCCCTCCTCGCAGATCTTTGATTTACTTGAAAGTTAGCTGCAGTGACTTTCGACAGAACCTTCGGGGGGGGGGTAAAAGTTTTTGATTTGCTTGAGCAGCAAATTCCTTTCTTTTAAAATGTAATCGCAGGCTTTGCTACGAGTCAGAAGCTTGAGAACCTTTGACTTGTGGCAGACTGGAATAAATAAATCTGACATCTGATTTCGACAGTCGCAGTCTGAGCTCCTCATGTGAAGTTGCCCTCCCCACTTCCCTTCACACTCTTTTTGTCTGATGCCATATGTTGCTTCTTTTTTTTTTTTTGACCGAGATTCTGCCCCAAGGGATTATCTGGGATTATCCAAAAATCTTGTCTTTCAGCTTCAATCCCACTTCTGGCTCCAGACTTCTTCTACTTCTGACTCCTGTATTCCTTCTGCAGTGATAAACCTTTCTACCTAGCAAGTCATATTTTTGATCAATGAGTTGATAAATTTATGTTAATTGAATAATTAATTGAAAGTCATTTAAGAGGAGACACAAAGTAAAACCGTGTTTCCAGGCGAGGTTCTACTGTGGAGGTACTACGTGTGATGTTGCCAGACCTGCGGCCACTGATTTGCCGTCACAGCAAGAGATGTCTAACACAAAAATCAAGCCGAACAATGGTAGATCAGTTAGATCAGTTATAAAGACTTAACAATCCTGAAAATGTGGGTTCATCTCCAACAACTACCAGGGAAATGTCTAAAATCTCAATACTTAACAGAGGAGTCCGGTGTGTTCAGCGACAGCACTGCTGATCACAAGCGGCATCTCAAACGCTGCCACTCTCACACGGAGTATCTTCAGCGTCTTTCTCTAGACAATCCTGCAATGCTATATTTTTTTATTGCTCTGATGTTTATATTGCCTCCATGTTTCCATTTCCATGCATTTCCATTGCTCCAGTTTTCATGTACTTATGTTTACTTTTATTTATTGCCCTTTTTTACTGATGCCTTTTATTTTTAACAATCCCCCCGCTGCTGTTACACGGCATATTTCCCCCGTTGTGGAACTAATAAATGATTACCTTATCTTGTTACAGTATAAAAAATATAATAAGTGGCTCTAATGACCACTTACCGTCCACATAATAAAAGCTGTAGGTGCTGTTTCAGAGATTCATATATCATGCCTCAATGAGAGAACTGACATAATAAAGTTTTAGTGCCACAAATTTGCCTTAATGTGGAGAAAGAAACCAGACTTTTATGAAATGCCGTGCTGTGCTTGTGTTTTCGACTGTTTTCTACAGTTTTTAACCTGGTGTTTGAGAAGATACATATGGAAACATGGAGTGCTTGTGTTGTATGGTGTAAGTGACAGTGGGATTATGGGACATGGAGCCGCAGCAATCTGTCTCCTTGTAAACAGAACTGGGTCTCACGACACAGCATGCCACATGGGGGAACTGTTTTTTTTAAGGATTTGCTGCAGTAATATTGAGGACACATGCAAAAACATGGTGTGAGCATGCATGCAAAGCATCTGTGCACATAATGCACAGATGCTTTCTGTACGCTACTAAACATCTGCTCGGGGCACATATCCCAAACACTCGGAGGCAAACAGAGGCAGCTCCTGCTCGCATGCCAACTGTACTTGAACTGTATGAACCGGAACCCACTCAAGTGATTTATGCAAGAAATGTACTAAACAGTGACCTAACAAGGAGTGTGAGTGTGGAGAGATGCTGCCTCACTTGAAAGTTTATTATTTATGCACCATGGCACACTGCACTACCACTAAGTTCTTCTCCACTGCTCTACTTATCCTGTTTAAGTGATAAATCTGCGCACAAAGGTTGTTATTACTCAATTTGTTTCATTTCTCCCCTCCGTGTATTCTCCTGTGCATATGCACTAAAGTGAATTTAAATGCACAGAAACCAAAGTCAGACTGAACTAAAAATGAATATAAACTGAACAAATATTTCATTGTTGCTCCTTTTTCTCTCACGGTCATTTGCCAACAAACATCCTAATCTTTCCACAGTCTGTGCCTCCATACTGAATAATATATACCGTCAGTGTATGACCATTTCATCATCTCATTCCATATAAAGAATGAGCTATACAGGCCCTATACTGTTGGTATTACTATACACTAATGCAGAATGATATGTGGAACTATAGGAGATTGGTTATGCTCTGATACACACAGTAATAAGTTCTTATTCATACACGTGTTTGCATAGCATCGCACCGTTCACTCATTCATATATATGTATTCATATGTATATATATATATATATGAATATTATGACATTTTTAATGACAATTTTGCGGGATTAATAATAATGACTGGTACTAATAGTGAATATTGTAGCGACTCTTTGATATAAATGGAAAGATAATGTTCTTTTGTGACTTTAGGAAAAAGTTTATGCAAAAATGAATATAAGAGAAATGTCCGAGGACTTTCTATCATCCTACTCCATAGAATGCTTACAATGCTCGTAATGAAAAGCGTGTTAAATATCAACACATGAAGTTAGTAAGTGTTGGATTCTGCACCTGGTCTGAAGTGATCACTATACAAGCAAACTGAGGTCACTGTGTGTTTTATAGCAGTGATCCACCTCTGCACACAACACCTATCCACACCGTCTGATTACTCAAACTTTTAATTGAATTTCAAAAGGTGAGGTTATTTTTTTGTGTTGTCTATTGACAGCCCTACTTTTTACACAATGTTTGAAATGGCTGCATGACTGAACCTGTAAATATTGTCAGACGTGTTTAGTTATGTGTTATTCAGCGTCACACTATGCCGTGAAAAAAAAGAAAGTGGCTAATTAAATACCTGTCTTTTGAGTCCTGATTATGGTAATGGACTGCCAGGCAGGCAGGTCTCTGTAGAACAGACAGTGGGTGTCCTTGTGATTAGAAGTGTAGCAGAGCTGGGGAGCACCGGGGAGCAGATCATTAGTAGGTCTAAGTGTGGTAGCTCTGCTCGACGGGGAGGGAGCGGGTGGGGGGGGGGATGGATCACTCCTGAGTGTGAGGAAGGTAAAGATAAAGAGAGAGGAGAAAGATTGAAGATTGAGTGTGCTTAGACCTTTTTCCCAGTCACGCACATTGTCCCATGGGCCAGTTCATGGGGAGGAAGATGAGGGTTTGGGTAGATTAATCATCAAGAGGATACAAGATGATAGGTATTAGTGAAGCATCTGAGTCTTCCTTGATCCCAATCCAAGCGGAAATACTTTGATGTAGCCCGAGAGCACAGAGAACACACTAGCGTTGTATTTGTTTCTCTTGATAGTCATTGTCGGTTGTGAGTTTGAGTCTGGGCTAGGCTTAGTGGATGCTCACTGTTGGCTCGCACTCCGAGCATCTAAATGCTCTTTCAGACGTGGAGGGATACCTTAGGTGACGCTGAGGGACAGTGACACAGTGGTGGTACCCTACTGTGTACCCAACCCCTACCCCACTCCCTCTCCTTCTGCACTTGGATCCACTTCCGCACCCTCACCCTCTATCAGGCTACTGTTCCTATCTAGTGGAGTTCTTTCCAAGACTTCTTCTAAGTCGGTTTGGCTAAAACTCTAACCCAAAAGGTATATGACGCTCTCAGACTGAGAAGGGACTGGTTTGATTTGGAAAATGATCAGTGAATTATCATGAATACTTGAGGTACTGATTGTTTAAAACTGAGTTACCTGCACTACTTTTATCTCTGCCATCAGTTTTCAAAAGGTTTGGCCTTCCATTCACCAGTCACCAAATAGTTTAGTAATTACAATTTTACAATAATAATTACTAAGGTGGAGAACATGAGATTACCACAATATTACTTATTACCATGTTGTTCTACTTTCTGATGACGTTATTGACGGGCCATCAGCTAATGATTTGCATTACCAAAATCTCCGTTGAGAAGTGTTGTACCTTGTCATGGTCTGGGTCAGGAGCTTTTAAACAGTGAATGAACATCGCGGTTCGAGTCAGTGACTTGATTAAAGGCTTAAGAACAAAATTTTCCATGCTGTTGACCCGCCCACTTTCATGCTCCCTCCCTCTGAATACTTTATAGCAATGTCACACTGCTTAATGCTTCCCTCCCTACAGATAAGACACACACCCTCGCCTGTGAGCGTCTGTGGCCTCATTCTCTTCATTCTGACCCATCGATGATGTGATTTTTTTTTTAACTTCAGTTATTCTCCCCGTTTTTTTATGGTTTAAGAAATAAACAGATCCACCACGACAGTAAAACCAGTTGCCAGCTTTAATGTCGTGGCTTATCGGTGTAATTCCTGAGGCTACTCGAGGGCTTTGTCACTCTAACATAAACATATGTTGTTTTTGAGGATTTGCTGAAACGACTGAAGCTGTTGTTTTTCTCGTAAGGACAGCCTCACTCCACACACACACACCCTGCATTATGTCACAATGCAGCAACAGCTGCTATTCCATTTTCTTTCATTAGCAGTGAGCTTTTGTTTCTTTTTTCCATATTAGCTAACACACTGGGCTCATGGCCAGTACTTTATATACAGTTAAACTGAGTCTTTTAAGCACCTCGGTGTCCATCTTAATAACGACTTAAGCCTGCCTCACACGAGAGGATTTTTAAATCTGACTTGATTTTAAAAAAGGTGGGAAACCACAGACACAACAGACTTTCTCACCAATGTTCAATGTTTTAATCCTGACGAGACGATCCAGTCAAGACACAGGACCAGTGACATTAAAATCACATTTACATTCAAGCATTTAGGAGACGCTTTTATCCAAAGCGACTTACAAGAGAGGAATAAGCTACACAGAAGAAGTCTTGGAAAGAACTCTACTCAGTAGGAACAGTGGACTGACAGAGGGTGAGAGTGATGCTGAGGTGGATGCAATTGCTGAAGGAGATAGGAGATAGGCTAGGGTAAGTGCTAGGACAGAAGACGCTCCTGGAAGAGCTGGGTCTTCAACAGCTTCTTGAAGATAGACAGGGATGCCCCTGTTCTGGTAGCGCTCGGTAAGTCATTCCACCAGCGTGGAACGACACATGAAAAGAGTCTGGATTGTCTTGTGCGGGGTGTTGGCACCGCCAGACGGCAATCCTTTGACGAGTGGAGTAGTCGAGGGGTAACATAAGCCTTTAGGAGAGCATTTACGTCGTGTGGGAGCAGACCCATGAAGCACTTTGTAGGCTAGCATCGGTGAATTGAATTTGATGCGGGAGGCTAAGTTGAAGCCAGTGGAGCTCAATGAACAGAGGGGTGACATGTGCCCAAACCTCTGTCTGCCAGAGGTTGGGTTCCAAAGCACAACTCTTTACCAGCTGAGCTAATGGATCACGTCTGTTAATCCCACACACTACAGGATAATTTGTTCCAATCTGCCTAAAATCAGAAACACCCACGATTGTCAGAAGGACCAGAACCAGACTGAAGTCTGGCCAATTATCTTGTAAGTGTGTATTGGGCTTTATTTTCAGAATAGGTAGGAATCATATGAATTAAATTACATGTTATGAAATATGAGTTGGAAACTACTTAAAGCTCTGTTTTTCCTGAGTTATGCTGCCATGGCAACACCATCTGACCCTCAAATATGGCCATAACGATAATATCTATCTTTATTCATCTACTTGTTAACACAAATATGAGTCAGCCAATCACACACCAGCAACTCAGTGCATTTAGGCATGTAGATATGGTCAAGATGACCTGCTGAAGTTCAAACCGAGCATCAGAATGGAGAAGAGTGGTGATTTAAGTGACTTTTCAGTTTTTCAGAAAGTGTTCATCCACTGGGATTTCCACACACACACACACACACACAGCCATCTCGAGTGTTTACACAGAATGGTCTAAAAAAAGAAAATAATATCCACATTTTCACCCAGCAGTTCTCTGGGCGAAAATGCCTTATTGATGCTAAAGGTCAAAGTAGAACAACCACGAGGTTTGAAATGAGTGAAAGGCAACAGTAACCCGTGACAATCATGGTCCATGTAGATTAATGCAGAGGACCACAATGAGCGTAGAGTGACTGTTTATTTTAGCTGATGTGTATGATGATGAAGCTCAGTTTACAATTCAGAACACCACCTGCCCGTTTCAGTCTGTTGTCACATGAATCTTAGTGAATAAGGTCATTCGTCTGCAGCTGAGGCGGTGTTGTCCAGTTGTCCAGCTCCAGTTATGCGAGCTGACAAGGGCAGGTTCTCATCTTGTTTAACATAAGGCAAATTCCTCACCATGTGTCCATGCACCAGGCTGGCAGTGCATGCATTCACTCTTTACACAGAAGAGAGGAGAGAAAAGCAGCCAGTGAGCAGCACGTTTCTTAGTGAAGACGCCTCGTTGATGGCAGAGGTCAGAGGAGAATGGCCACACTGGGTTCAGATGATAGAAAGGCAACAGTTACAATGCATACAGTTGTGCAGAAGACCGTCTTTGAATGCATAGCACATCAAACCTTGAAGCAGATGGGATTTAGCTGCGGACACTTTATTAGGCAAACATGATACTAAGAAGCGTATCTACTATACACATCAAATGACTGGATAAGTCTTCCTCCATCTGCCTCACACTCACATACACACACATGCATATGAAGGTGTTCGTATCTTGCCTCTAGACCAGGGGTGTCAAACAGCACAATTTGATCTCAAGTGGGCCGGACCGGTAAAAATAGTAAAATAATAGCATAATAACCTATGAACAACAAGAACTCCTTGCTTTTTTTCTCCTTTGTTTTACATTTAATGAAGGATATTTTTACAAAAATTGAAATTTCTTGAGAAATATAAGTGCAATTTCAACAATATCGTGCCTAAATGTACTATTTACACATCACACTGGATCTAAAAAGGCACAAACATTTAGTCACAGGTATCTGGAAGAGATTTTGATTGTAATCGTAGTGTGAAATTTTAACAAATTCATCCTGTGGGCCGGATTGGACCCTCTGGCGGGCCGGTTCTGACCCCCCGGGCCGTACGTTTGACACCCCTGCTCTAGACCATTTATGAGGCCCTCAAACAGCTTTATCTGGCCGGCAACATCCTCACAAGACACCTCAAGTTGACTCTTGCTCAGCTCGAGTGACAGATATCTTAGCTTAGATCAGCGCCTCAGAATCCGAAAAAGTTGCCTTGGAATGTCACGTGTTTATCCAAGAGTGGATATCTAAATATTTTTATGGCGAGAGAGAAAGTAAAAGTATAGGGATGGCTGGCCATTACACCAATGACGTATTCAAATGCAAATACAGTTCTTTCATAGGAAGTTGGTCCCTCTTTTGCAGCTATAACAGCTTCCACACTTCCTCAAGATTCCTCAAGTCTTTCTGTCGAGCATGAATGGGCCCTCGTCCAACATCAGGTCAGGCACTGATGCTGGACGAGAGCCCAAGGCCTGGCTCGCACTCCAGTTCATCCCAAAGATGCTCGATGGGGTCGAGGTCAGGCCTCTGTGTGTTCCAGTCAAGTTCTTTCCCTTGCTCAGTGCACTGGGACACAGTCATGTTGGACTAGAAAAGGGCCGTCCTCAAACTGTTGCCACAAGGATGGAAGTATAGCGTTGTCCAAAATGTCTTGGTATGCTGAAGCTTTAAGGTTCACCATCATTGGAAATAAGGGGTCTAGCCCAAAGTCTGATTGACCCAATAATAATAAATTAATATCATTATTGAGTGAAACACAGCTGGACTCTTTATTTTGAAATAGCCACAGGAAAGGAAATGTAAGGTTACAGCTAAAAAAAGGTATATTTTTACAATGCTGTGCATGTTGCTTATATACAATAGATGGGTTTAGTGATTATTATATCTTTAAAACCTTTTATTTGTGACCCTTTGTTAGCCTCTACACCCACCACCAGTGCTGTGCATGGACAATAGAGAACAGGCTGTGTTTCCGCAGCCCCGCTGTGCTTTTTTTCTTGACATCATATTGAATTTGGTGTTTGCTGAGTTTAATTCACCTGGACTCGACCACACAGAGGGCCGGGGAGGGGCTGATAATTAAAATGGCTCACTGCCGCCTGTGATGGAATATTCATGGGAGATTACGAGTTCCACCCTCAAACATTACTGCACGCGCGTGTGTGTGTGTGTACACATGGAGTTGTGTATTCAAGCACAATAAGAGCAAAATGTGAATAAACAGTCAGTGTGTATCTGTGTGTGTGTGTACACTTGTCCACGTGCCCCTGTGACCTTTCTCTCTCCTCATAATGTAAAGTCGTCAACGCGGCGCGGAAGATATTTAGGTCAGTGTGAGACGCCGCACGCGAGATGGAATGAGAATCAGAGAGAGAGAGACGGGAATAATGAAATTGACGGGCCCCATGAGGTGATGACAGCGAGCTGTCCTCACTAGTTGATGGATGACAAATGTTCAGTGTCTGTGCCAATCAGGGTCCACGGCGCTGCACATCCCTATCAATACAGCACAAGTTAAACAGAAAGTCTGGCATTCTGGCTTTCATTAACTTTGCCACTGACATTTCCTCGCTGCAGATAATGTTGTGACATGTCAATCAGTGACTGTGTGCAGAGTGATGCACAATTTGCATGGAGAAAAAAAAGGGACATAAATATTTGTGCATAGCTCTGAATATTTTCTTTTCCTGAAATCGCTCCAGAGCGGACAACCCGTCACTGTCTTTTCAACGGGCTCATTGATGTTTCTAGTCTTAACCAAACTGCCCATGATGGCCATTTTCCACATTATGAATGCATAAGTGCCTGGAAATGACCCTATTCACGGTTTGGAAATCCTTGACCTTTTATCCAAGTGCCTCTTTGAATGGCTCCGCCTCTCTCTCCCCCCTCTTTCCTCTCCCTCTTTTCCTCGCCTCATTAGGGTAAATTTGAATCGGAGGCCATTAAGGAGCGCGAGGCGAGAGTCTGAAATGAGATGAAAACAGTAGGAAGGCAATAAAAGGGCCTTGTTAGAAGAATTTTATTACTGTTTACTCCGCTCATCGTCTGGAGAACAGTCTGCATCACACCAGGAACTGGATCTGTATCCATCATCATGGCACAGAGGGGAAAAAAAACAGATGCTGCTTTTTAAGATTTCATCATGTTTAATGCAGACAATTTAAAAAGACATTTTCACTTATTTTAAAAACCAACAGCAGGCATTTCTTACCCCGCTGACATCTTAAATCAAAGTCTACCGTCTGAAACTTGGCTTTGGTCTGTTCGGAATCGGGCGGCATATGACCCGACTATTTTGGTATGAGGATCTGAACCGCAGCGTCTTCCATACCTGGGCAGATCCAGGCCTCTGCCTCGGCCATTAATCATAATTCTGTGGCTTTGTGTGTGCGAGAGAGATAGAACAGCAGATGAAGACACGGAGCAGATTGAGCTATTTGTTATCGCAGCTTATCCCAACACCAGGATGCCTGCTATTTTCCTGCCAACACTGGGAACGGCAGGTGGAAAATGGGATTCCTCCCTCTGTGCTGTTATTTTTATTGGATTTTTTTTTTTTGTTATCCATTCTCCTACATTTTCTAATGGATTGAGAATAATATTCCTGTGTGTCTTCATGGAGGTCATGAAGGCTACGGCGAATAAAAAACTGAGAGGAAGGTGGAGGAGGGGGTGGGTGACAGGGTGAGGGTTGCTTACATGCTGATGGTGAGAGATAAACATTTTTCTGCAGTTGTTATCCTAGTTGAGGCTGTGACCTCTCTGGCTGGTTGATTATGCTTGGCCATGGCGTTATCTCTCCACCACAGTGAGCTGTGTGTGCTGTCTGGAATATTAGCCTCATGTTAGAGAAACCGGGACGCTCAAGCTTTGTTCTCCACAGGAGTGCGTGTACATGTAAGCATCGTGAAGCGTGCGGGTGAGCAAATGTGGCCCGTGCTGCAGGTGTGGCTCTGCATGTGATATTCATCTAGTGTGGAGGTGATGGACGCGTGTGGGAGAGGAAAACACGAGGCTTCAGGGTGTCGGCATGAATCATTCAGAGCAAGTGACATGAAATAACAGATCAAAAAGAATGAAAGCACAGACACTTGTTGGTTATGAAGATTAAATTAGTATTATTGTGACACAGAACTCACACAAAACTCATCTGCTGCCTCAAATTCAGTAAAGAAAATAGAGCTCGATGGTTTTCTAGAGCAGTGGCTCCAAAGACCGGGTCAGGACACACACATTTCCAACCTTTTTGTTATGTGTATTTTCTAATTTTGAAATAAAACTCATAAAAGGAAGTTTTTATTAATTCACCAAACATCCAAATCAATGATGATAGGTGTTAGTCATAACATATTTGACCAATTTCAAAACCTTCAACCATAAATATATATAAAAATATGCTAATGTTGTTTTACTTAGTCTGTTTGAATAGAAGTCAATGGGAAAATGAGCTTCTACTTTATTTACAACTTCAGTTTTGTAAATGATATTCCCGTTTAAAGGGAAATATATGACAAAGGCCACAATTGGACGAAACCATCTGTCAATCACACATGTCCACTCATATATGCCATGCTTTATAATCTATTTTCCTCTTAATGGGAACATCCATTTTATACTGCTTTATTTATACATATTTCTTAGTTGTCCTCAGCCAGCAAACTCAATGTTTTTTTTTAACAATTTTTTATACACAGTCAAAGGCTGTGATGATATCGTCAAAGCTCACACTTTACACTGTGCTACCAACTGTACACATTCTTACTGCCCCAAAGATGCAACAGAAGTAGATACTACTTTGTCAAACAGACATGTACCAGACTCTGAGACGCCAAGGTAGAATAAATGATGACTTAAAGAGAATAATATGATAAGTATTTATCTTAGTTTTCCAGAAGCTACAGTATAAAGTATATATTTAGCTTGGACCAGCATGCGTGCCTTTACCTCCTGAGGTCATCTCACTGGGGGGGTTGCAAGGATTAAAGATAGCATTGAAGTAGAATCATTATTTATTCATCCACTTCCACCTACATCCACCACATCATCTACTTGCCCTCTGGGTGAGTGCAATGAAATTAGATCTTTGCAAATTAAGACACACTGGGTGCACGTAGGGGATATATATATGTATATATATAAATATATATATATATATATATATATATATATATATATATATATATATATATATATATATATATATACATATGAGCCCAAATAGTCACGAATGAAGTCGTTAACAGGTTGTAGCGTGTTGCTGCAAATGAATGAAACGGCACAGGATTAGGGTCTGATGACGCATGGCTAAGCCAAGGAGGAAGTTTAGCGCCGTGTGCGTGACGCTATGGTGTGTTAGAGAAGCAGAGTCGCGGGTGGAACAAAAAAAAGAAGATAGCATGAGTTCCTGTGGATTTGTGTCAGGGGGTGATTTCACGTGCGAGTGGACCGCGAGCGTGTCATGACGCTTGTGTGTGGCTCAAAATGAGGGCACGTGTGCATTATTGCATGCAGCGGTGGCGTGAGTGTGTGAACATGCATGTGTGTGTGTGTGTGACAGTGTGTGTCCATACCCTCCAGTGAAGCACTAGTGCTTGAGATCGGGTCAGCCTCCGCCTCCTGCTGAACAGATGGGGGTCAATTGGATGCAACCGCACAGAGCCAGCGTGACCTTGAACGCTGGAACTATAGGAGCAGGTTACCTTTCCAGGTTAGCCACTGCCAAGTGGATGAGCCATGCCAACTGTAACCAGCCCACCCTCCTCCTCCTCCTCCTCCTCCTCCTCCCTTCCAATCTACCGAGCTTACAACTGCCAACTACCCCCTAAGCTACCAGTGGAATAAAGAGATGAAGTGGGGGGAGGGAGTGTAGAGCGTGCGCACGAGAGACAACAAAAAAACAAGGGATTGGCAATAATAAGGGTTTACACAGAAAATAGAGATGAGAGACTGAATGGTGGAGATGGAAAAGGGAGATTGAGACAAAGGGAGAGGATTGACAGAGAAAATAGGATAAATCAGAGTGGATGTGTTTGAGCAAGAAGGGCCAAAGTGGAGAGAGTGGGAGGAAGAGGGAGGCTGTTAGCTCTGGTAGGTTTTTGGTAAGTGTGAATGCAGGGCCCTTTTTGTGATTGTATTTCTTTGGCAACCGTTGCAGTGTTTCTTCCTGTGTGCCAATTGTCAGCTTTAAAAAAGAGTAAAGAATAGCCTCGTTAACCCCAGACTGCATCTCAATCTCATCTGATCATCTTCTACCTGCAAGAGGCGTGACCAGCGTGCTTCATTTGGACTTATAACCAATCAGACCAATGATCCGGATGATGTATGCAGAGCGATGGAAAACATGTCAACAAACGTGCTTATTGTAGTAAACGGCGAGACCGCATCGCACCCAGGCACCCAGCTGTGTGCTGGATGTATACAAAACCTGGCGAGATGTTGCTTCTTGAAGAGATTCCAAAGAATCCCCAACACAGAGCCAAATCAAATCGCTGGCTAAATAGAGAATGACGTTTCTCAAATATTCAGTGGTCATGATCTGCTGCAGGCAGAAAACAGCAGAGAAACACAAAGAAGCCAACATTCCTCAAGGCTGATTGCAATACACTTAGTACGCTGGAGATAACACAAATGGAAAAGTGCAAATTTATGTGCAAATTTGCCTCAGAAAATATGAATTATTGGATCTGCTCTGAAGTGTCTTCATATTAACTTTAAAAAAAATACAGTAATAAAACAAACAAAAACACACTGTGCAGCATAACTGGGAAGTAAGTAAGTAAGACCTGTCTCATCAGTGGATTGCATGGTTGCTGATACTTTTGTTAACAATTCAGTTCAATTTTATTTGTATAGCGCCCAATTAATTGCTGTATATATAGTCTTTTTAAGTAAGTACAAATTGCATTCACCCATTCATGCGATCATACTATACACACACACACTTCCTGGTTACTGCCCTGCTCGTCCTATCAGAGGCCAGCATCTCATCTGACACGTAATCACATCACAGGGAGAGCAGAGGGAGTGACAAATCACATTACAGGCACTGACTCACTGCAGTCGGTGTGTAGCCTCAGTCTCGTCCTCTGTTTTTGTCCATATCGCTCTGAATGAAGATTCATGTGTTGGCCTGTGGGAGGGAGAGTAATGTGATAGAGAGGCAGGGTGTGAGTTAGACACAGTGTGTGTGTGTGTGTGAGACACTAGGTGGATTGTTGGTGGTCCAGTTGTTAACTTGACGTGGTTTTGTGAAACAACTGTGTTGCAGTGATGTCATTTACTTTATTCACGGCGCCCGACTTTGATTTTATGGATTCTTGTTGTCGTTCTCTCGTTTGTTTACATGTGCGCTGATGATGACGCGGTATTCTTTTGATGTTTACGTAGAGTACAGAAGAGGGGGGGGAAGTTCACTTGATGGTGTATTTATAGAGATGTATTCAAAAGATAACATTCTCTGCTGCATGTATATTTAAAGTACCACTGAATAGTGCTACAGGCAATTTGTCCTGCAAATTAAATGAATATAGCACTAATTAAGTGACAGAAACTGATTATGTTATTAATAATCATGTTGTTTTGCATATTTCGACCTGAATATAATTTTGGAGCTCCGTGCAGTGTGTGTGTGTGTGTGCGCTGTAAATAATATTCTATCAATACTGATCATTTATGAGTGAAAGTGATTCATTATCTGTTGTTCTCAATTAATCGAGAACAATTTTGGACCAAAACGACTTTGTTTGGTCCATAGAAACATATTGTTTCCCAAACCTGGACATGAGGATGTTCTCAAATGTCTTGTTTTGTCCAAAATGATTCAGTTTTAATGATTTCTTTGATATATGGAACAAAGAAACCAGAAAATATCCACATTTAACGAGCTGAAAAATCAGAAAACACTCAAATCAATGATCAAAATTGTTAGTTATTGATTAATAATCAATTCACCGGCCCTAATTAAATTGACATGCATTATCATCTCCAAAAAGAGTAGAAATTCCACAGTTGAGCATCTAAAGACATTTAAATTGTAGTAAAGTGCATTTACGGTATACTGATGGACCTTGATTAGAAAAAGAGACCTTGTTGTTTCGCACTCTGGACCCTCAAAAATTGAAGGGTGTCATTTCCCTTTGAGAAATACAATGCAGTAATAATTTGAGTGGCACTAGCAATGCACCATGAATAACACCAATCAAGTACAATTCACTGTGTTTGTAGAAAACCCTAATTGTGCAGTGGATTTCGGACATAATTACATGGATCTTCACTTCCATGAATATAGAGCTCACATTCACATTTGAACAAATCCAGGTTTCTGGTTTCCCAAAGTGACCCTGTTTTCTGTAGGTTTTCTCTGTAGTCTCTGGGTCGCTCTTCGTCTTTGTCTTGGTTTTCTTCATCTTCTTGTCGTTCTTCGATCTGGTTTTATTGACAGTTTGACAAAGAGTGTGATCAGCCACACTACTGATGTCTTCTTCTGCTTCTTCTTCTCTCCGTTTCTCCCTTTATGTAATGTACAGTATTTTGTTTGTTGTTGTTGTTGAAGGGGGGCACAATTCCAGGTGGCAAGGGAATTTCCTCTGAGTCTCAAATTGGATGATTCTACCCGAGGGGTGTGTCCCCTCGTCTCCTCTCGTCTCGTCTCCTCTCCCCTTGTCTCCTCTCCTCTCAGCATATATCGATCTGTTACCAGCAGAGCGGTGGGGCATGCATGCATCTATACCAACCTCCTGCCAACAAATCCAATATCACACCAGTCGAGCGACGCTGCAGGTCTGTGATACAAAAGTATACCGTAATGACAAACACTTGGTTAAATCAATGAGGAGCACACACACACACACACACACACACACACACACACCAGCACAAGAGTGAAAAAAGCAAACTTACTAGTGTGTATCAGGATTCCTGGGCTAATAGTGACATGGGGTGGATACATGTAGACACATTTAGGGAGTAGGAGATGGAGTCAATTGAAAGGAAGCGAAGCCTTAACATGATTTAATGAGGTGTAATTTCTTCTGATATCCTAACATCACACACAGCTTTGAACAGGGACTGTGTTTTCCTCTGTGTGTGTGTGTGTGTGTGTGGCAAAGGCTTTTACTGCTAAACTACCTGTAATTTAAACGACTGCATCATTTGAATAAAATACATGTGGTTATTAGTTTCTTAGGTTAGTAAGGCCGATGTAATTTGGGGTAAAACTTGAATCATTTTTTATTATTGTGATTACTATAATAATCCGTGTGTGTGACAGGGGTTTGGACTGGAGTCTGGTTGGAACAGGATCCTGTTCTGTCTGTGAATCTGCGTTAGCCAGTGCACACGTGTGTTGGTCTTTATATGAGTATATTCATGTGTACTGTTAGTTTTGTGTGTTTATTTTGCCTCGACAAACTGCACACGTGTGTGTGTGTGTGTCTACTCAGGGGCATAATTAGAGAGACGGGTGTAAATAAAGCGTCACCGTGTGTCAGGCGACATTTCCGCCAGCCTTTTCTCTCCGAACATGTTTCAATGAGGAGCTTCATTTGGTGCAGTTTGCATTGTGTGATGTCTGAACTGTCAGAGTAAAGTAGGACAACAAAATGCCTTGAAACCGTCGAGCAATCAGTGCGCGTGATTTATTTATTCATCTGTGTGTGTCTCAGCGCTGGGAATTCACTGCTTTCTCGTGAAGAATTGGCTAAACGGCTGAAAAGGATTGAAAGAGGAGTTCTTAATTACATTTAGGGTGTTTTCTTCCTACAGGAAACGCTGGGTTTCACCCTGTTGTGACTTGATGAAGTTACAAAATGAAATGATCTTTTGGTCAAAGCAATAAAAGCATCCGTTTGCTGGGTCCAATTAATTTGCCAACCACCTCTTCAGAGTTATACAATTCCCCGAGGTCTCAGGTGTCCACGCTTGGCCTTTCATCTCATCCTTTGGGACGGAGATGGAGGAAATCATTTACCTGATCTGCATATCAACTCCCCGCTTTGGTCACATTCCGCCTTCCGAGGTGACTTTTAGACAGCTTTTTGGAGAAACGGTGAAAAACTATGATTGCATTTCCCGTGAACGCAGATGACGCGCGCGCACAAAGCAATTTAAAAGCCTGATGTAATCTCCAAGGATATGCATATATTTATACAAACAGACAGACAACCCAAAAAAAATTAGACCGTCAGAAGTGCATGCAAAGAAATATTTGCACAACCAGGGGAATCGGAACGGTGTGACAGCTTATCAAGAAATAAAATGTGCTATTCACATATCCAGTTTTATTTAACACAATATGAAATTGTTAATGCCAACGAAAGGTAAAGAAAGTTCAACCAAAGTTTGGGAGCAATTCTTCACTCACACCCTTCAAGATTTCCCAGAGAGAGCGACCTCCCCCTTCCCCGTCGCAGCGTATGAATATTCTGCTTTCAATTTGCATACACTTAGCTCTTCATCCTTTGGCCTGCACACCTGACATCACAGTGTTCTAATCTCTCACACAGCTCACTCGAACAAATGTCATCATCAAGCTGTTTGCCCTTCTCCTCTGTTTGTGTCTTGCTCCACAAGCTGTAGGTGTAATCATTTATGCAAATATTACTGTTGTCCCAGGAAAATTGAACACCGTCAGCTCTTATTCGGGGGGGCGGGCGAAGATGTTGACACACCTTCTTATTTTGCACTTGTAAATAAAGTAAAGCTTCAAGTAACCCGTACATGTTGTCGCCACGGTGATGTCTCAGCAACAACAGAGGGTGACACACAGTCTACACTGTGACCAACACTCAGGTGAATGGTCCGGCCGTCACGGTGGACCAGTGTTCAAAGGATTGGGCTCACTTGTAGCTGTTTGGTCATGGAGGAAATGACATACATGTGAATAGCATGGGCCATTTTTGCGTGCCATTCTCGCCACTCGTCATTCAATGATGTGAAGCGTTAAGATTCTCCGATTGATCACGTGACGTGGTGACCGGGTCGGCACGATAGATTCAAATTCACACAAGAACAGCACAAAAATGATCCAATAGCCCAAATGACTGAGTGTCGGGTCCATGGAGAGCTGCATGAAATTTCCACATGTGCATACATTCCCACGGTTTTGTTCATATTTAAACGGCGGTCGGCGTCGGTCGAGTGTTCCGCGCATGTGTACTCATTACGTTTTAGAGGCGGTGATTTCTTGCCAGGAAGTTGTTCCTCTCTTGTGTTGACTTGTTTTCTTTGAGTGCTGAGTACAGAATGTGGGTACCAGACGACTCCCTCACAAGTTCCCATGGTTACCGTCTTCTTTGTTGTTCCCTTTGACCAAATAACAGCATAAAATCAACTGACCTGGAAAGTGCTGGCATGTGCGGTTCACACAGACTCCAAGTGGAGGTGTGCCTTGTTCCTCGGTGGTCCAGGCAAACGCGATGTGGAAGTTTAGTTCACGCAGACCATAGAGGAACTCTGCACACATAAGGACGAGGAAAGTGTCTGGAGTCTGACTTGGTGTTGTGTGCTCGATCCATCTCATCGCGAGTCGTTGTTGTTTGTTTTTCTGTGATGTAAAGGTCAACAGGAAACCGATTCACTACACAGTAGCTTATAGAGAGACACAGCACCACCTTCACCTTTGGAGGCGGAGTCAGACTGATTGTCCGATTGCCTATCGTAGCCGGACTATGACCTTAGCTCAGTTAAACAGTGCATGTAAATTTATTGTGCTAAAATAGTGCTAAATAATCCCAGAGACATGAGACAGACGTCTGTCCAAATAAGGGAACATGAATCTTTAAAGTTCAGCTGATATCATCGTTGAGTTTATTGTGAACACTTTAAAGCTGTAAACTGAAGTCCTCGGCTTCTGGTGGTGAAGTAAAAGGTTGAAAAGTGTCAGTATCAAAAGACATTTCGATGATACCCCCCCAAAGAAAAAGTCTCCTAAATATCCTCTGACACCAGGTTACATTTTCTGAATTGACCACTCTGGACACTGATAATGATATAAAACATACTGTAGGTGACAACAAGAAACTTTTATCAATCTGTATATCTTACCTTCCACTATACACTTACTCTGACAATGTTGTAGTAGCTTTTTTCACGAGGGATAACCATGCTAAAGAAATATATTATTATTCTACGTGGTATTAGGCAGCTGTTCCAGTTATTTCCAGTAAAAACTTAAAAAAAAAGCAGCTTTTTGTTTGGGTGAGGGCGGGACTTAAAGAGAATTTTACAGTATCTTAGGTCAGGGTTAGAAAACAACATCAGCTGTCAGAATGGGTCAGTACATCATTAAACACTGATACAGCCACAGAAATCGCCACCCAGTGTCAATTATTTATATTTCAATTTTTAGTTTTATTTATTTAACATTAACGTAGGAAAGATTCTCATAAATACGTCTCAGTAATATATCATTTCAAGTTCCTCTTGTAATCATATACAGCCCACACTCAAAAGCCTCTTTCTCTGATTCTTTCTCTGAGAGAAGCAGAAAGAAGACGATCTGCCATCTGTTAAACTCCATGATGATGGAGATAAATGCTTCAGGTCTTGAGGGAACACAATCTGTGGGAGTGTATTGATATGAGATTGGTTTGTACTGTACGTTGACCCTCGGGGTGACATTATTGCTCGCCTCCAGCTATTATATTCATATTCTTTTTTTTTATTTTTCTAAGTTCCAATCTTAGTGCAATTTGAAGTCCTCATCATCCGGCACCAACAAATAGACAGAGGTGATGAGAAGTGTTTGACCTCAGTCAGAGTCGGTCAAGACGCCTCACATCTATGCAGGAATGTGGCTGCATGGGTGTTTCTTTGCCATTTCCATGCATATTTTTTTAGTTTTTATTCTCATTGCAGGTGTTTGTCGACGGTCCAAGTTCGAACTTGTGAGTACATTTCTCACTGTGCAAACATAGCATGATTCAATTCAGACAAGAGAAAAGAAAAACAGATTAAAAAGTAGCTTCGACTGGGCCCTCACATGCTTTCATTTATGATATGTCATGAAGGACTGCAACGATTATTCAATGAATTGATTATTTATTTATTTATAAATGAATCTTCAATTATTTTGGTTATCGGTTTGAGTGTTTTTGAAGAATTAAAACAAGTTTCTTTGATTTTTTTTTAAGCTTCTTAAATGTTGTTTTCGTTTCTCCATTTAACAAAGAATTTAAAATTGAACCATTTTGGTTTGTGGACAAAACAAAGGCATTTTGTGAACATCATCATTTCCTCATTTACCATTTTTCAGAAAGCTGTTGGTATTTTACAGGGCAATTACTCAATTCATCGAGAATCAATCAAAACAATCAATAATGAAAATAATCATTAGTTGCAGCCCTAATATTTTGATGAAGAGGAAAACACACAATATTTGTATTTACTCACAACAAAACATCAGTTTCAAAAACTGAAAACTGAGATCTGAGAACAATACTTTGCAAAGTGCAAAGTCTTAACTTACTGCATATAAAGCTGCATTACATCAAATAAAATCATAACTCAACAACAATCCCTCCCTCCCTCCCCCTGATATTAGCGTTTTATCATTCTCCCTGACTTAAAACCGTAAAACTGCTCCTGATGGTGAGCGTTTGTGTCATTTTCTCCTGAAGCAGCAGGAGGGCGAAGAGTCAATTTCTTGCATGTCTCTGTGATTACATTGCACAGAAACTCGTATGTCCTAATTGCGGCGGCGACGATTTATATTAAACTACCTTTGATTAGCGGAGCTGTAATCCAATTTACACAGACTGTGTCCTGCATTGTGTACCTGCATAATTGCACAGTGTGTGACACGTGCCGCCACACATTTTGCATTTTATATTTAACCCTGCGACGCAAAGCTTTAATGAGGATGTCAATTTAAAACAATTGCAACTGCCACTTTTCCAATTACACGCTGTATCTCCAAATGCAATGCAAATTATAACACGGCCACGGCTTGCACATGAGAAAGTGGCTATTCAAATATAAGATGGTAACAAAACAGTCTTTGTACTGGTTATAGATAGATAGATAGATAGATAGATAGATAGATAGATAACTATCAATACAATATAAAGATAAAATTAAAACGCAGAACAATGACGTACATACTGCAGATCCACACATTTATAAACTTATATTTTTACCATCTGCAAAACTAGGAATAAATATTAAACGATTAACATGATTTGAAATAGCTCAACTAACACCCAGAATATTTTATTGATAACAAGAGAGCACAGACCTCTACCAAGGCTTCAACACTTACTCTGTCCTGTCTGTCCTTGTCCTGTGTTTTATGTACTAGCACCTGATCCACTGTAACCATTAGACCTTCTAGATCTGTCTACAGCTGTTACCATCTTACATAAACATGACAAACTTTATCCTGATCTGTTCAAATGTTGCTGAGATAAACACATCTGAACTTGTTAATCTTCAATTTAAATTGCCACCAAATCCATAATCTGTATCAGATTTGAATGACTCTACTAGATGTTGTTGTTGTTGTTGTTAAAATTATGATTTTAACAACATTAACAACATTTTTCAGTTATAAGAGAAGGATTTCTTGGACATTTCATTACATTTTTTGTGATGTCATCATTGGGTAGATTCTTACCAAGCTTTTATGAATATACTTGGGTGATCACTTACCATCACAATCGGATTGATCCATCAAAAACTATAGACAGGAAGTCTATAAACCCATGCTGATGAAAAATGAACCTCCTTGGCGGAGGTAGTAGTTGGACTCTAATGAAAAAGAGTCAGTGGGACACAGGACGAAGACGACAGGAAGTAGTGGGACTATCTAGGCAACGATGCCAACAGTGAACCGTTTGACGTCCATGTTTGTTTACCCTTCGCACTGTCGCTCTCGTAGACTCTCGCGAGAGTTTGCGCGGGAGTGTGATGAGTTCAATTGGCCTCAGCTGATTTGACAAATCATGTCGTCTGTGATCTGTCATCAGGCCCACTCGTTAAATGTGTGATCCCCAGTCTTTCAGTCGTCATCTGCTGCAACCAGTCCGTTTAGTGTGAACTCCAAGTCTTTTCAAAAAGACTGTGAGAGTTGTGTCGTGTGACCTCAGCTTTACCCTTAAATCCCTAAGCCTCAAAATGTCTGTCTGGACTTTTTTTGCTTTGCTTATTTTAACAATAAAAGGGCAAGAAAATGTCCTGTGAGCAAATGCTTTTGCCCATTTTTCCAGAACAACGTTCAATATCTGGCAGTTATTAACAATTCACAGCATGTTAAAATACCGTGTAGAGATGTTTTCAAGTTTGACTTAAACTTAATAAGTTTCCTTCTTATTCCTTCTTATACATTCATTCACTCACTTAGTGAAAAAAAAAAAACAGTTATTGCAGTTACTACCCTTAGACGTAACCCTGTAACTTCCACATTATAGGTAAACACACGCTCACACATGCTATCTATGTATGTGTATGTGGACAGCCTGCAAGTGCAACCACACACACACACACACACTGGACTAGAGCAAGAGGGATACTACCGCAATATAATTTGTCTCCCGTGATGAATTCCCTTTGGTGTCTCCTGAGACATCCAGCCCATGCTGACAAACCAACACATTTTTCACTCTCAGTCCACTGCGTCTTTCCCTCATACTTGACTGAATTGATTTTTGCCCTTCTCTCTCTCTCTCTCTCTCTCTCTCCCTCTCTCGCTCTCTCTCACCTTTCCTCCACAAGGAGGGAAAGAAAAAAAAGTTCATCACTGTAAAATGTGGCTAATGGCTGCTGGGATCACTCTGGTTATTAAGAACAGAATTTAATGCCTCGGGCCTGCCGGCTGCAGCACATACTGCGCTGTGCTTCATTTTCTCAGCAGGAGACATCACAGTTGGTTTTTGCATGTTTGGCTATACTCGCTGTTGATCATTCACACACACACAGATTTCCTAACAGAGCCCAAAACCATTAGACAGTAAAGATGAAACAGTTTCTTTCTCTGGAGGCTATCCTTAAAATCCTTTTAGTCGTGTCCAGTTTTTAATAATGAGATGTAAGTCAGCAATCTCATCTCCTACAAAACTGAAGCTATAAAGCAAAAAAATGTTGTAAAAGGCAGAGAGACTTTGTTTTGTGTTTAGTGTTGATGCAACAGAATCTGTCAGAAAACTTGTCTCTAACTAGGATTCTGTGGTTAAAACTCTGGGTGAATCATGGACTCAGACTAGATTTACCAAGATAACACAGCAGTTCTAATGCTAATGTTAAGCATTTAACCCTTCCAGTGACAACAATGCTATATTAAGCCGGTCGTCTCCAGAGTAAAAAGTCCAACCTCCAGGTTCTTGTAAACTTCCACTGACTCTCTGAAGTAATGCCAGAATCAGACGACACCATATTTTTGTTTTTACGGGTTACTGTTGCCAAAGCGCCACGAAAAGGTTCTTAAGGTCACTATTCCACCTAACAACAGCACTCTGTTATCCTATTAGTCAACGTCCAGGAGCACGTGGCAGGAGATGTCCGACTAGGCAAGAAAATAATAAAAAAAACTATTCCAACATCATAGACTTCTCATCCCAGACATCCCATCAGTTTACGCTACACGTTTGTTCATCGCTCCCAACGTTCGTAATTGGCTCAGACGCTGTAAAAGTGTCGGCCGCCACCACCAAATTGCTTGAAAATTAGCCTGAGCTTGTGTAGTCTAATCCCAGAGTAAGATGTAGGGATCAGGAAGTTGAAGATGTCAGGAGGCAGGTCCGGAATAATGTCATCTCAGGCTGTTTCTAAACTCTTCAAAAGCACGCCCTGGCATTTTGAGGATCAGATAGTATTTAGTCTGTCAAGGTTTGTGATGTATCGCTTGATCTCTGTGAATTTAAAGTGTGCAGTGAACTCTGGCTGGTTGAATCCAGCATCGTTAATTTTGGCAGTTCATAGAGCCAGAGTCATGTGACGTTTGGAGCTCTATGCACTCATAAGCTGACAGATGAAAGCGGGCGACTTTTAAATTGCTGCTTCAATGAGGACGGATGAAATAAGACTATTGAGAGCTGTCGCAAGTTTATAATCAGTAGGGTTCAGGAAAATAGTGATGGCTAACAGCTAAGCTAACAGCCAGCATTGTGCCATTGCTGCAAAAAATGAAGCAGATGAAGAAGAGGTTAGCATGTTCACACAGGTCCTGTATTCCTACTAATACAAATCAGAGCCAGAGAAGCTAATGAAATGCAGATTAAATGCGTTTCCACTGGTCAAAAATCCATGTAAATCCAGGATTTTTTATCAGTGGTTGTGGAGTTTAGAGGAGACAATGTGAAAAACTGAGTGCTTGAAAAAGCAGGAGGTTGAAAACAAGGACTTGTTAGAGGTGGTAGGGTGTTCCGGAAGGAAGAAGAGGGTGACGGAGTGAAAATGAGGTGAAGAAAAAGGAAAAAAAGAGTTTTTTTCATTTGGCTCGAAGAAATTGGAAAAACAGTGGTGTTCCTTAATTTACCTTCACACTAGTGTATTCAGTGTGTGTCTGTGATACACTGCCTTACACACACACAGATTTAAATCTAAGCGTATCAACCTGTTAAAGAGGAAGAGTCAGACACGGCTCCATATGAACCATACAATTAATCTTCATCTAAAGTCCTGGTAGGTTTTTGCAGAAGCTCCTGGAATAAAAATAATAAAATGATATTAGATTCAGTTCCTGCTGAGTGACTGGTCTCAGCTTTGGCCCGCTGTGGTTTAGAAATAAGGCCGCTGGGCACATGTCATATCCGGGCAATGTGTCGGCGAGCAGTAGATCATGTGGTCATCATGGGCCTTATCTGCAAACTGCCACATGGCTACTTGACAGTTGGTTTGGTTCTGCCTCACTGTGTCCTCCTTTTCTTCCCCAGCGTCCCTCCCTTTCTCGTCCTCTTTTTCAGTGCCAGCCACATGAATACATTTTTATACATTGATGAAAAATTTACCTTTTTTAAATAGAAATCGCAATGTGATACAATTTATATGTACATATTACATATAAATGTACTTTATATATATATATATATATATATTTTTTTATATATATATATATATATATATATATATATATATATATATATATATATATATATATATATGTATCGATATAGATATAAGCATCTTTTTTTTTATTGTTCTAAGCCAATAAGAAAACTTCCTACATATGGCACATGTAATCCTCCTTCTTATATTAAAGTATAGTCATTTATATATACTGATAGTATCTCGTATGGCATGCTCCATCACTTTTTGAATTTGTAACAGTGAGTATTGAACCGAAGCTTGACTTCAAATATGTTGCAAATCAAATTGGAATCCCAATATGTGTCAGAAAAAGAATTCAGCTCTAGTAAGCTGCATATTACTCCTTATTCTTCTCTAATATGTTATGTGCAACCAAAAATAAATCAAAGACTCTCCAAGGTTGGAAACAGAGTCTAGAGGAGGCGCAGAAGTCTACTTCACTCAGATGGCTTGATTTATATTATGCTGAAAGGTTATTGTCGAATTATTTCTCAATAACTCTTTCAACTCTTTCAGTACTTTTTCAACAGATCTCTTTTTCTTCCTGATGTGGTTCCAACCGTTTTGAAATGACCTTGAAGGCACCACAGACTCTTAAAACTGTGGAACTAATTGCAAAACAAGGACTCATTAGCCAATGACAGTCCTCCTCCCATGGGCTGCTTTACCCATCTTTCCCAGGACATGGTGCCCGGACACTCGTGTGACCTCCTCCCGCAATGAAGTTGATGTAAAAATAAAAGGTTACTTTACTTCCTGTTAAAGTCACCCTCACAAATACAAGGTCAAGAACTACAGTATGACCTGGTTTATTTCCCACCACACAAACCACCTTTGAGATCATTTAAATTCCCATTTATAGTCGAACAGCATATACACATATAAATGTTATGATCTCATTTGCATTAATAAAAGAAAACTATGATTGTAATAAATCTACTTACAAATCACAAACAGGCCATTATAGGGATACTAATGAAGGCAATAAAAACAATCCGCCCAGAAACATTGTCGAAGCGTATCTGTAATCTAATTTCGTAATGAATTGTTGTCGTGATTAATGCGTGGTCGCTAATCATCTCGTGAAGAGGAGCGGCTATTCTTCGCACACAGCACAGAGTGACACCTGCTCCTCCTTTTTCATTCTGCAACCATTATTATCCATTATGTCACCGCCGCTGCTGTGGGTGCAAGGACATGGGGATGTGTGTGTGTGTGTTATTGTGTCACATCCTGTGTGCATGTGTGTATATATATATATATATATATATATATATATATCTTTCAAAGACACATTAATACCTTTTCACTTGGGTTTACAGCGTCCCCTCTTGGGAATAACACAACTGTGGCACAATACACCTGGGACTTTTAGGTTACTCTCCTCTCCTCTCCTCTCCTCTCCTCTCCTCTCCTCTCCACTTTCTCCACCTACAGCTGCATAATATTTTCATGTATTCAGATCCAGCATAGACATTAAAACTATTGTGACAGGTGTAAGTTTTATGTAATCATGCAGGTAGAATGTTAATATCATCCACACATCAGGCACGAAATGTAGGAACAGAAGAGACGACGAAGCACGTCTCCCGCATGCAGCGTGAACACTCAAATCTGCTAACACGGATGCCGACAAACTAAAAACATGACGCAGCAGCGACGCACGCGCCTCCATAATGTTTCTTCTTATTCACCTCAAGAGTTTCCTCACATTATGGGTCGGTTGTGTCGTCCGTGGAAGTTCAGAGAAGTTAAACTTTCCTAACGGAAGGTTAGAAAAGCTCTGTTCTCATCATAGACGACCCTGATAGACACTTAAAGCAGTTAGAGCTAAAGCAGTGCGTCCGTGTGAGTCCCATGTAAAACTCAATTTGAATGTGAAAGATTTGAAAGAACAAACGCTAATAATAACTGAAGAAAGTAAAGAATGGAAAACAAAGCAATATATCCATGTCATAAATAAACAGCCCCAATCAATCACAACTGTATACACACAGGGAGCGGCGCACATACACATGCATGCACTGCAATACGTATACATACATACATACAGTAAAAAAATCACCCTCCTAATTGTGACTTCAGCCACAAACACATGAAGGCTGTGTTTACACCCAGGAGAGCTTTGAATGAAATAAATAGGTTTTTCCTCCAGTGTGAGCGGATGAAATGAAAACGGCTGCATGGGGGAAAACAAAGTGGCATTTTACAGAGACGAATTTGAACCCACAGCTCAGGTTTTGCCACAATGCACTGCAGTGTAATCAGCTGAGCTGCTGCATTAGCCAATCAGAGTCCTGCAAGTGCAGGTGGATTCTTTTGTAACATGAAGTGATTGAGCAGCAATTTAATATATATATCTATATATATATAGATATATATATCTATATATATATATATATATATATATATATAGATATATATATCTATATATATATATGGAGGACCAGGTTTTGGTCCATGTGAGGACTACTGGTGCTGACAAGTTCAGTGTTTGCCAGCAAGGTCCTAAATACACACACACACACACCTTCTCTGCCATTATCTTTTTTTTGTTCCCCCTCTTCGATCTGCTTGGATGACTGGGAAAACAGCCAGGGAACAGAAAAGGTCAAGTGGCTCTGCTCCCTTCTCACCACCCTTCTCCTCTGTCCTCTAATGTGTATGTGGGAAAAGAGCCGAGGGGGGAGGGGCCAGTAAAGAGCATCAGCACCACACTGTCGGATGATAACGGGGCCTAAATATCCGAGTGTCACGTGCATGTGTGTGAGGTCTTGTTTCAGCACATCCTTATGTGCATTTGCATCTTGTCTTTCATTTCACCTGGTTTTCGTGTTCCTGGATGACAATACAGGCCAAGGTCAAAGTGCAGGGCGACCAATGGGATGTGCTGGGTAATGTGTACTGTATGTGTGTTGAAGTAAGAAAGAATTACGTGAACTGGAGTTTTTCAAAGACACTTTAGGGCAATGGCAGATCTCCTGAAGTGGGTAACAGCTGCCATCGGTCACCCTTAAAAATACCTTACCAGTGCGGATTTAATGGGCACTATATGTTATCTTAAAGGGCCAGATTGTAAGAATTATCAGCATCTAATGGTGAGACTGCAGATTGTCACAAACAGTCCACAAGCCTTTCAGAGAACCACAGTGGCTTTTGCATATCAAAAAGAACGTTGTTCATCTGGATTTGTGTCATAACTTTCTGCTTCGAAACACAGCGGCACAAGATAGTGGCCTAACATCCATAAAAATACCTCCTTTTTATTGAAATGAGGTATTTTTATTATACACTGAAAAATAATCATGGCTATTACATTCAATTTCTGCCAATAAGCCCTTTTAAAAATGTGTCACACTGGACGTCTAAGTCAGTAATAAAATCCTACCCTGCTGCTTGAACCATAGTGTGTGTTAATCCTCGGTTTAAACTAGTCCCCTGAAAACTGTGCAACAGACAAAGCAAATATGCCCGTCATTGACTGATGGATACATTTTTGGTTTTAATCTTTTGGGAGATTGCGAGCGCTGTGCTTTAAATGTACAGATAACGTCACTGTGATATATGTAAATAACATCGTCTGCTGTCTGTACGTGGACGTCACAGATTGTGAAGGGGAGAGACAGTGAGCGAGTGGAGCTGTTGTTGTCCTCCACTGGTGAGTAATGACCACGGAGGAGGACAGATGATGATCCTCATCAGCTTCCAGAACGGGAGCGACAAACCTGCCTGCGAGGGAGGATCAGTCAGGCTGAAGGCCAACAATCTGTGTGTCAGGCTGGGTGTCAACTGTGATCATGAGCCTTAACTTCTATTATAGAGACGTACACATACACTTTCATTCAATCATTTTTGCTGGTTCCCTCACTTGTTATAGAGAGACTGCTAACATCTCTCTGGCCCAGAAAGTTTGAGAGTAATGAACTGCAGATTATTAAAAAAAAAGAAAAAAAAAAAGAAGATGGTACAGCCAGTATTTTCATGATTAAATAAAATGTTATGTTTGAGTTTGGCCTGTTTAGCCAACCCACCAACCACACAGAAGAGCTGGTAAAACATTACTGAACCTAAAAGACTTCACGACCCAACTCCCAAACAGCTTGACATAGACTATATATTAACAGATCCTAGATCCTAGATCCTAATTTGTTTGTTCCAGCGACAGCATTTCTGTTTCCCCAAAGCTCATGATTCATGACGAACATGCACGCTTTGTTTTTTTGTGCACATGAAAAGTGCCCAAACACTCGGACTTGCAGCTCGGCCAAAGAAAACTCGGCAAACGAGCCAGAGGCTCATTAAACGTCGCGTGGTGCTGTTTTTAAGGGGACAGTTTTCCGCGCCGACATTAAAAGTTGTTGAGGAACACGTTGAAAAGCATTAAATCACCTTTATGTTCTGGTCATGTGGACGTTCAAGCTTCAGGCTGATCTGAGTAAACTGATCAGAGACTGAAACAGTCAAGTGATGAAGTAAGATTCCATCCCCTTAATAAACAGATTCATGTATTTGGAGGAGACAATTCTACAATATTGGGCCGTTGTAATCCTCACAGCCATTCAGCCTGAAGTGCTCTTTGCTGCATCATAATTAGAACATATTTCTGAAGTTTAATTACAGAAACTCTACATGTTATGAAAGCTACTTTTTATATTCTTGATGACAATCAGTTTGAAATTTTTTAAAAAAAGTGTTTAAATAAAGATGTTGATGACAAGGATAAAGTTGATGTGAATTATCATAAAACTATAAATATGTTGAAAACTCATTTTTAACACCTAAAAGAGTCATGTCATTATAATCAGGTGCAGAGAGGACAGGAAATGAGTTTCTCCCTCGTGTGAAATTCCTCTTACATGCGAGGAAATACAATCTATCAGTCATTTCATCACTGATGAGTTGAGTGATGACAGAGATATTTTATCCCAAATGCTGACAAGTGTATTTTTGTATTTGTTTAGTTTAGTTTAGTTTAGTTTCATGTGTTGAACGGAAGAAGTCTGAAGTCTGCGTCATAGAGCTCTGGACGGACGTCACGTGACTCAGTGTGTTTACACAAACATGTTGGAAAAGGTTCTGCAGGAAATTCGAGACACCGCTGTCTGACCCTTGTACGATGTCCCCGAGTGTTGTTCAGAGTGTAGAAACAGCCGGAGCGGACATTATTCCAGACCTGCAGTATTACCACATCTTCAACCTGAGGACCCACTGCCCTGCGTTTCCTCGCTCTAACACACCTGATTCAAATAAGAGGGTCATTATCAGGCTTCTGCAGAGCCTGAATCACGTCTGCGTCGGGCGTGTTGGAGCAGGGCAACATCTAACTAACAGGACCAGGGTTGAGAAACACTGGACTAAAAAAAGCATGTTAAATGAACAAGATATTAATGTTGTGATGGATTCTGGGCCTAGTAGTGGAATCAGTTGCCCGTGGTGAGCACAGTTTATGGCAGTGATCCAACTCTGCCTTGTCTCAGAGTCTTTGGTGGTCTGGAAAAATGCTCTTCCATTTGCTTGGCACAAGCGTTACTCACCATCTTCCATTTTTATGATAACCGCCAGCAAAGCCCGCTGTATATGCTGCCGGTTATATACTGTATGTCTATGGATTTGAACAGCGTGCCAAAATGGTGTTCTGAGTAAGTGTTGCATGACGAGATTGTGGGATGTCAGCTACTACAGCGCTATAGAGAGTTTACCCAGCATGATTAAGAACTGCCTTTGTTACTCATCCAGGTAAAATAGTGTCGTATATGATGAATCACGTATTTAAAAACTGAGTGCAACTATCTTCTTTGCCAGTAGGCGGAGCTATGACTATGCAGGTTATCGTTGTAGAGTGATTGGCCCAAAAAAGAAGATGGAAAAGAATAGAGACAGGGCGACAGTAGCGCAGCGGTAGAGCGAGTCGTCTTTCAACTGGAAGGTTGTCGGTTCAATTCCATGTGTGGGTGTGTAGTGTAAAGCAGCTTTGAGTGGTCATCAGGACTAGAAAAGTGCTGTAGAAATACAGATTTGCGAGGGTTGTGAATCACCAGAGACCACAATATGATGAATTATCACTATTTTGCAAAATCCTATATTGCGATAAACTCACAAAACAGCTCAGGTGACAGTGAGCACTTGGCACCATCTAGTGGACTGAAAGGTCAATTGATTTTTTATGCTAATTCACAAAATGTTTATTTGTAACAATAATTAAAAGTTGTTTTTTTTAAAGAGACGATTCTTGGTGTCTCAAAAGTGATATTATATTGGCGTGCAAATTATTGCGATATTTCACTGTATTGATTTTTACCCCCTCGTAATCCGTAGTGTTAACATCACTCATTCAGTAATAACTGCTTTCCAAGCTGAAATGTGACAGTAATCAGTCAGTGTGTGTTTTTGAAAGTGTCTATGACAGTGATGTTCAGAACGTGTGTTTCAATGATGCAAACCCTTGAAACGGCGTTCTCCAGGTTTCGGTTTTATCTTGTCCCATCACGCACCAACAACACCCAGCAGTTAAAGCTCAATAATATTTGCTCCGTGTAAAACACTATGGACGTGTTTCCTCTTTTTAAGTGGCATCAAATCAATACTTCCCCTCAGAGAGGAAATGATTTCTGTTTCCACAAATGATCACAAGTCAGTTTTCAGGGAACAATGGCGTGTCATTGTAGATGTGAATATTTGGTTAAAAGACAGACTGGACCACTTGGGATTTGTGGACACAAACTGTATTTGTAGGATTAAATCTGCTGTAAACCATTAATTATAACTGCTCTGACCTTGAATAAACCACATGTTGAATCACTGAAATATTCAAATTTATTAACAAATATGTCGCCATATCATGTGTCCACAGGTACTTTAATAGAAAATGCACCTTTTATTTTATTGCTGTTCTTCTGGCACTTTCCCCATATTACAAACACAGTGGTTTGATTGATTTTGATTGACAGGAGTTATACTATATTCCCCTATAATGATTACTTTAATTCTATGTTAATTTGTCATTATTTTCTCAATGAACTGATTAGCTCTTTGGTCCATAAACTGTCAGAAAAGGGTGAACAATGTTGATCACTGTACCCACAAACATCAGCATGCTCAAATGTCTGGATCTGACCATAAACAGACAAAAAATGAAGAATCAACCAACAACATTCACATTTAAAAGGGAAGTTGAGTTTTTTTTTGCAGTGTGGTTGTTTGAGGTATTGACAGAATTGTCAGCACTGACTTCACTGCCTGGTACTCGCACTCTTGCTCTCACAAACATAGTCTGGGAAACCAGGAAAAACTGATTCTTAACCTCTGATATCTGAAGAATACATTTGCTGCTTTTTATTGCAGCCTTTTCTGGCTGAAAATTCAGCGCGCAAACGCTAACTCCCCTGCACTAAAATCCACAGGGAAATTCAAGCAATTTTGGCACACAGGAGTTGTTGATCCACTACAATACACTGCTTCTTTAAATGTGTTATTCTGTGACTTCTTGGGCTGCAACGGTGAATCCATGTATCGATGATTATTTGTTAGCTCCATAAAATGTCAGAAAATGGTGAAAATGAAAAAAAAGCTTTAGGTTATTGACACGGAGGATCAAAGAAAAATGGTTAAAATAAAACAATATATTTTATTTATATATACATATATACATATATGTATATATATATGTATATATATATATATATATATACATATATGTGTATATATGTGTATATATATATATATATATATATATGTTTATACTGTATATATATACATATATATATATGTATATATATATGTATATATGTATATATATATATATATATATATATATATATATATATATATATATATATATATATATTAAAATACAACATTATGAATTGATTTGCTAAAGATTATTAATCACTTAAGAGCTGCAGCTCTTGTTTGGGTACCACATGTTGTAATTGCTGAATAAAAGCAGGATATTTTAAACGTCCAAACTGACAGGACACGAGGACAGTGTGTAAAAAGCTGCAGAGCTCGCGCCAATTAAAGTGTAGTGGAAACACCTGGCGCGGAGACTCGGTCGCAGCTCCTCGATAGGTCCGCTCGTGCGCTCCACATCCCACTCCATTGCGCTCTCCGCGTGTCAGTCTCCTCGACAAAACCCTCCCCCGAGATATGAAATAGAGCGTGTGGCTGCGTGGCTCCTGCACTAGTTGCCCAGACGGCGTCCGCTCCGTTCGAACCTCCGAGTGTCTGCGTCTCTGCTGCGGCTGCGTTGCGCACAGGCTGGAGAGCGATGACAAGAGCCCCGCGGAACTGGCCACACAAACATGGATCTCCCTAAAACGCTGATGTCGGTGCTTTGGATATTATTGCTGAACCGAGTAGAAGACTGTAACGCAGAAGAAGGTACGTGGAATTCAAACAAACAAACACACAAAACACACAAACATGTGCTTTTATGGCTCGTTTAGTCTCCAGAAACGGCTCGAGTCTAGTCCGCGGCAGCCTTGATCCACAGACTGTGTCCGCGGAGGAGAGAGTTTGGGTATTTGCACTTGTCCTGTGATGGAGAACGGAACCGTTTTGATTCACTTGGAAACAGAGATGTCGTGTTTTTCTAAGAAAATCCTGAGAGAGAAGATGCGATAGTGGAGAGCCGCGTTTCCAAAAATGACAGATTTACGCGTTTGGGAACGCTTCTTCTACTCGGAGCGTTTATTCCAGATGAACGCGAACACAATAGGAAACATAATAACGCATTATATTATAGTCAATAATCACAGTTGATTATAAAATTAAGTAGAAGTCAGTCTACTTTATTTCATTTAAAATGTATTTGATCCAAAAAAACGCGTAAAATGAATAATTATTCACAGTTGTACTCAAGTTATGTCAGATTTCATATATAATATCCCAGTGTGTGATACATCCTCACTTTTATTCACTCTCCTCTTAGAGAAAGACATTGAGAGTCTGTTGACACCAAACTTTATATTAAATGTGAGCTTTCTTTTGTCTTTCCACACTGTGGAGCTGTCAGTGATGCTGTGACACACATGCATAATCCACTGCATGCAACTCTTACTCTCTGCTTTCTTTTTCTTCAGTAAACTGTGGAGCTTTTGTGTCTCCTTCTCTTTTCTGTCAGCGTTAAGAGCAGGAGTCTGACGAATGCATGATTCACTGAGTGTTTTATTAAGATTTAATGCTGATGTGGGATTGGGATTTGGATTGCTGGCTTGTTTAATTGCCCCCAGTGCATCTGCACTCAAGTGTGCGGCAGAGTGAAGGAGCTTTTACAAACAGCAGCAGCAGAGGTCTGGTTGATTGTCACAGATAAACGCCTCTCTGACTAATTATTGCAAACCTATGAAAACTTCTGAGCGTTAACTAACATTCATAGTGCTGACTGTGTGTGTGTGTGTGTCCAGTATTACTCATGTTATGGGGACCCAACTATGTTTTCATAAGGATTTGTCTTCCTTATGGGGACAACAAACTTGTCTCCATGATGGAAATGATTATACTTTTAGGGGAAAACATGTTGTATTGTTAGGTTAAGGTTGGGGTTATGGGTTCAAGTGAGGCCAGTAGTAGTTATGGTTAAGATTAGAAATGAATCAATGTAATGTCCTCTGAAGTCATACAAACCAGACTCTGTGTGTGTTCTTGTACGGGTTTCATCGTGAGAGCCACAAAACTTAGGTTAAAGAAAACTTTAAAGGGATTTCTGTGGGTTAAGACTTGGTGAGGGGTGAGGTATTTAGTTGTGATGTGTAAGGTTAGGGTAAGGGTACAGGTAAGGCATTGTGTGTGTGTGTGTGTGTGTGTGGTAAACCCGGTGAAAGTGATCCTAACTAGTTCTGAGAAGCAGAGAAGAACATAATGGCTTCAGATCCACAGGCTTTCTTCTAAAGAGAAGCTTTATTATCAAGGCACAGCTGAGTGTTTTTTGGAATCACAATCATCATCAGTCACACACACACACACATACACATCCCTGACACACGCATCCAAAAGCTCTTTGGAGCACACGCGAACTCTAATGCACACATTTGGCCTGACATGAACATGTTGCACGCGAGCTCGCTCATGGAAATAATGTGACACACACGCATGGTGTAGTGATCTGCCGTCTTCTTGGGCACGCACATGCACACACACACACACACATGCACACACACACACACACACACACACACACACACATGCACACACTTCCTCCGCTCTTGCCAGACTCGTTGCCAGATCGATTAGGTTCCCTGGAATGCTGGGTAGCTGGATTTGGATGCTAGCTTTTGTTTAATTGATGCTGAGATTAATTGCTGTGAAAGCAATGTGCTCCCGAAGGCTGCTATTGGCAGCGATTCATCTTCGCGGTTCGTGAGGATTTGGGAGATCGGGGGAAAAAACACTGTTGAGATTTCCTTTTTAAGTTCTCTGTCATTATGTCCATATTTAATGAGGGAATTGATGTACCTGTCCACTCTGTGTGTTCTGTTATAGTGAGCAACACAGAAGTGTTTATTTAGGCTCTAGTATTTCCTCTAGTGACGGTTTGGTTTTATACTACGTGATCATTTGCTCACCAGTCTTGAACTTCAGCTGTTCTTGTGCCGTTCGAATCATTTATTAGATCTTCTTCAGTTTTCCATGTCGCGGTTTGTCTTTAATGTGCTCCTACATTTTTGTATTGTTACTTCTTCCCATCGTTAGTGCTCCGTGTTGTTCCTCCTGTCTTCCTATTTCCTTTCCTTTGTTCTTCTCACTATCCTCTCATATGTCATCCTCTTCTTCCCCACACACACACACACACACATGCACACTTTTCTTCCTCTCCTGCGCTCCTCCTGCATCCTGAGCTGACTTAGCAAACACTAATATGACCGGGGGCACCGTGCAGGCAGAGCCGGGTGTCCACCACATCCCGCACCAGCACCTCACGCACAGTCAATCCAGCCACTCCCCCACCCCTCCCCTTCAGGCCCCCCCATTTCTCATTCCCCACGCCTCACTGCTAACACACCTTGGCATCTCATCGGGATCTCATTTACTTCTCCACCTCCGCACCCCTCCCTCCCTCCCTCCCTCCCTCTGCATCTATCCCGTTCTGCAGTAGAGCTGAGAGGGAGAGAGACGAGACGGGTACAGAACAATAGAGGCAGAGTGTGTGAGGGGAGCGCAGTGATTGAGAGTCAGAGACTGCAGCGTAACCTGTGAGATCATCCTGTCGCTGCAGCCGTAGCTTTTTGCTTGACGCCTCCTCGCGTCAGAGTGATGGAGGAGACTCGTGCTGCACTGTAATTCCTGGCAGGTGTGCAGACTGCTGTTTACCTGCAGTCTTATTACAACAATCCTCACTTGTCATGTACACTTTGTGACGTCCGTCCTGAACGCGTCCTCAGACGTGATCACCGTGACCGCGCTCAGAGGTGGTGTGAGGAGACGTGCGGCCACGTCTCGCTGCTCGATGCAGAGCTGTCCAGCTTGAGAAGCTTCAAACGTGGCAGGTGACTCACTGAGGACACCAGTTTGTGCAGTGCCAGATATTCTGTTCATTTTGAGGTTGTCAAACTAACAAACCAAAAGAAACTCCTCAAACTCCTCAAACTCCTCTCCAGAGCATGGATACCTGACCTGAGTCCCAGGTCCTGACCGGTCCTGATTGTCTGTCTCGGGTCAAGATCCATTACAAATGCCTGATAATTTCAGGTTCTTTTAGAGAAATTTGGGGCTTTTAAATAAGGTATAAACATTTAATAAAGACATGTATAACATGTAATGAGTAGAAACTGATAAGTGATTGACCTCATGTTTCTTTTTAGATGCAGACTTTTCTATTTACAACTCAAAATAAACCGCGGTGGCTGGATTGTGTAAATAGTTATCAGCAGTCACAGTTAGACACGAGTTAATTAAGAAGAAGTGATTCTCGTTAATGGCGAAGCTGAATTTTTATGATGGTCATAAGTGCTGGTGATATGGCGTCAGATGTGTGCATCTGTTCACGGGCGAGTAGACGCTTCGATAAAGGCTATTATTTTTCAGGCTCTGTCGAGTTTGGACCAAACAAATGCTGCCAGAGCTGTAATCTAGTCGTCTCAACCAGCTGTATGTTCTTAGTACTTTAGACTAATCAGCACTGCCGCGTTGATCGTCACAAGATTACTTATTCCACTTCTTAAATTAATCTTAATCTTATTTCATGTCTCTCTCCCATCTGTACGGTCAGATTTATTAAAAACATAATTATGTCCCCGCAAAAAGAGTGTGTATTTGAACACAGGGAAACCAGTGGAATGATCATATTTAGTGTTGTGATCCAGATGTTAATAGTGACGGGTGAATGGGCCCATTGTCTCATAACTGACTGAAGTCCTGTACTTGCACTTTGTGGTTGAAAATGGGCCTTCTTTTGTCAGCGTAATCCCTCAGATTATAACCCTGAAGAATGACATTATATGATGAAGGGTTGTTGTTCTGACTCTAAGTCAAACATGTTGCACCATGAGAAGTAAAGACAGATGTTTTCAGCTTGACTTTCAGTCTCGTATGACGTGGCGTCTCTAAGTCTAAAACAGTTTTTTAATCGCGTTCATATCTTTTCTCTTTCATCCACGTGTGTTTTTCCACTGACTTTATATACAAGTGCTCCTCTTCAGTCCAGTGTGTGTCATACATGGCCTACATGGTTCATTCCAAGGAGTGAGGCCAAGCAGAGTCTTAATCGTATCACACTTTACATAAACAGTCTCTTTCTCACTAAATGACACCTCTTCAGGAAAAGGGAGGTAAGATTATTGATGCACTGTTGCCATATATCACTATAAAAATGAAAAATGGAAAAAACTAGAACTCTCTACAGGGATTTCCCAGCCAATTTGACTTACTGACGTCCCTAGGTCCTGACTCATGTGGTGACATTTATCACAGAATGAGGGTGGAAGGTGTCGGCAGCAGCGTCGTGGTGGACACATTGTGAAAAGTCGTCCAAATCCTAAAAAAAGCTAGTTTTGGTAGATTTTATATCGCATTAAGATTAAATCTTAATTCAACAGCGATGAAGTACAAAAGGAAACAGATTACTAAATTACTAAGTTTAGTCGACCAGCGCAGTCTCTCAATCTGACATGATAGAAACACGTGTCTTTGTCTTACAGTGATTATACTGTAAGTTAGAGAGAGTCGTTTATTTTGGATGAGTTTGGTCATTGCAGGCAACTTTAACCTTTCAGCACTAACTGACTCTGTTCCCTAGGTAAATAGTCAAGTACAGGAGACCACACTTGAGTAAAAAAAACCCTCTCATTGCCATTAATAATGTTGCTAAGTTTGTCAAGGGTAACGCCCTAAATATCTCCCTGTACCTCCAGTATTTAAAGGCCTACTTGAACATGTATGGAAGACTTGAATATTCTTTTCTGTTGCCTGAAAATCTCTTTTATATACTTTTAGAGTGTTTGGTATTGACTTGTCTTAAAGTATAGTGCTTATTGATATCATTATTGTCGACCGTGTGCCGTTATATTGCGAGTTATAGCCTAGAATTCTCACCCCCAGTTCAATTTCAGGTAGTTCAGGAAACAAGGTCTCTGATATTTGTAGCTTCTTATAATTCACTGTTTTCTGGTTGTTCTGCTTCACATGTAAAGATTTTAATAATGTCATTTGACAACATTGTCTGACATTAAGGGCCAAACACTGAACAGATTAGTCAATTATGAAAAGAATCTATAGCTGCTGCAGCCTCACCGGGACCTCCCTGTTTGTTTATTGTTGCCTTTTTGAACACAAATCAATGAAAGTGTTTATTTATTAATAAACTCCACATTAAATTGTAACCAAATCTTATAATAAGTGCTAGAAGCAGTACTTAAAAGTGATCAGACTTATACTGGCTTGACCAGCAGTTGCCAGACTCCACCCTCGCAGGCTTCATTTGGGACTAATTGTGTGTAATTTATTCCGGCTTATTTCTGCTGCCGCTGCCGGCCCTGATTGCACCGGTCCGTCTTCCAACGGCGAGAAAATCCGCAGACTTGTGCGCGTCGGATCAGATGACCGTGACCTCCGTGAATATGAAAGGTTGGCCGTGTTTTGTGAAGATGACAGCCGCCGCGCCGCGCTCTGCGCCCCTTTGTCCAAGCCCCGGGGACATTGTCATTTTCAGGAGCGCCGAGATTAAGCTGGAGATGAGAGCAGAGGCATCAGTGTGGTGAAATTAATATAGGGAGGGAGAGACGACAAAAAAAAAGATGCATTACAAGCAGGAGAGAGGACAGGGAGGTGTCAGGTTCAGGGGTGAGGGTGGAGGTACGCGGCTTGAGGAGGGAGAGTGGATGAGGGAGTGACGGAAAGAAAATTGGAAGAGAGAGAAGACAGGTGGGAGGGAACAAGCGAGGAGGGAATTGTAAACTGCCACCACGGCTTTGTTCCATGGCTCCTGTGTGCTGCGTATAATGAAAGAGACCAAGAATTCCTATAACAAGTCGGTGCATCAGCTCAGCCAGATCCTTATTTACCTCCCACAACCCACTGGAGCACATTGACTCAGACTGATGGACGGATGAATTGTAAGTGCAAGAGAGAATTTGTCTTTATTGAATCCCGATGGGGTCACCTGATTTCCTTTGTTCAGGGTAAGGACACGACTACAGCGGTGGGTCTATTCTGCTGGATCGGCAAGAATAGTGTGTGTGTGTGTGTGTGTGTGTGTGTGTGTGTGTGTGTGTGTGTGTGTGTGTGTGTGTGTGTGTGTGTGTGTGTGTGTGTGTGTGTGTGTGTGTGTGTGTGTGTGTGTGTGTGTGTGTGTGTGTGTGTGTGTGTGTGTGTGTGTGTGTGTGTGTGTGTGTGTGTGTGTGTGTGTGTGTATATACATGCAAGAGGGCCAAGGAGTGTGATCATGCAGGAAGGAAGATGGGGTTTTACGAGGCCTTTCAGCAATATTGACCGACGTTTTTGGGTCTTTTTGATTCCAGAAATTAGATTTTTAATGTCATTATTAATAAGTTTATTAGTAAATATTAGCGCTGCAGCTAACGATTATTTTATTATAGCTAACGTAGTCGATTAATCAGACGATTATTTTCTCGATTAATCGTTTGGTCCATAAAATGTCAGAAAAATGTTGATCGGTGTTTGTTAAAATAATGATAGTCTAAAATGTCTTGTTTTGTCCACAAACCAAAATGATGATTCACTTTTAATGATTTCTTTGTTATCCAGAGCAAAGAAATGAAGAAAATATTCACATTTAAGAAACTTAAACAATTGGAAATCTTGTTATAATCATGAAAAAAAGCTTTAAACCTATTAACTGATTATTGCAATGGTAAAATCGATTAATTGTTTCAGCTCTAATACTGGCCAAGCAGTGGAGTTGTAATTGTAAAAAGGTTTCGGGTTCACGTCCATTTTTTTCCCCCCAAAAACATCCACGACAAGCACAGACTTCACATTTTCAGCTCTGTTCCCAAAACACTGGTTTTCCTTGGGTTCATAGACGTCACGTGACTTGTTTTCACGGACACCCGAGCTTATTAAAATGAATGTGAGTTTAATAATCACATAGTCTGTGATTGTCAGTGCTGACAGTGAGATAAAGTGTTGGTTGCGGCACTAAAATAGAACCACATCTGTTCATTGTCAGCGTGTTGAGCGTCTAATTATGACCAAACATTTCCGTCGCATAAACTTATTAGAGCAACATCGTACACATCGTGTGTGCATGTGTACAATTCATTAATGAAAACCTCTGTCTCCGGTTCATGTGCCGATTGTTTGTCCGTTACGTCTTCATCGCGCAGCGAGAAGACGAGGACAGGTGAGGGTTATCAGTGTGGCTACTGTGGTAGAAAAAGTGAGCAAACATAGTCTTGTTCTTTTATGTAAATAGTTGAGGTCAGAGGTCAAAAAGGCCCCGCCGAAGCATAAACGAGAGCTACTCACACAAATGTGTGTGTGCTTTTTATGTCATACGCTTATGTAAACATCTAAAGGTCCTCTTTTCTAAAGGTTCTTCAAAGGTTATGTGCAAAAAAACTGGGAAAAAAGAGAAACTGAATCAGATAATATCTCCGACTACACAGTATCATGGAGTGGAGACGCATTTCTGCCAGATATCTACACTCGTGATTCATCTCTGCCGCTTTTTGTTGGGATGCTAATAGATTTGAGGAGTTTCTTGGCAGGATTTTGTATCCTGAAGTGTCTAAAGTTGATAAATGTCACTGTTGTGTCTTTGTTCAGAGCTGTAGCTGCCGTGCTCTTGGCACAGTCCTCTACCACACAGGATGTGTGTGTGTGTGTGTGTGTGTTGCATTTAAAGTAAACACTAACTGCATTAATGCGAGGCTTGATGTGAGTGGGCATGTTGGGGGATTGAATTGGCAACTCGGCACAGCTCAGTCAGTCAACCTCCCTCACGCTTCCCTGCATTTCTTTTAATTTCTTTACTTTTTAGGAGTAAAAAAACAAACAAAATCACCCACACATCAATCACTTCAGCTTCGGTTTAACAAAAAAAAACAAAAAAACCCTCATTTCATCTGCGGTCTGACTTTCAGAGGCAACTGGCCACATAAACACTGGTAATCCGATACGTCTCCGTACTTCAGGGCCTGATGTTTTGGCTGAGATTGCTCTTGATTTGACACTTTGTTCTCAAACCTCTTTGTTCACTTGATCGTGAAGCTGTTACTGCAAACTTTCCAGAACTACCTGGCCTTTTCTGTGACTGCGCAGTGCCTCAGATTTGACCGTCCACGCTCTGTCGCATCAGGCATCAAAGGCTCCTGTGAGAAAAATGTTGGGAAAAGATCTGGAACGTGTGTGTGTAGAGGTGTAGTGTTTTACTGGAGGTTAAATGTGTTGCCCGTTCCTTTCAGATGTTGGCACAGAGATCATCAACCTCAACTGAGCCTGGTTTAAGCAGTCACATCACACTGTCATGGAGGTCACAAAGGTCACACACACACACACACACTAAAAGTCTTTCCCCTCAAAAAACCCTTTAAGGCCAAATTGTCCTCATTTTCACAAACTGTCCTCACTTCCTGTGTTTTATATTTCTTTGCTCCATTTTCTATTATAAGTTATGTAAGATTAGGGATAGTGTTTATTTAGCTTTACGGAGTTCTGGGGGAGTGACAGTGGATCAGTGGTCGAGCGAGTTGTCGTTCAAGTGATCACATAGATGCACTGTATGAATGTGTGAGTGAATGGGTGAATTATTTAAAGGGACTATATGTAAGTTATGTAGGGTGAGTAATAAATGGGGGACTGAAATTCAAATGAAAAAGGTTGGAGAGCAGTTTGCCAAGTAGTCGGAGGAAGAAGTTAACATGAACTTAACTAGCATGTACAGGCTGTAATTTGAATTTGAAGTTAGAATAAACTTTCTGTAGTTAGTTGGTGTAGTTATTATGATAAATGATAGTAGAACAACAGTAAGTCATCGCAACCAAGGTTTGCAGAAGGTCACGTCTGAGAGAAGAACACACGAAACCCTCCAGCAGCAGACTCTCCTGACATGTTATCGACCTAATGAAGTGGCCAGTGATTGCATTTCGGTGATTTATGTTTACTTGAGAATAAATGGATGAAGAAGCTGAGGTTACAATACAAAAACACCACGTACCCATTATTTGTTGACGTGAAATTTAGTGCATTGCCGATTTGGAAGGAGAGGTCGTCCAACGCGCTCTGACCCTTTGAATCAGCTGCAGATGAGACAGCATTGTCCGGAAATCCAGCTCCAATGAAGTAACAGTTAAGTGAGGTGACAAGATTACGTGGGATTATTCTCTCAATCCTGCTCTCTTAACATCCAACACACACACCTCTACAGCTGAACTCCACCCCTCCCTCTGCCATTAGCCTCCCCTCTTCATGTCTGCTTCACTGGCTCTGATGCCGGACAGCCGTACGAACGCTGACTCTTAATGTGCTTTCCGTGTCTGCTTATCCGTCTCCTGCCTCTGCTGATGACAACACTGCACCTTACATCCAACATGTTCTTTAGATTTTTTTTTCCTTTGCTCATGATTAAATGCAACATCGCGCTCGCCGCTGCTTTTTCCCGTTCAGCCGTCCATCTGGCAAATCTGGAGACTGTAGGGAGTGTTAATGAAAGAATAACGGGCTGCTAAAACATTCACCATCAACAACACCGCCGTGTTATGCAATACTCGTGCATTTAGGTCACGGCGAATAACCCCAGACAAAGTTTTCAGGAATATTGAGCTGACTTTTTATTTAATGGCAGATGCCTGGCAACTACAACGACTTCAGTAAATGGGCCAGAGCGACGGCAAGTGGAGCTGCAGCACTTGTTAACCAAACACACACACACACATGTTGATTGTTTGTGTGGTGCATTCAGGTGCTGCTGTGAAAACCTGTGGATATCTGCAAGTCAAGTATTGGCTGTAGAACTGAAGCGCCGTTACACTCGAGCTGTTTCCATGTGCGGCCTCGAGCACATGGAGATCTCAAATGGAACATTGCAAATTATCATCGCCCACAAACGGCAGGTGCATTTCCACAATTTATGAGTGCGGTGTTTGTTCAGATCACTAAAGCAAGTAAAATAGGAAATCTTTGTTTTTACATTCTGTTTTCATAAAGCATACGTCAACGTTTCTGTGTCTGTCATTCATTTAAAAAGGGATTTGACATCACATTGATGTTTTAAGTGGACAATCGTGATTCTGCAGTACCTGAATGCACCAAATAGAGCGACAAATAACTATTAATCTGTCAATTATTTTCTTTAAAAAATGTTCGTCAAACCTGGAAATGATGATGTTCTCAAACCAAAATGTTTCACCTTTAATGATTTCTTTGTTATCAAGAGCAAAGAAAGGAAGAAAATAATCACTTTTAAGAAGCTTGTTTTAATCCGATGAATCGATTATCATAATAGTTGTCGATTGATTATCGCTGAATCGTTTCAGCTCTAGCACCAAAGCACAACAAGTGTCAGTTTTGGACAAAGAGCAACCTGCAGCAGACAGTTCAGACCAAATGGGCTGTGGCTGATCACAGCAGGCACTGACCTTCATAATGGCCACACACTGAGTGGAGGCTGAGTGGACCTTGTTATTGTAATAAACAGGAGCGGCCGTCGAGTTGGCACACAGGATTTATTGCCTTTTCTATTTCATGTAACATGTTATTTTAAACTTATAGATTTGCAGTACTTGGAAACTGGTTTCTGCAGCTTTTCGACTTTAAACCAGAATCTGCCTGTGACCATTTATTTGATAGATTAAAATATCCCCAATATCAGACTGCTGTTTGATGCAAAATGACATGTAGACAGAAGGACACTCTTCAGAAGTGTGCCGTCTGCCCAGCAGGTTTGTTTAGTCCTTGTCTTTGCTTGCAATCCCTTCTCCTGTCTCTGCCCTGTGCCGGTAATGACCGTCATGTTGGAAATGTGTCCGGCTGGGCCTCGTAAACCATTACCCCCATGCCCGGGAAACCCCATTAATCTTTCTGAGAGGCGTTTGACCTTTCAAACTCATTAACCACAGCCGGTGCTCAGACAAACGCATGCACGAACCGTAGATTTGCTCTGGCTCCTTCTCGCACACGCTCACAGGCGAGGTCTGGATGCACCGGTGTGTGTCCAACTGCCAATATCTCCTTTACCAACTTGCCTTCTCAGCTTCTCTCTCTTTATCTCTCTTTGTCTCTCCTCTGCTGTCCTCTTCATCGCTTCCTCACAGTGTGGGTTTGGTCAGTGACCTGGAAAATTGCCCAATCTTTTAATACGCAGCTTCCTCGGTAATGAATAAATACATAAATCGTGCGGCTCTGGCTCAATCGCTTTTATGATACCCCTCGCTCTCTCTCTCTCGCCCCGCCGCACACCTCATTGCACCCCCGTCATCTGCTGCACCCGCTCCACACAGACACGGAGGAAAGCGGGGTGTCTCTGTAGTGATAGCCCCCCCTGCAGTGAAGACAGTCCGTAATGGAAGGGTGCTAGTGACTGCGCTGAGGGCGAGAGAGTGTGAGTGTGAGTGTGAGCAGCGGAAGATGGCAGAGGACGCGACGGGGCGAGTGGGCGAGACAGGTTAACGCGCCAGCATGGGACTTGCCCCTCTCAGTTTATCAGGAGGTGAGAGCTTTGGAGGTGGCGGAGGATGCAAAGTGTCATGTGGCAGCGGAGGTTAACACAACAGCATGAGATCTGATCTGCTCCGTTTATCATCAGTGAGAGTGGAGTAAGCTAAGGAGCAGGGATGAAATATTGGTCTTGCATTAGCGCTGGTCATACGATGGGAGGGGCCGATGGTCGTTGGTTAAAATCCCAGTTTGACCGGGAATTTCCAGGTTCTCATTTTGCCACCGACCAGTGGAGTCGCCCCCTGGTGGCTAACTGCTACTTCCGGTAGCTAGACTTCCTTTTTCAAATCAGTTGCCTACGTCCATGTTTCATGTACAGTCTGTGGGAAGGACAGAGAAACATTTTTGGGGGGGAAGTTGTTTGTGGTTGAGGCGTGATCCGGCCCTCGTTGTTAAGCTTGTTAAGTTTTTATCCAAAACAAACGGAAACCACAAATCAGCTCTCTTCAGTAACACTGCAGATGATGGGGAGCGAGGTAGAGACGGAGCAGAGGCAGGAATATTTGAATAGTTGAGAAGCAAGAAGAGGTTTGAAGCAGACAAAACAAATCTACCAAATATACAAATAGATATATATATATATATATATATATATATATTATTTTAATTCACTTTTGACAATATTGCTAATTGGAACTGTGTGGATTGTGTGTTTATACTGTACGTGCATGCTGTGTCACTGTTAGCTCACTGGATACTTGTTCTGCATGTGATTGCACAGATTAGAAGCACATTTAAGAGCATGCATTTGTGTGTGTGTGTGTGTGTGTGCACGCGTGCACGTTTCTTTGTGCATCTGATTGTGATTGCAATCAGAATGTCATCAGTGCAGGGTGGTTGGGTGGAGTGTGATCTTGTTGTTTTCCTGCTTCCTCTCGACCATAAATGTTGCCTTCCTGTCTTTAAGTCAATTAGCCCGTCAGCCAATCGCTGCGCCCGACCAGCCGATCGGTTAGTTCATTAACCAGCTGTCTGGACAACCAGCCAGTTAGTCAGGTAATCTGGCAACAAAGCAGCACACCACAGAGACAGCTATGCAGAAAGCCCATTGAGTGAGGGAGCCAGCCGTCGATCACAGAACTATTCAACTGATAATCAAGTTAGCGAGACGCCCTATTGCCATTTGATCATTTGGTTTCTGTCGGCGAGCCAGTCATGCAGAGAGCACGGCGTTGTATTCATCCGCAGCCAACTGTCCATCACCCAAGGCATTTTCTCCTGTGCACTCTGACCCTACACAATCACCACAGGTAAATCACACACGATGCATATGGTTCCTGTGGCGATATCGCAGATTCATCAAAGAGAATGGATATTGCTTGTTTCGTACCACAGGTGCCAGAACCAGAGCTATGACAAACTGTCGCGAGTACAGATAGTGTGTCTCAGCTGGAAGACTCATCTACATTCTGGCAGGCAAACGCCTCAAAGCCCCACTTTCAAATTGGGGCAGCGTCTGATCTGATATTCCAGGATGGAAAACCCTCTTCTTTGCACACATGACTTGTTGGCCCTGATGCTCACGTCTTACAGAAAACATTCTACAAAAATGGACCAAGAGCTATTTGTACCATGCAGTGCTTCTGGCACGGCAGAATAAAGTTAAATCAAATAAATCCACAGTTGCTCATTAGTTCTCTGTCTAGTCTCCAACTCCTCACAAAACGATCTGGGTCTTTAGCCAGATATAATTTGAAAATGATTTTTAGAGAGCCTAACAACTCAGCGTCAGTCTAGTCTATCAAACAAAAGACTGGTTCTTTCTATGTTTCTCTCTCCTCTTTTGCCTTTTCGTGTCTTAATCTGTTCATTTTAATGGCTAAACAGTAAAGCTGTTATATTTATGTGAATTAAACACAATACAAATCAGTAACTGCTCCCCATCCCGCCTGTAATCCAAGCATGCAATCTTATATCCATGCTGATTAGTTTCGGACAAACAAAATTAAGTAATGTGTCATGTTTCCTGTCACCTCAAAGGTGCACACACACTCCTGAGCCTCTGCCCGAGTGGCAGAGTGGGTTGTCCACTAATGGAAAGGTTGGAGGTTTGATCCCTGGTTCCTCAAGTCTGCGAATGGAGGAATGCTAAATCAACAGACTCTGTGAGTGGTCGTTAAAACCAGAAATTCACTCTTTAAGTGCAGTCCATTAACACTCTCTGGGCTTGTAGTGTAAATGTGAAGATAAATGATCGTTTGATATTTCAGAGTGAAAATTGTTGTCTTTTTTTTTATTTTGTAGCTTAAGCAGTGAAATAATTACGTGTTTTTTTTGTCTTGGTCCAGCCTGTGGCTAAATGCTAGCTATGCTTATTATTACAAATCTGCTGGGAAGAACTGAGCGTTGGGTGGAATGTGTGTGTCTGTGTTTGTGGGTTTTTTTTTCTAAGAATGGTTTTTGTGCTGTAATTGGTTTGCCCCTGTGTTTAGTGTGTGTGTGTGTGTGTGTGTGTGTGTGTGTGTGTGTGTGTGTGTGTGAGGTGAGCTTTGTTATCGTGTAAACGCGTATGTGAGCACACCCTCTACGGATGAATTGATTTTAATGGGGTTACTAAGGGTTACTATGGGGGTTATAATGATGAAGGTATTTGTTCCATTTTCTCTTGTGTGGTTGCATGCTGTGCTAGCTCGCACACGTGCTGTTTAGCCAATTTCGTGGCACTTAGATTAGCATTTGTTGTTGTCACATGAAGTCAATTACTGTCCTCTTTGTGAAGTCCATTGGATGCATTATTTAATGTCCATATGTATGTTAATGCATTGCTGAAGTGGTGAAACGGTGGTATGGAGCTGAGGTGACTGGGATTCTCTTTCCCAAGCAGATGGGAGTAGATGCTTTGCAAGTGCCTCCCCTCCTCTTTTTTTTTTCTTACCCTCTCACTCGCTCCTCTACTCTCTTGCAATTGCTCTTTCCATCTGTCTCTCTCACTCCATCCATCTTTTTCCCATTCTCTTTCTCCGTCTGACTCGCTCACACAATTGAGCTTGGCTGTGTTTCAGGGATTGAGCGGCTTGAGTTAATGGCGAATTACCTGCCTCCTTTCTCATGTCTTTATAACATATATATATATATATATATACATATACTGTATATATATATATATGTACTGTATATGTACGTGTGTGTGTGTGTTTGGTTGGTGGGAGTTAAAGTAATGGACTTTGCTGGAAGGTCATTTGAAGGGGTCTGGCAGTAAATCACTAAATGCCACTAAAGCACTCAATAAGGCTTATTCATGGCCCAGGATTGTGTAGCTTTACATGTGAATGTAAATTGGTTAGTAGTTTGTGGAATGTAATTGTTTAGCACACTGCAGAATTTAAAGACAACAGAGACATGGTGTTCAGCATCTCTCGCGTGGCTTTTTGTTTGTTTACGGAGAGCGAGTGAATTGTGTATTGGTGATGATGATGATGATGATGATGCAGAGTGGCAGCACCACTCAGACTCAGATCAGCTTTATTTTGTGCGAGTAGTTGCAGATAAATGTGGACGTTGCAGCACAGACGGTAGATAGTAGTTAAGGTTAAGTCTGACGCTTAACCTTATTTTCCGTTCTTGGAATGCAAACATGTGATTGAGTCCAGTTTTTCAATCTGAGGAATCACTTCTGTAAAGCTCAGTCATTCATCATTTAAACGAGGAGTTTCTGACAACACTGTGTTACAATTTGATTTGAAATGTGACACGGACTCATGCAAAAAGGTTTTTAAAGGGTATTTAACACTTTCTTATGATTAAGCCTCAACGTTCAAGTTTCAGTTTTAAAAACATGAATTTGTGATCATTTATGATTTTATTGAAAACACAAAGCGTCCGCGTTTTAAATTTTTAATTGGATTTTGATTTCCCCACTTCTTTGCTCCCTTTTGAATGACTTGTTTCTGTGTTTTGGTTCAGTCCTCATTTGCAGGACATGTGTCATGTCTGCAGATGTTGTTTTTTTTTCTCTGTTTCCCCCACATGAACGTACACAGCATGCGAGCACAAGGACAGCTTGCTTTTAGCCGACCACCCCCGTGAGAGTGGAAGCTGATGAAAAATTCAGCACAGTTAGTCAAAGAGTAGTTTCAAGGAAAGGCCGTTTGGTTTAGTTATACTCGTCGCCTCGTTCTTTATCACCGTACGTGACATTCTGTGCCTCTGATAGTCGCACTCTCCAATCATTTTCCTTTTGTTTCCACTTTCTATTCCAACCTATTTCTGTCTCTCCTGCTAATTCCCAGTATCTGTCTGAAAAATAGAGAACGGGCTTGTGATTTTGCCACAACTCAAACAGTGTGACCGTCGGTAACTGGGCAGTGCTTAGCAGTCAACATTTGCCCTCGCCTTGGCTTGAGCCACAGGCCTTCTGCTCGGTGAGACCATGTGACCACAGCACGTGAATGTGTTTCTGACCCGTGACTTGGAGTGGTTTGAAATCATATGGTTAAGTGATGGCTTTGTTGCAGTTTGTGGTCTGGACCAGACTCTGTCAACCCTTGAAGAAGACATGAGTCACAGTGCTGCTCCAATAAAGAATTGAAGCAAAGGTAAAGTGTTGACTAAGGGATTATTACGTTTTAAACCATTAGTCATAAGAGAAATCATCTTTTTTGCCACTAGACCAGCAGCAAATATTTTGGTAGTCAATGATTATTATAATAGTACAAACAAAACAGAAAGCTGCATTTGGTGGAGCAGTGCTACGTAGCAAGCCTGTTCCTTTGATGAAGCAGGGAAGTTACATTTACATCATAACATCGTTCAGTGCTACGCTAGCTCAGCTAGCTGCTATATAGGACAGCTAGTATTAAGACGTTCAGGTGTGACCACGTCCTACTATGGACAATACCACCTGTCAGTATGTGCTGTGCTAATATCATCTATTTTGCTGGAACATCATTTACAAAGTTGGAAAAGCTGCGAAACAATTGAGACCATTAACTCTTCAGTAACATTTTTAAAGATATTTTAAATCACGTAACAAGTAGAAGCTATTTTTTCATTAGTTTGCCTCAAAATGGAACCAGAATACTCTTTTTTTTAATATGCAGTCATTGGTTTATTTTCTTTCAAATGCTCTGATACTGTGCAAAGTTGAATTATCTCCTTTTCTCTGCTCTCTCTCTCTCTTTAGTTCTTATTTGGTTAATGCAGTCATGGCAGACTGTTGAAACAATATTGCCTCCAGCACTTCTTGTAGTGCACTGCGCTTTGCAGTGATTATTTTGGTGATTTTTGTTGTTGTCAGTGTTCTTGTGCTGCCTCGGTTTGGTCTTTGTGACGTAAAATGATTTGCATGCTGCCTCCTTCATCTAAAACGTGCTCTGTCAAGAAATACTATCAGTGCGAGGGAGCATTTGTGTGTATACAGTGGCAGCTAAGGGGTGGGTGTAGGGAACTGCCTGCGACCCTCATGTGGAGGATAAACAGTGGATGGGTAATATGACGTATTAACATCAAAATTCCTCATCATTATGTCAGTAAATTGTAGCAGCGCCATTCACCTCTAACCAGTTTTATAGTTTAGACTCTTTTTTTTTTTATCTTATTCTGTTTTATCTGCATTTTTCTGTGTTGTTCATGGGGTGGAAGTGTGTTAAAAGTCTATTGAGATTGCTGGCGGACAAGGGCAGAGGCAAAGGCAGCAGGGATGGGGATTTGAAATGCAGCTCAGAGAGGACAATACTGAATCTAATCTGTTTATACAACGTCACCTCCAGTCTCCCCGTCTCTCATTTCAAACTTGACAAACAAATATACACACACACACACACACACCCTTCTGCATCAACACACACACAGTGCGCAGCCCTACACTTTATGAAAGAAACAGAGGTGCTTTGCTTATCTCGCAGGTGGAATCAGGAAAAATGGAAGTCTCACATTTGCATTTTAATTTGCCCTCAATCAGGTATTGTGTTTGGTGTTGCAGGGAAATTGCTTGGTGTTTGCTCCTCGTCCCGATTTATAAACGTCCATGAGAGACGGGCCTTAAATTCAAATCTGCCTGTTATCGCTGTGCATAGTCAGGAAACTTTGTCTCCTTTCTTTATCTTCTTCTTTCTGTCACTCACTCTCCACATTCTCTGTCAGACTTATTTTCTCTATTTCCTCTAGTTTAGTTTTTATTATTTCCTCTTTTTTGGTTGTCTTCGTCCCTCTTGTCCAACAAACTCACACCCCAATTTCCAATTGCCACGAGAGTGCCACAGATTTCATTAGCGCTGCCGTGTGCCACTCATCTCTGCGGGGCTCCAGCAGTCATGGACTCGTGACCCTGCACTGCCCTCATCATCTCCACCCTCTGTCATCCTCGACCTCTCCACCATCCACCCCTGAGTCGCTCCTTTGATACCTCCCGCCCTCCCTCCATCCATTCTTTGCTCTCCAGCCGACTATAACATGGCCATAAGCTGTCTGTGGCAGATGAAGGAGCTCCTTCACACGAGCGCCCGACGGTTCTCTGGAGTCCAGAGCAGTGCAGGTGCGTTTGTGCAGGAAGTGGCGGCAAACTGTGTTCCTACAGATTATACAAGGTGTGAGAACATGCACATGCGTAGCAGAGATGGCTCGATTCCGATTCCTATATCACAACCTCCAGTATCTGTCAATAGCTGGATCCAAAACAACCGTTTTACATGTTTGCATTTACCACTGAGTCTCTGTACACTATACTATACACCTAATATGAGAATAATAGCTAAAAACAAAAGGTAGTATATATTCTGCTCTCATATATGTATGTATGTATGTATTTAGGCTTTAGTTATTATTGTAATTGTATTCTATATAAGACGATTGTATAATACAAACTATGTATGTTTAAAAGAATGTTACAGTATTTTATGTGTTCGAATTGAAAACAGAAGCTTTTTTTTGCTAATTTCTTATTACTGCGTTGTCATCTATTCAAATTTCTCGTATATTAATTTGAACTGAAAATGATTATATTTGTCCATTTTACAAAGCTACATTTTGATCAAGTCACCAAAAAAATATTATTTCACATTTTTATTTGAGTAAAGAATCCAGATCAGATGAAGCTGTTGCTAAATCAACTGCTGTAAATTATGACTGATGTTCCTCACATGAACATCTGGCTTTGCCCCACCATTCTCCCCACATCTATTTTGTTTATCGCCATCTGTTTGTGATGCTAAAAGCCCCCAATGATCAAACATCTCAAGTCAATCCATCATCCATGATGTGCACATACGAGGACAAAGCGCCTGAAGGCTTTTTCTGTGTAAAATGAGATGTACATATATTTGATCAAATCCCACTACAAGTCGCTCCAAGGTGTTTTCCAATTGGCTGCTGCAGCGCTCAGCCGCGTCAGTGTAACCCCTCGCTCAATAGACGCCGGACCCTCGGGGACGCGACCTTTGCGCTCTTAGCTGGGTGTTGTGATTGTTCAGTGCAAGGTGTCAAAGAGAGTTTCAGAGGTCAAAAGCAGCAACCTTTCCCCCCTAACCCTTAGAGAGCAGTGAGTGAACCACATGGCATTTAACTGTAGGAATGGAGGATTAGCACATATCTATGCTGAGCATACACAAGAGCCCTTTAGCCTGCTGTGGTTATGAACAGAATTAAAGCTACAGTGCGTCACTGATGGTGGTTTTTGTTGCTGTTTCTGTTTGGGCTCCCTGAACAGAAACTGCTGTGTTGTTCATCTGAAAACAGGCCCTGTGAAGCAAAACTATCAGACCTGACTGAGGGAGCGTTTGTGTGTATACAGCGGCAGCGCCTATCAAAGTCAGAGTCAAGTCTAATTATCGGTGAACACTAATGTAAAGCAAACATTCTCATTAAGTCTCATTAATGTCTTAAAAATAGCTTGAAATGGCTGGCAGAAATGTGTTGCTCAGAGCTTCATATAGTTTAAAATGTCTGAAATGACTCAAGGTTATTGGTATCAGATATTAGTTTTAAATAATTGTTTGATTTTCACAGTTATTGTGTAAAAAGTTGTTCAGTGACCATGTTTCTGTCCTGTCCTGGTTTCAATGTGCATACAATATACACATACAGTATAATATTAAAGTATTCAGTCATAACTCAGTTGACCAATAAGAGATTTACAAACAGGCTAGATGGTATTTTGCCAGTTGAATATCCAATTATACTGCAGATTTATTGAATTTAAAATGGCCTGAATTTGGTCAATAACTGCTGTTTTTGACAAATCTCCTGTCATATATAAAGTTTGTGTGTATTAATGGCCTTAACAGTGACAGACGAGTTGTCACGTTGATGAACTATAATTACCCAAGGCCCCATCTGCAGATTTTATCACTCAACGTGTTGCAGCTCCTGCTCACTACATATCTGTGATCCCGAGGACATGGTGTTGATTACCGCATACGTCGCATCGTGTGTGAGTAAACGCACTCAAAATGACTAACAGCTGTCACCTGAATTACACACGCACGTGTTTGTCACAGTGTTTCACATGCGAGTCATGAAACATGTTATTTACACACATTTTGCACACCCGTCAAAATGTCCTCCTTATGAGTTTTCCTTCTAAATGAAAAAGTAGTAAAACTCTTACCCTCTCACTTTCATCAGAGAGGTAAATGAAAACCAGGTTTGTCTAGAAATCCATAAGGTAATTGTCACAGCTCATATAGTGCTGGAGAAGTGATTTATCGTTATGTCTTGCAGAATTAATTAACACAAACCTTTGCTTAAAAACCTGCCGTCTTGAAATTGACTAACCGATCAATACACCAAATTAGCCTTAAAAAAATAAATTTAATAGACATTAAATAGAGTGCAGGTCTGCTTTTACGCTGTGTCTGTAGCTCAGAAGTAGAGCGAGTCATCTTTTAACTGGAAGCTTGTGGTTCGATTCCTAGCTCCGCTAGTGCCGGTGTGTCCTTGGGCAAGACACTTAAACCCACAGTGCTTGCATATGAATGGGTATGAAAAAGTGCTATATTGATTAACAGACCATTTATATAATTTCACTTCCTGATGATGTCACAGAGGAAACCAGAATACTTTTTTATATACAGTCTCTGTTCACTTACATGTTACCATTGATGTCACACAAAGGGAAGACCTTGTTGCCTGTAGTGTCCTCTAACTATCTCGTCCTCTCGTACCTCGGCCATTAGCACCCAAGGATGTGTAGCAGCAGCAGCAGCAGCAGCAGCAGCAGCAGCAGCAGTAGTCCTGTGGTTAACAGTTAGAGCAAAACAAGCAATTAGCCCTGATAATTAAATCCTCCAGTCAGTCAGCCAGTCTGTGCTCGCGTTAGAACCCAGTCCTGCTTTTCTACACTAGCATTGGTCCTCACAAAAAAAAAAATAGCGGAATAGAGGAATTAGCAGATTAATCCTGTTCTATTATCAGACTGGTGATAAGCATATAAATAATTGGGTGTAGAGAAACGAAATGGGACAATGGCTGTGGTGGAGGGTGAGGAAGACATGGTTGTGTGGTTATAGTTGAGAAAGGGACAAAACTGGGAAGATGTTGTTGATTTGTGACTAAACTCTCTTTAACCTTGTGCGTTTGCATTTTAAGAAGATCTGCGAATCGTGCTCTTGCATTTTTGTGTGTGTTTGCACATATTTAAGACCCCGACTGCATTTCGGCCTATTGGGTTAGTTGTTTACCCAAGGGGAGGGGGGGGTCATCAGTATGTCATTAGAGCAGCGCTTTGATTTCATTAATTACTGGCCTACTGCTGCTGTGGTTTGGCACAATCTGGCATTCTAACCACTCGCAGCTTACTGCCGCTGCTTCCCTCTGCATTATTTATTCATGGCCTGTGTTTGCTAATTGATAACCACTATTTCCCAAAGAGTGTGTGGTTATCAGGAGTGGTTCACTTGCTATGCTGAGGACTTTCACTGTCTTTTACAGATTCGGACACTTATTCCTCCACTTGGCTCAGGTTTCTAGTATTTGTATCACAGTGAGTGCAGCAGGTCTCCTGTGAAGCAGCCGACTAAGATCTGCTGATGAGATCTGAATCTAATATCAGCAGCTGCACAACAGGGTCTTTAAAGGGTTTTCAACAGCATTATTTAACTTTAGGTTAGAACCCATTGTAAAGGTTAAAACCCACCATAGCAATGCAAAATCTCTTCGTAGACACCCTTTTATTGGTGAAGACAATTTACAAAGCAGACCATTATCTTATTAAAAAAACACTAATTGATGTGTGTGGGTTGGTCAAAGGCTGATGTGAGGGTTGAGTAGAAAATGAGAAGCAAATAATCGTATCTCATATCAAAGTCCATTCACGCTATCCACTCAGAATGATTATTCGATTATGCGCTTGATTGTCAAAAGGTCTCATCAGTTTATAATATTTTAAAAAGAGAATGCAGATGGCAGCAGCAGCAAGTACTTTGTGGACTTAATGTGTGTTTGAAGCAGTGATGAAAATGGAGAGAATGCATCTTTAAGCCGCTCCTCTCGACACGCTGTAGATCCCACAGAAGTGATGACATTTACGAGAGTCTTTGAATGCATCTCTTTGGCTGCGCTGCACCCATTGGCTCAATACACTGTCAATTAATGTCACTTGCTCTATAAATAGCGTCTTTGCTAGTAATGCCCACGCCTACTCTCCAGCTCTATATATTGAACACGCACTCATTAGACCCAGAACCAGGACAGCATGGTCTTCTTGTCCTTGAATACCCTTTAGCTGTTTCCCTTCACCTGTGAAGGCTTTGTCATTGTGAACACACGGGTGTTCTCTCTGGGTGAAATGACTGATGCTGTCATTTGTCTTGTAAGGACAGTCTCCAGTTGAATGGGCACAAACACAGCCCTGAATACTTATCTTAGTTTTTTGTTTTGTATCTTGTGTTCTTGATGCTGTGTCATCCTTCATCGGTCCATTTGATCTAAACCATGTTCTTCTTCTATACCCAGTATCTTTCATTCCTTCCCCATTGTTAAGTTTTGTGTCATTTATACTTGGCTTGTGTCACGGTGAACAGGTGGTCTATTTTTCTTGCTTATTGACTGCTGTGACCAAGCCATCTTTTTTCTCCTTTTCTCCTCTATGTCCCTTCCTAGCAGAACTAGTTATGCAGGCTATTGACTGATTGGCTGTCGGACGCATCGATCCCCAAGGTCACAGGGCTGGGTATAGATAAATGGTCCCACAATGTGTCGCCCCCGCCCTCCCCCACTCTTTACCTGATGTGTATTTTCTTGCACGTGTTCCTATCTGTCCACCTTACTTAGTCTTTTACTTGTTATTTCACTGCCACACGCCGTCCTTCTCCCTTTACTTTCTCATTCATCTGTCCTTCCATCTATCCGTCCTTTCTTTCCCGTCATCTCTTTTGTGCCCGTTGATGCCATCGTTCATCAATACAGCAGAGAATCAATGCTGAGGATAATGGGTGCTGGGCCCTGCGGGGGGGGCGCTGGGAAAGGCTATACAAGTCCACAGACATGGTGCTAACATGACAAGGATGAGAGGAACTGATGATGGAAGCAAGGTAGTGATATCGCTCAAGGTAAAGTGGAAAAGGAAAGGGGACCAGTACAAGAAAGAAGAATAAAAGAGGAGAGGAAGGGTGAGAAGTGTGTGCCTGAGGGCAGCCAGGAGACACATGGGGTGTCGTTTGTAGAAAGCACAAGACAGAGAGAGTTGGAATATCCCCGAAGCGGTTTGTCAACTCTGTCACCACGAGACACATAGTTAGTAGTAGAAGACACATTGTTAATTCATACAGTGTTTCCCACAGCTCAGTCTATGGCTGTTGCGAGCATGCAAGTGCATTTTCCAGCACATTCAGTTCTCACTCGTGTTCTCAACGCAACAGATAGACAAGTTGTGAGACAGAGAACTGCACTGCATGCCACTCGTCGATATGACGTCTCTGTGATGATGTCGTGACCACACGTAGTCACAAGGCAAATGTTTCTATGATTTTAAACCAGTCTGACAATGTCCTTTGACCTGGAAAAATAAGTTTTATCTGATGCTCGGGTTGAACTTCAGCAGGTCATCCTGATCATGTCTACATGCCTGAATGCTGCTATGTGATTGGTTTATTAGATATTTACATTAACTATCTTTTATTTATTTTTATTTATCCTTTATTTAGCTAGGAAGTTCCCATTGAGATACAAGATCTCTTCTTCCAGGGAGTCCTGGTCAATAGTTGAACAGATTAACCTAATAAATTGGTTGTGGGTTTTTGTATCTGTGGTTGAAAAGTCAAATGTAAGCCACTTGCACACGTGCAATGTTGGCTGCAGTAAGATATAAAACCGTCATTGAAGCTTGGGCAATCTAGGTGCTCATTTACAAATTATTGTTCCAGTCGGGGGATTTGTTCAGAGATCCTGTTTGTTTGTTTGTTTTGTTTTGGGTGCGTTCAAAGTCATAGCGTCATTGGAACCAACATACCAAGAATAGTTTCATGCACATCAAAGTTAAGTGGTCTTAAAGGAAAGATTATCATCTCAATCTTAAATGTGAAATAATCTACTCTTTCCCACATAGTCACCAGATGGCTAATGCATATATATTAACCCAGTTTTACTGCAGCCTTTTCAAAACATTATACTGCTGTCATGGCCGTAAGAGAGGGGTTATTTGAAATGAGCTGATGTGAGACTATTAGTGGATGGAAGTCAGCCCAGCAGCATGCCCATAAAATAACAAGTGTTTTTTACTGTAGCTGTAACTGCATTGGGTATATGGCAAGGTACACAATGATGTACTGCGTGCACATACATGCGAGTGCTCTGTATAAATGCATGCAAATATGTATTTAGAGTTTTTCCCTTGGGGAAATGTCATTCACATAGTGCTAAGTGCTGCTGCATGTTGTAGAGGCACAAATAACAATCACAGAAATAGGCCTTGTGATACAGACTGGGTGATTGCAGTGATCTTCCACCCAGTACAACACTGTACAACTAAAGAAAATGCATGCAATCATGCAATCAAGCCAGGCAAAACCTAACCCTGCTCTGGCAGATGGTGTCTCTGTCTATATTTAGCAAGAAGCCAAGACGAGATAAGCACACAACACTTGTGTCTTGCAGTCTGCTTGACTTCTGAACTATATTGTACCAGTCTTTCACAATTTGAGCCCAATGAATCCCTGCATTTTTAATTTTAAAGGAACACAAAGTAGCATTTGCTAGGCCGGGTCCCCCTATAGCTGGTAAACAGTTTTGTTTGTTTGCGTAATTTAGCCATTTTTTAACTACCGTGGCTAACAATCGACTGAGCATACACTTGTTTTGTTTCAGTTATAGCTCTTACCCTGCTCTTACCCTCTTCTTACTCACTGTCATGTAATTTCAAATTGCCTTAGCCTAGCAGGTAGTTAACTTAGGGGGGAGGAAGGTGGTTATCTTATCCTAGTAGTTAGCTTAGCAGTGAGGAAGGTGGTTATCCTAGCCTAGTAGTTAGCTCAGCAGCAAGGAAGGTGGTTATCCGAGCCTAGCAGTTAGCTTAGCAGTGAGGAAGGTGGCTATCCAAGCCTCGCAGTTAGTTTAGCAGCAAAGGGGGTGGTTATCCTAGTCCAGCACTTAGCTTAGCAGTGACAGCCTCTTTCCTTTCCTTTTGTTTTTCCTTCTTCTTACTCACTGTCATGTAATTTCAAATTGCCTTAGCCTAGCAGTTAGCTTAGAAGTGAGGAAGGTGGTTATCCTATCCTAGTATTTAGCTTAGCAGTGAGTAATGTGGTTATCCTAGCCTAGTAGTTAGCTCAGCAGCAAGGAAGGTGGTTATCTTATCCTAGTAGTTAGCTTAGCAGTGAGGAAGGTGGTTATCCTAGCCTAGTAGTTAGCTCAGCAGCAAGGAAGGTGGTTATCTGAGCCTAGCAGTTAGCTTAGCAGCGAGGAAGGTGGCTATCCAAGCCTAGCAGTTAGTTTAGCAGCAAAGGGGGTGGTTATCCTAGTCCAGCATTTAGCTTAGCAGTGACGGCCTCTTTCCTTTCCTTTTCTCTTCTCACTTTCCTGCACTCTAAGAGAGTTTGGTGTCAGTGAAGCCAGACTCATCTTTGAAAGTGAAAACCATTAACATTCCACACGCCCTGTTCGTCTTGACAGCCCTATTATGTACTGAACACTTGTTGCTATTAGTGCATTTTGTTTGAGTACAAGTCATACACTTCATAGTTTCTTAGCCGACTTGTACAGGAGATGCCTCTTTTGCTGTGTCACTCCTTTCTTTGGACAGTTACTCAAACTGTACATTTGTTCACAGCAGGATGTTTGCTTTGTGTGGTTCTACTTTTTCTAGGAAAACAGGGGAGATGAACTTAATATTACGATTCCACAAAGATGTGTGTGTTTGTGGTGCATCTTTATTTATTCCGGTAGTTGTGTGGACACTATGAAGCCTGGAGTGTCTGCAGTATGTACATCAATGCAAAACAACCAGGGAGGATAAGCAATAAAAGTATAAGCAATGAGATTGTACTACCTGCCTTTTGGCTTTATGTGCACAGTGTGTTTGTGTGTTTATTGTTGTATATGTTGACCCACAGTCAGCTCTGTGTATGTCAGCAACAGCGCAGCTACTTCTCATTCTTTCAGCTGTCAGGGAATAAAAGAAAGAACGGATGGGATAGAGCAAAGCGGGGAAGGGGAGACTGGAAGAGACGAGGAGAAGTGAATGTAGAAGAAGACGACCTAATTTAATCTAAAGTGGTTCTCAAATTGAACCAAAGGGAACACAAAGTCAGCACAAAACCCTGTAGCTCCTCTGCACTTATGTAATGCCTCTGCCTTTCCTTCTCTCCTCTTATGAAAAAGGGAGAGGGATGTATTGAGTGAGCATAGGAGGGTAAATAGAAAAAGAAGTGAGCAGAAAGACTGAAAAAGGTGAATCCAGGTGGGGAGAAAAACTGAGGAAACAGAGGGAAAGGGAGATGTAGAGATGTGGACTACAAGTAAGGTTGAGGTGTTGCCAAAATAGAAATGTTTACCTCTTCTCACAATCGCCCTCTTTGTTCACCGACCTCGTCTCACTGTGTTCCTCTCACTCTCCGCTGCACTGACATCAACCTAGGTGGCCCCAGCATGATCTATTCAAGATAGTGTCCCGAACCAGTGTCAAGGTAAATAATGCAGTCTGCTGGCTGCCCGGCCGGCCGGACTTAGAAGGGACTATGAGGGAAGTAGTTGCACTGTGCAAAGACACGGTACTACATAATTTAGGAGCCTCCATGAAAGGCTTGCAAGTAAGACATTCCCAGAATTAAAACCAGGCCTCAGTGTGTACATGAACGCACAAGTTACCACGGGCTCAGACATGCGCACGGATCCAATAAATGCTGACATTCAAGGTTTTCGGCCCAGTCACGCGTGACATCTGCTGATCCAGGTGCACTTACATAACATTTATGTGGACGCACTGGAACGGGACAATGCTGTTGTGATTGTGTGCGCGGACATAAATGTCCCACCACGTGCTACTGTTTCTGCATGACATTTGAAACTCTACTCGCCAACGTTTGCGCTCGAGTGTGTCCCAGCAACAAGGGAATACAGAATTACGTGTTTGAGAGAGGAAATGTTTGCTGCTTAATTTGCTCCCAGTGAATTATTTTTGTCGGATCTTATGAGATTTACAGGCGAGCAAGGTTGACATTATATTTCTTATATCATAGGTGGAGTGTAAGACGTAACAGGGTTATATAGGGATGCACAGTGCGGTTTATAAAATAATAATGATAATATATATCATTTATGTAACTGCTGACTTTATTTTAAAAAAGCAAAGAGAGAAAACTTTGATTTAAACCATCTGTAATCATCAGTGATGCACACAATTGGACTTCTTGCTGATGTCTGCGTTTCCCTGCCCTGCAGAGGTAATTTATTATCTGCTTTAGTGAAATTAACGTAAAATTTCACACTCATGTCACAGCAGATGTAGATATACATTTTCTTAATTGTGCAAAATAGATAATAGTCAGAGCAGACCAGAAGTCAGAAAGGTAGCAGCCTATTCAGCCAAATGTTGTAATCATCAGTCATATTTGCCAATTATCCCATTATACATTTAAATTAGCATCGTAAACAGGTATGGAACGTGTGTCTGCTCCATGCAGAAGCAGAGGATTCATTCACATCAGATGTATTTGACAAAGTGGGGGGAAAAAACACACTATAAAAACTTTCTGTAAGTAAATAAACACTGACAGGGATTATCCACACTGACATTAATCTTCAAATGTCACAATCTTACATAATGTACCTGCAACTATACGTTACATGTGGATCCATCCACACGTCTACACTTCCAAAGCCCTCGAGAGTCACTTCTGTGTGAATGACTCACTGACTGGACTCATTTCCATCCCCAAGCATATCTGCAGCGATGTGCGAGATCCAATGACTGCACTCTAACTACATGGTGCCATGCACTCTGTGCGTTAGTTACACAAGCACTTTAAAAACTGCCTCAACGAGCAGCGCACATATGTGCACACTTACTGCCGATTGCCTTAATCTGACACCATTTCTGTACGCTGTGCTTGAACAAGGAAATCATAAGACATAGATGTGGGTTATGTAAGAGTTGGACGACGTCAAAATCAGTCCTCTTATTCAGTAAAAAATGTATAGTTATGTTTTAATAACGTAAGCTACAATACAAGGCCGGTTTGGCCTAAAGTTTGTCTTTCGGATGCTTTTTTAAAATTAAACTGTTTATTTTTTGTGTTTCCCAAACCACAAAATAACTATGTCCTCAAATGGCTTGTTTTGTCCACAAAGACACTCGATTTGCTGACCTAGAGGAGGGGGAAAAAAAAAGAAAGAAAAAGAGAATAATTGACATTTAAAAACCTGAAATCAAAGCCTGTGTTTGTATTTGTAAACAAAAGAGTTGGTGATGAATTCGTCTTTCAACGAGAAGGTTGTGGTTTCCATTCTACATGACAATGTGTCCTTGAGGAAGACTCTTGTAGATGGTAATGAAAAAAATTGTGCTGCACATGCTGTGTGAATGGGTGAATGGCAATAAGTGTACTTTATAAATATGGACCATTAACCATGATGTTAGTAGTTGTTCCACATTATTGTAGCCCTAGTTCCAAGAGGGAACTATAGTGGCCATACATTCATTCCTGCTGTCAGTCTCAACAACAGCGAGCGGACGCAAACATTCTTCTCTTTGCCTGTGTTTGACGTTCACGTATCTCTGTTGTCATCTTTCATCCTCTTACTCGTTTCCATCTCATTTCTCTCCACATACGCTGTATAGTCTCTTTAGCCGATGTGTCTGCCTGGCTGATTTCTCTCATGCAATATTCCGCCGTTTCACTTTGCTTCTTAAGCTCTGTGACTCTTCGTGAAGTGGTTTCTGCATTTGTCCCGTCACTTAGCGCTCCGTGTCCGTCCCCTTATATAGTTCTCTGTGCATGGTCCACTCGTCCCTTTTAAACAGCTTTTTTACCTCTGCTGATGCCTGAACCACACGGCAGAAAGGGTTCTATATGTCCTGAGTGCAGAACTCATGAATTCACATTGTTGCTTAAGAGGAAATGTGTCAAAAATATTCCATATATAAACGTCCATGGCTTCATGTTTTATTAGAGAGAAGCTGTTGCCGTGGATATCGGCTCAATTTTGCTTCTCCAAAGTTGAACTCTCCGCCCGTGTTTGCCAGTAAAGTGCTGTTCTCTGGCCTGTACCTTGCAGCCATTCTGTTGAAACAATAAGACCTGACAGTGCTCTCGCCACCCTCACTATATCAATACAGACAACCAATTACAACCTTTTACAAGACCCTACAAATGAAAATAAGTCCCTTTTGGCCTCCAGTCTCTGTTTCTCTTCTCACTGTCTTTTCACTTTTGTCAGCATCTTTCTTCTCTTCCATGCGTCTGTCTGGAGAAGAGAGCGCAGAAATGCCTCACAGGTTTGTGTTTACGCCGTAGCACCATGCATAACCTTAATAGCATCTCTCTTTTTTTTAACTTTTCACTCCTCGCTATCTGCTGGAGTTTGTTTTTTTTTCCCCCCACAAACATATTCTTTGCTCTTGCTGGTTCTGTGACTCAATGACGCTTTTCTTTCATTCCCTGGAGCGCACACACACACACACAATCGTGCATATACACACACACTCGCTTCATTCCCGCTGGAAGCTATTTGTCTTGACAGGTGGTCATTCAGATTCAAGACTGGCGCTGCATGAGAGGTCGTGAGAGGGGGAAACACGGGAGGAAAAGAGGGGACGAGGAAGATGCAAACGGTCTGTTGCAGGAAGTCTTCACTGGTGTCCCAAACCTTCCAAATGAGCACCTGCTTTAAAGATGACAAACTATAGCTGTCCGAATCCCAACATATAGATATTGATTACGTCATAAGTGATGGAGGGGAGGTTCCTTCATCATGGTGAATTTCTATTATTGCGTTAATCGTGCAACTTTAATCGTGGCTTATCATGATCTTATTAAAGCAAAGAAAATGCATCTTATCTAATGGATGGTTCTGACCACGCAGACAGACGGTTACACCTGTATAAAACGCATGTATCAGTCATAATCTCACTTCCTGTCTGCTCTTACTTGAGTTCTACGTCTTTGTGATTGTCCTTATTTGCCTGTTCTACCAATAAGTCGCACACCAGTGATCCGTTTGGAGTAGTATCCCACTGGCGACTTGTGTAGTTGAGTGTTGATTTTAGGGATTTACTTGAGGCTCTGTGAGGATTAGCACCGTCATACCTATTATCAGCCCTCATGGATTATATACCCAATCACACTGACAACCCTGTTTACTCCCTTTAATACAGTATAACCCACCTCACTGCTGACTCAGCAATGGCTTACACACACACGCACACACACACACGCACACACACACACACAGTATCATCTTATGTTTGGTTTTATTTGTAAATTAAATATTAATCAGTAATTAATATTGAATGTGAACTAAGTGATTAAGTTGTGTATATGTCACATTAAAATAGTCAAATTTAAATGATTAACAAAATATAATTTAGACCAATATTTGGCTTGTTTGTTGTTGTTTTTGTTAGTGCTTTTTTCTCATTCATACAGCTAATATTCTAGGAAATACCATAGATTGCATAGTAGAGCCAAAACATGGTATCATATCATATGATAAATACCTATAGGTGATTTTAATGACCTTTTCATTTAATTTTTCTCTGGGAACGTGCAGGTACAGTGTTGTAAATCAGAATATTCTACAGTATTGAGGTGTTAGCTGAGGTCGCAGAGGGGCAGACAACTTTGGCATAAAAAAGCATGAAAAATACAACATTGCAAAGTCATTATAGATAAAAATGTATACAATTAATAAAATGAAATTTGACAAATCATAATGAAAATGTCATTAGCCGCAGTTGTAGTTTACCGTGTGTTATAGCTTTATGACACACGCTTATTTCTGCCCATTACACAGATAAGAGACACATGCTCTGTACCATGATAGCCTTCAACCGCTCCCTGTTGTCGTTAATTACACAGTGTGCTGTAATGAGTGGACGGCACAGTCTCTTTACACTATGTCACATTACCAAAGTTGAAAGTTTAATGACTCTGTTAAAAACACAGCCATGTTTTAAGTTAATGTGCTCTGCTGTTAGAGCCACTATTATAATCCCTCTGCGTGTGTGTGTGTGTGTGTGTGTGAATCCATTAACAAACAGCATTTGTCTTTTATGCGGCCGTTTGTGTTTTTATGTGACACTTCATGTCCTCGTCCATTTATCCTCTTTCCTTATCTGTCCTGCAGCAGCGTGACTGTATATTTCCCTCCCTCCTACGTGCTTTGAACAGCATGGTGGTGGTGCCGTAACAAACACGATCACTCTTCATATAACGTGCTGCGATTCAGGCTCCCCACAGTCGTCCACCTCCACACTCAAGTCCCATGTTTTCCACCCTGCCGTAGGATTCCCAGCAAGACTGTAAATCCCAACCGGCCTCAAGGGTGCCGAGATATTCCTGTACCCTTGAGTTGGAAAGAGGGGAAACCAGTTTACTGCATAAAACACCCATATCCTCCTCATCCATCTCTGACATATTATGTAACTACTGTGTATACGGCGGCCACACGACAGCACAGTGGCTAGCTCTGTTGCCTCACAGCAAGGTCGCTGGTTTGAATCCCGGTTCGACTGAGTTTGCGTGTGTGTGTGTTCTCTCCGGGTGCTCCTGCTTCCTGCAGCCGTTACACAGACACTACACTACGATGAGTGAGAGCGTATATACAGCTATATTAGAGACGCTGGTTTCCTGTGCAACGTTGATGTTGACTTTGCAAAAGCCTTATTTTTACTCCATTAGATGTGTGAAGAGACTTTTCTGAAGTCATAGACTGTGGTTCTCTGATCCTCCACCTGACACAGTAACAGATTATCACAATGTTTTTAATTCAGATTTCTGTGTCGCCACTCTGTTCCTGACCTGATTTCCTCGGATTATTTGAACTCACGTGACATGTGGAGTATTACCGCACATGTCTTTTCTCTCTTCTCTCAGATGAACGTCTTTGGCCTTGGATGTGTGCCTTTACTCTAAGTTGAATTGTTGCACATTTATTTCAAACAGAAAGGATGAGAACACTTAACCACGGAAGACCTCGAATGTGACCTTTGTGCTGCACCTGCCTTAATGTTGCCGTCGGCCACTATAAAGCAAAGTAGTGCTGTACGAGCTGGCTGCACACCTGACACAGGGCAAATGTTAGTGTTTGCTTCTTCCTGAGAGTTATTGATGCACCAATTACCCCCTCTCTCTCTCTCTCTGTTTTTTTTACTTCTGAATACTTGACCCCCCGTGCTGCAGAGAACATTCCTCCTGCAGCTGTCTCTCCTCCCTCACTGCTCACTCCTGTATATATCATCCTTGTGCTGTCAGCAAGGTTGAATGACTCAATTAATACTTTACTCACACCAGAGGAAGATGAAAGAGTGGGAGAAGTGAGGAGGAATAAAGTAAATCAAAACTCCCACATCCTCCACACTCACGCACGGTAGGTGTCCAAGTCCTGGGTCTGACGTAAACGCCACAGTGCACGCACACACTTTGCCACGGTTTGTCACCACACGGACTGTACACGCTGATTGTGCACGCTCCCCTTGATGTTAAACCTGAGGCAAAGCCAAGTGACAGTGGAGGATGAGAATGAAGGAGAACCTCAAACTGCAATAAAGAGACTGAGGAGATGAGACTTTAAACTGCGACGGGAAGGGAGGAGAAGAGGATTTTCAAACTGTAGAGGGCAGCGTTGCACCTCTCGGTGTGCCGCCTGCCCGAGATTATTAGAAGAAGAAGCAGCAACAATCAGTCACGATGTCACCCATATCACAACCAGAAGTTTAGAGGTGTCACCTGCAACCTCTACCTCTATTTTATCATCTGTTTTCCTCTGAATAGGAGCTTAAAGTTGACATCATGATCTGTTAAAGTAGACCTGAAACTAGGGATTGAACCATCAACTCGTCAGGAAGACGTTTACTGACGTATTAAGGCAAGTGGGACGTTTCCCATAGGCTTTCATTCAAATGAGCTCCTTTGCAACCAAATGAGTCGCCCCCTGGTGGTGATTCATTATATATTAACTTCCTACTTGGCTTCAGGAGGGTATTTATTGAACCTTTTGTTCTATTGATAGAACAGAAAATGCTGCTGCAGAAGCTTCACTCTGGGGAACAGGGACAGTATAAGCTCTGCTTTAACCACATAATGTAGACTTACGTATAAATGCGACTTAAACAATACATTCTACAACCAATACATGATTTTTAAGGTGCTATCGCTACGAGAAAAACACAAGAAACAACTTCAACTCCAGAAAAGAGTCATTTTATCCTACTTTGACTTGTCTCATGCAAATGTTTAACTTGAGAGCTTTCTAAAGTGAGTCGTTCTCTGCTTCCTCTCTGTAATTGATAAATTCTTTATTTTCTTTCTTTCTTTTGCCTTTCGGAAAGGTTAGTAATGTCCGTTCTTTCAGTTTCTGGTGACAGCTCTGCGTGCGATGTGTCCAAAGCAGAAAAAAGGCTCATTACTCTTTATGCAGAAACAAAAACAAACCCTGTGATCACAGTGTTTTTCCATCAGTGATAAAAGTCACCCTGAAAAGAGCGGAGGACAGATGGACAAAAAAAAGTGGCCCACAGATTCACTTTGTCCCTGTAATGACGGGTAATTATTCTACAACCTTTTGAAAATGGTCTTTAGGAGCTAATGTGTCACAACTATTAGTCTGAGGTTTTGTGTCTTTGTGGCAGCTTTAACCCTTAACCCTCTTTTTTTTGTTGACCCTTCCTGTTTCCTTACTAAACTTTATTTGTCTCTTTCTCTGTCTTTCTGTCTCATCTGTCTCGCTCTATCTTTTGCCCCTGAAGGCCCGTTAGTTTATCTGACCAGGCTGTGATTACAGAGCTTATATATTCAGCGTGTGATCATGATGCCAACTCTGTCCTCTGTGTCTCCCTCTGACATGACTGACGGCTCACCAGGGCTCACTGATCCCTCCGTGTCTTACCCGCTGTATTCATTTGTTTGCACTTCATGTCCTCCTTCCTCTCATTTTTCTCTGTCTCTGTTGACGGGCTTTTTTGTGTGTGTGTGTGTGTGTGTGTTTCTCTGTGGCGCTCTGTCTTTATTCTCCTCACCCTCCTGTGCTCTGATTATTTCTCTCTCATCATCTCGTCTCGCCTCAGCCTGTCCTCTTTGTCTCTCCACCATCCTTGCCCTCTCCTGCTCTAATCTTCTCCAAATGCCTCTATGTTATCAGCTCACCACAGAAACCATGCTCTGGGCTCCCGGCTGTGTTAACCCAAAAACAATAAAGTTAAGTGTTTAGTAAAGGATCTCTCATGATCCGGCAAGGCTTTCTTGTACTTGAAGCAAGCCTCTAATGTCTTCCTTTTTTATGCAGAATGGAAAAGGAAGAAAAACTATCCAGTCCTTTGGCCTTTAAGACCTTTTGGTTTTGCCTTTTTTTTGAAAAAAATAAATGTAATACTCCTCCCTTAAGCAGTGAAGTAACCTTGGGACGAAAAATCAAGCCTGTCTTTATACTTTTATGTGTTTTTGCTGCAAATAACAAGAACAGTGCATGTGTATCTTCAAAGATCGACTCTCTGTTTTTGGTCCATCGGTGCATCTTTGTATCAGACTCCATCACCCTCTTGTCAGTGTCAAGAACGTGAAGCTGTAAGACTCGGTCCTGAGTCGTTACATCTTCCAAGGTCTACGGCATGAGTCAGACTGTGTAGGTTTTTCTCTTTTATGTTGATAAGGCCACGTTTGTGTCATGTGGGGGTGGAGTGGCTCAGTGGTTAAGACCCTACCTTGTGTACCAAAGACATCATGGTCGCAAGTTCGATTCCACCCCTGGCTAATTGTACTTGATTCCATTGTAAGTCGCTCTGGATAAAAGCGTCTGCTAAATGACATGTAATGTAATGTGCCCAGCAGCAGGTATGAGCTCACAATCACAATGGCAGAATTGTTAAGGCTACAAAGAAAGAATCGATTGATTCATTCTTAATTGTCTACTTGATAGATGTTGAATTCCTTCAGAATTTTTCCTGGTTACTTCTGCAGCTTAATTTCCACAACTATTAAGTTTTTCCCGTCTTTAGTGCTAGGCTAAATTCAGCTGCTTTGTCTGCTTTTCTTAAGCATGAAGCCTGTTTAAGTTCGTAGTGTTGTATTTCGCTGTGTTGCCTTCACAAATAAAAAAGACAAACTTTTATCTAACATTTCAAGATTGGTTAAATTCTTCTGTGTTTCCATTCAGGTTTTTTAAGCTCAAATCAAACATAAAATGGGCTGATGGAAACTCACCTTATGACGATATCTTTGCTTTGTGGACAAAACAAGACATCTTGATGTTTTTTTTTGGGACCAAACAACTGATTTATAAATCCAGAAAATGCAACAGAGTAATTGACAGTGAAACCTTCATTAGCTTCAGTTCTTAATCATCTTTTATGGAGTCTGTGCTGTATGTTGATAAAGCCCAACACAGCCCCTTTAAAAAACCTCTAACAAGAATGAATAATGAAAGCTGTATTAGAAAGCTGAAGCCAAGGTAGCACACTTTTAAGATAGAAAAAGTAGCACTCTTTAAAGTAAAAGTCTGTCTGCTTGTCAGGATTCATAATGCCTGAAGGCTGTAGGTGTTGGCAACACTGCATGAAGCCCTGAAACTGTCTGTGTGAGGCTGTTTTTTTTCTCATTTTTTAGTAGACAAGCTTAAGCGCATGGATAACTTTAATATCAGCAACATCCTTTAAAAAATGACACGATAATGCAGCTCACCATATGTCACTGCAGATGTTAATACTACATCATAGATTAAGATAAATGTGCTGATGATGGCTCTACGCCCTCTACATACTGTTAGCAGACTAACAACTAACTAACTAACTAACTAACTGACTGATTAAAGATGACCTGAGCAGTGAACTGTGGCCTGTTGTTGGTTTTTCTTTGTTTGCAAAAAAAACGTCCATCCATTCTGTTTTGCTGCCTGTGAGTTAATACCTGTTACTACTACAGTATTATGAGTGTTTTGCAGTAACTAAATAAGTATTCAGGTGTAGAAGAGGTACTGCAGCTCTGGGCAGTCTAGAATGTGCATTTAATCTCTGCATCTTAAAAAAAAAACCATGCTCATACGGGCAGGATATTAACATTCCACACAGATAAGTACTTGGGTTTCAAACTGGCAGCCTTCTTGCTGTGTGGCAACCTTGCTAGCCCATACCCTACAGTGTGGAGCGTCTTTATCTGACTGATAGTACAACACCCACCCAAAGGTATTATATTTACATTTCAACATGATGTCAGACACAGAATCTGGACCTCAAAAATGTTTAAAAACGAAAACATTCATTTGGTGAGATTGCCATGCTGCACACAGGAAGTGATTTGTTTCAAGACAGATGGAAGCAACAGCAACAATGTGTTAGCAAAGCGAGGAATTCTACCGCTCAAAACACCAGCCCGCCCTGCTAGCGTTACATGACAGTTTCAGATGAAGTAGGCAGAATTATAACAATAATAACATGAACAACAACAAAAAAACACCAAATTGTAAAAGGTGTTTTCTCCCTCAGTGGGTTAGGGGTCTTGTGAAACTTGAGAATTGTATTTAAATACATGTTTTCATATTTTATTTTGGAACAAAACAAGCTTTTTGTGCTCAGGGAAATTGTGATGGGCTTTCCCTTTTCTTTTTGTTCTGTAGTGTTTTGTCGTTTACAATAGTGAACGGAGCTTTTGTCGGGTTAATTAATCCACATAGAGCTTCTTTGCAGGAACATCTATGTCTGGATCATAGTCTGCTGTCATGGCTACAACATTATTAACCGAGCAAATGAGAATGTGTCATTGGTTTTGCCTTAAAAACACAAATAAAGTCCATTATAGAGCAGAACAGAATTTGAAGTTGAATCATTTCTCTCCTGGTTGACAGGCAGACGGTTTTGTTAATTCATGTAATTTATACAATTGGAAAAAAATGTAGCATTCACTCCATTGTTATCTTTCTTTTGCTTGCTTTCACTTGCTTTTCATAAATGAGCAATCGTCCACTGAGCTTTTTCAGCTTCAGCACCACTTACTTTCCCGTGTAGCTGTCCGTGGTCCTGAAAACACAGTGACGACTCACTCCAGCGCAGGAAGAAAAACAGATTTTTAAAAATTCTTTGCGGCGCCTCTGAAAGCTAAATGAGAGTGTGGGTCATTGCATCGGCTTGTTTTTAAAGCTCAGTGGACGTGTTTTGTTTGCGCTCTCTGGTGTGTTTTTACTGGTGAGAGCGCAGGATGAAGGAAGGTCTTTGTTCAGCTTAAATCTTAAACGGATGGAATTATTGAACCGGTGCTTTTTCTTTCATTATCCCAGAAACAACACTTGTACATTTAAAACCACTTTCTTAATAACTGAGTCTTGGAAATAAAATGCCTCTAACCTCATGCTGGTCTGTTTTCTTGTGTGTTCTCTACAGTGGTGCTGCTGAACTCTAAAGAGACTCAGGCTGAGCTGGGCTGGACGTCATATCCCCCCAATGGAGTAAGTCACTCACTTCCATTTTTCACCATGTTTCCTCATAAGCTACAATACAATTGAGGGAAAATACTTTGTATTATCAAGCAATTTGTTTAAATCTGGTGCAGTACTGATGTGTACAAGGGTGCACATGTGGCACTGATTTGTGCCACGTGAGCACTAAGGGTTAAATAAAAGGTTTCATTGAGCTTTGCTCACTTCATAGAACATTTAGATCAATACACTGCTCTGAAAATTCATACACTTGTATTAAAAGATTGACTAATATGGATTAATCTATGGTGTGTATATAGTGCAGCCGATATAGGATGCCAATTCTTTATTTATTTTTTAATACTATGTCATGATGATTTCCTTTTTACCCTCAATCTAATTAAAATATAATAAATGTATAGGTTTTATAATAAAATTTAATAAAACATTATATCAATGAAACTGGTCATCAATTTCAAAGTTTCCCAGTTTTGGCATCAATAAAGTACGTCTCTCTAAACCTTTGGGGTGAAATAATAAAAGTAATAATCCTCCCTTTTCATACAGCTGATGCTGGTGAAATGCCAAAACTTGACCTACATATTCAGTCATTATTGACATAATATTGATTAATCCTTTACCTCAAATGTATATCTTTTACTTTATAGCTTTATTTTCCTCTTGTGTCTTTCCTCAGCTGACCCGCAGCGTCCTCCTCCATCGCTCTGTTCATTCACTTTCTCCAACTCTCCGTCCTCTTTCCTTTCTCGTACCTTGCGTTCACTTCCCTCTCGCTACAGAGCTTCATCATTATCATTAATCGATGGCGCTAATCCAGGCGAGGATACGGCGGTGTCCAAACCACCTACAGAGATATGCTGCCACAGATAAATGGGCCTCCTCAGTCTGTATTGATCCATTTGGCTTGTAAAAACCTGTCTGCACTACATTATGACTGTAAAAGAAATACAGGAGAAGCTGCCACTGTGTTGTGTCACCTGCACCTGGAGTTTGGCCTTTTCCATGTTACACACACATGCAACACACCAAAGATTTGTACACGTGTTATAAAAATAGCAGAGAGAGAGAGGACATTACATTCTCTGTGATTTAGGCACCTCCACTGTACTGCAGTTTATCACATTACGCTCACATATAATCCATTTTCACTGTCTGGCTTACTCCCTGTATGTGTGTGTGTGTGTAAGACAGATTATGGGATCCACACAGTGATGCTCTGCTTTCAATTCAGTTCAGCCCGTGTCTCAGTAATTTAGAGAATGACAGCGTAATCGTGCATATGCTGAACAAATTCACGTTCATACTACTGGAATTTTTATCCCTGCAATTTGTTCATCATCAAAATTTAAAATAATATATTGGTAGTGAATTGGTACAATCCAATTAACATTAACGGCCCATTATAAAGTCAAGTTAAAATGCAATTAAATCTAAAGGCCTGACCAAATTAAATGCGTCATATTTTAATGACGGGATAATTTTAACTTTGATGAAATTACGCATCATGAAAATGATCCCACGATTTGGCCACACACACACACATTAAGGACCTGCAGCACACACACACACAAACAGCCAGTGATGTAAAGTAAGAGGACAGTATCTCTTACAAGGATATGATTAAATTCAACCTAAATTATGGATGAGGAAAAAATATACTACCTCTCCTTCAGCAGAAAAAAAGGATGTTATTAAACTGTAACTTGCAGTGACTGTATTCCTTCTGTCTTTGTCTCATGACGTGTCCATGTCTCTTGCCTTTCACTTTCCTTTTTTCACATTACGTCATCACAATATAAACTTTATATTAAAGTTGACGTCGTCTTCAGGTCTCAAAAGGTATTGTGAGGCCCTGAGTTTTGTGATTTGTCTGTTTTTGAATGCAAATTTTCACTTTTGTCACCTTGTCCAATTTCCTCTAAATGGGAACATCATTTACAAAATTGTCGTCATTTTCCATTTTCCTCAACCTATGATTCAGACAATTATCTCCTCTGGGAGGAGAATTCTGTCTATTGAGCCCCAGATGTCACGTGACATGTTGGCAGCCTAAAATGCAGCAAAAATGAACGGGACTGGAGTTCACTGTCACTTTAATCCACAGACATCGACAGAATTTCTGATTAACTTCCCGTAATCTTAATCCAGAGAGTCACTGAAAGTTTACAAGAGTCTGAAGGGAAACAAATGGACACAATCTGGCTTTGTGACAAACATTCAACTGCACCGAGTCTACCGGCAAAAGATAGTGTTGTTGTCCCGGGAAGGGTAACCGTCGCTTTAGCATAAAGTTAGCATTAGCAGCAGGCAGAGTAGTGTAAATAATTGCTGCATTGACGTTGCTGTGCAGACTAGGTCTTGGTAAATCTAGTCTTAGTCCATGTTTTACTAAGAGTTCCATTCACCTCCACTGTCTCTCTGGATCTGTGGGGATTTGGTGAATTGCATTTATTGCTATCCAACATATTCAGTTTCCTGCAAAGAGGCTTCAGACTTGCTAAGGGCACAAGTATGTGCAGTACCAATGTTGTTTGGATAAGGTAGATTAAAGCTAGATTGCTAAAAAGCCACTTTTCTTATAATTACATTGAACATAATGAAATCAAGTAGGAAGTAGATGCTGAGTGTGTCGTCCTACTTCCATGGCTTGATGTAAATGTTTATATACACTCTGTGGACCTCCTTTCTCATCTCCTTTGTTTGCTTCCTCTCTATATTATATACTGATCTGTCCTTGTCTCTCTTGTCCTTGGTTCCTTTTTCCAGTGGGAGGAGATAAGTGGCGTGGATGAGAAGTACAAGCCTATCCGCACGTACCAGGTGTGCAACGTGATGGAGCCCACGCAGCAGAACAACTGGCTGCAGACCGGCTGGGTGGCCCGCCGAGGCGGCCAGCGCATTTTTGTGGAGCTCCAGTTCACGTTGCGAGACTGCAACAGCATCCCAGGCGTCGCAGGCACCTGCAAGGAGACCTTCAACCTCCTGTACGTGGAGTCGGACAGAGACCTCGGCGGCGTGACCCGAGAGGACCGCTACACCAAGATCGACACCATTGCTGCCGACGAGAGCTTCACGCAGGGCGACCTGGGCGAGAGGAAGATGAAGCTGAACACGGAAGTGCGAGAAATCGGCCACCTCAACCGCAAGGGCTTCCACCTGGCGTTCCAAGACGTCGGCGCCTGCGTGGCCCTGGTGGCCGTGAGGGTGTACTACAAGCGCTGCCTCGCCACTGTGCAGAACCTGGCGGTGTTCCCTGACACGGTGGCAGAGGCAGCCTTCGCCACGCTGGTGGAGGTGCGCGGCGCCTGTGTCAACAACTCCGAGGTCGACACGGACAGCCCTCCCAGGATGCATTGCAGTGCCGAAGGGGAATGGCTGGTGCCCATTGGGAAATGCAGCTGCAGCGCCGGTTACGAGGAGGGACACAGCAGCTGTGAAGGTAAGGAGTTTGATGAAAACGGAATGAAGTCGAGAAACAAATAAAAAGTCAGTTATTTTGAATAACTATGACCTGGATTTATCGAAACAGACAAAAGAACAATGAATAATGTTTCCAAAGTAAATGTATAGTTAGATGAAAGAGAGAGGAAACATCGGTTTCAGTTTCAAGAGCACAAATCTCCACAATTTTACATAATGTGACTCCTACTGGTTTCCAGTAAACGTTAATAAGTAAGTCTCTCAAAGGAAGGAAGACAAAATAAGACACTTTTCAGAACAGAAAATTGAAATGAGCAAATTGTGAAAGCAGCATACTGTATCTGACACCCTTATCCTTCAGTAGTGGTAATTCATATGTTGATGGCATCATGTGGTAATGCTTACAACCTGAATATTGAACGGATGCTGGACTTAGAGATAAAGGGCAGATAAAAAGAAGGCAAAGGAGATGAGATGAGGAGAGAGAAAGACGATCTGTGTGAAAACAGTCACTGGAGCTGCAAATATACGACAGATACTGTAAGTGTGTCGGAAAACTCAGCGTGAGCATGAAAAGAAAGGTGAAATAATAATTGAAGGATACAGAAAAGAGGTTTTGTGAAGAAAAGTCTTTGTCACTCGATTTCCAGACAGTTGATGCTTTTGTTCCACGCGATGACACACGACAGCGCTGCTGTCAGAGAGCGGCGTCACACATATCGACATGCGAGGTGTGGTACGTGAGCCTGAGTAATGTAAACGGCTTTGTGAGTGAGTGAGTGAGTGAGTGAGTGTGAACACAATGACTAATGTAGTTTGTCCTGAGGAGTGTGACACCACTGCCTCTACCATCTACCGTTTCCATGTAGTAATTCTCACGCACACACACACACACACACACACACACTGGTGGGTGGCGTGGGGTGGCGTTCTCTGACGTAAACACACTCAGACAGTGTTTTTGTGCGTTGTGTCGCGGTGGCGTTGCTCATAGCGCAGCAGCAGTTTGGTGGTCTGACTGTTGCTGTTGTGCGACGTCATGTAGGTGTTGAGTCCAGGAACAGCAGACCGAGGGCATCGTTGTCATGGAGAGCTCAACTCTCTGAACTGATGCTGTTCTGGTTGTTGGTTACAGTTGATTTTGTTTCATCATCGTCTCACACCAACGCCATGATTTTGAGTTTTTATTCATTCATTCATCTTCTGACATGAGGGTCGCTCCACATCTTCTTCGTCTTCTTTTCCTTTCGGCTGCTCCCTTCAGGGGTCGCCACATGGAATCAACCTCCTCCATCTCACCCTGTTCTCTGTGTCCCCCTCTCTCACCCCAACTGACTTCATGTCCTCTTTCACTACATCCATAAAGCTTCTCTTCGGTCTTCCTCTAGACCTCCTGCCTGGCAGTTCCAACCCCAGCATCCTTCCCAGCTGACATAGGGCACAAGGGCCACAGGTCGCCGGTCCATCACAGGGACATGTATGGAGACAAATTTAGATACATAATTTTTACTTTATGTAACATTAAACAGTGAAATCCTTCAAGTAGACAAAGTAACACAAATGTTTTGGGGAAACATTTGGAAGGAAAAATATATATAATAAAATAAATAAATAATAGTGGTTGAAAAGCAGCTTCTGTAGATGTTTGATGACAAAATTGAAATTAAAATTGAAATTAAGAGCTTACATGAACATGATGTTCATAGAAGTTGGATGAATGAATGATTTTTTTTTGTTCAGGCAAATAAAAAGGAAATAGAAATGTTAAATAAAACATTAAACTTCTGCAACATCAGAGTAAAACAGGACTGTAATTAATGATTATTTTCATAATCAAATCATCTGTCATCTGTCATCTGTATAATATCAGAAAATGTGTTTCCCAAAACACACTTTGTGTTTCCAGTTTTAAATGATTGGTGCAAAGAAAGAAGCTGAAAAATCAGAGAGCTTGTTTTGATTATTAAAAACACTCAGATAGATCAGATAGATCATCATTAGTCGATAAGTCTTTCACAGCAAAAGAACAGGTCTAAATTAAACTAAAGCAACAAATTAATTGGAACTAATGAGCCCTTCTCCACATTAAATCTCAAAACTTACATGTGATTACTTACGAGTAATAAGTAAAGGCCGAGTTAGCGACAGGAAGAAACTTTCTGCCTTTTTAATTTAGTCGAAAACCCGTTTTGTGGTTGAATGGAATTGATTTTCAGATAAATACAAAGCCGATGCTGGAAACTCTGTTGTCAGGAGCAGTTTTGCCTGAAAATACTGTAAGTGAAGCAGAACATTTGCTCTGTTGTAGAATTCCTGTTTGACAGCTGGCGATAAGCGCTGCTCACTGATATAACACACTGTGATATAACACTGTGTGTTAGAGGGAGTGTGTGTTCATTGATCTGCTTTTGTGTAATTACCAACAATGCTGCAATAAAAGCTGAGCCGAGGACAATGGAATCTGATGGAAAGACTCACAGAGACACTGCGGAGGAAGTAACGCTGCGCGCGTGTACTTACGGTGTTAAATGCATACGTGTGATTTGATTGGCTAGCACCTGTTGGTGTATTTGCATCATTTTCTGCAGCTCTGAAAAGAAAAGACTGGCACAGCAAACAAAGTGACTCAGCTGATCCACATTGGATTTTGGCAACACCTGACGCGAGGGTTTCAAATTTGTTAAATGGTTGTTTTTCTTAGTTTACATTTTAAACACTGTACATTGGCAGCACAAGTGGAAAGAGTGGAAACTTGGCTTGTAACTGGAAGGTTACCTGTACCTTTGCTCGTGTTGGATACCTTACATCCATTGCTCCCTGAACACTATGCAGTTACTGCCCACTACTTTTAAGTCTAGATTCTAGAACGAGGCAAAGAGGAATTTCCCTTCAGGGATTAATAAAGTACCAAAAATTCAAAGAAATAATTTTTAAAAAAAAAATGGGAAAAATCTGCTCCTGTCGTTAAGTCATGCTGCAGAGAACAGCTCTCTCTCTCAAGTTATTAGAGTTCTTGTCCATATCCTGATCCGTACGACTTTTCCTCCTGCTAATTACCTCAGTGCTTTGGTTGATGTCCGTCCTCTGCTGATATATAACGGCGACGCCGAATGTGAGGTCTAGAGAACATGACACTCTGACACAAAGAGACCGATGTCGTCAGGTAGTTTAACGTCGTTGCCCATTACTTCATCGTTGTATACGCGACACAAACACAAGAGAATGGAGGACCTCGGGTCTGTGGACGGAGCGCGGTGCATTTTGTGGTGCACTTCTGACTCGGCTCTCAGAACTTCTTCAGACTTCATTGGCGTTTTTTAAATTTGGGCAATGGGCAGAGTGAGCTGCAGAAGAAGAATATTCCATTGAAGTAATACATCCTAGTTAAGGGAGGAGAGGAAAGAAGAGGTATGTTGCTGAGAAGACAAGGATGGTGGAGTTCAGTGAAGGCACCAATGAAGACAGAGGCCTCGCACTGGGCCTGAGACCGTCCCAGTTTAGCAAGGAGCAGTGTGATCTGCTGGGTGACAGGGTCTGTCTGTCTCTCTCTCTCTGTCTCTCTCTCTCTGTCTTTTTCATTTCCACTACAGTGGCTCGCTCCTCTGTGCCGCTATCGTATGAATATGCAGCGCTAACCGCCGACATCTCCCACTGCACCAGAGCTATTGATCAGCTGTAATGCTCCGCTAAACTGAGGAATTGCGCTGGGACTCCTCACACACACACACACACACACACACACACATATCTGCACAGTGATTTAATTCTCTGTGTGGGACAGAGACACTACACCTGTGTGTGTGTGTGTGTGTGTGTGTGTGTGAGTAACCTAATTATTACAAAGCAGGTGATGGCGGTATAAGATAATGATAATATCCTTGATTTCTGTGTGCTGCGTCTGTGACTAATGTATGTCTTATTTACTCCTGGGTCTTAATTGTGGACACGAGCGAGTGCAGATGCTCGAAGCGTCTGCTGTGCCGGGTCAATAATATCGAGCAGCCGGTGAGCGGCGACTGATATCGGTGCACGCAGATAGCGCTGTGCAGTGGAGAGGAAGATTATTACCTCGTGCAATGTAAACACCAGATTATGTCGGATCTGTTGTCACAGTGCGTCGTCTCTGTGGCTGAAATGCTGACATAGGCAGAAAGAAATGGCTGACTAATTGAAAGCTGACTTTATTTAACATGTCATGTACACACAGCAGAAAGTTTATAGTGCATCATCCAGGAAACAGATGTTTTCTTACTTTTGTTTTTCCACGTGAAGGCTGCAAAGATTGATCGATTATAAATTGATTACTAGATAATTGATTAATCAGTTTGACTCGACTTTTTCTTATAATTAAAGCAAGCTTTCTGACTTTTTTAGCTTTTTAAATGTGAATATTACTGTTTTTTTTTGCTCCATATATAAACCAAATAAGTAATCAATAATTTGAGGAATTAATTGATTATGAAAACAATCTCTGCCAGTTTAAAAAGAAACCAACCTCCTGTTTGGATATTTGTCTTTATGTTCTTATTCTCACGTTACATTATACAAGTCGGTATATTTATGGCATCTTATTTGGAAATGCTCTGTCGAGGGCCGCAGCGACTCAGACGGATCATTTCATCGATCATGAAAACAATCGGCGGTTGCAGCGCGAGCTCCATCATGTTTGAGATCTACAACAACAAAATACAATCTGTCAGAAGAAATTCAATATTGTCTTCAAATTGCTCAACCTGAGAAGAAATGCGAGGCCAAAATCTTGTTTTTTAGTGATTTTACAAAGAGTGAGTGAGAAAGTCATAAAGTGAAGAATCATGCGTCTCATAAAGTGAATGCACTGTTTTAAATGTGAATTCAGAAGCCAAACTGTTGGCTGCACACGCTGCATTGTTATTCTCCGGTATATCTTGACCCCGCATTATAAATGTGCACCACATGCACTCGCAGTGACGAGAACATCGTCTCATTATGAAATGCCACCAGCAGGAACAGACCAAGGGGGATACAGGAAAGAAATGATGTAATAATTCACCTTTCAAATAGAAACAAGTTTCATTTGCATGTGTATTTGTGTTTATTTCATCCTGTTCTAATTAAGGCAGTCTGCTCTTTCTATATAATTACGTGAGTGTGGCGAATGCCTTCAGTGGATTCTCTTATTATCTCTGGTGTTTGCTGCTCCACAATCCAGCTCCAGGCTCATTCATTCACCACGCTGCTTCTCCCTGCGATTGCTCTCCTTCCCTCTGTAATTTACTACACGCCTTTCTTCTCCTCCCCCCCCTCAATTTCTTTATTTTGCTCACCCATTTACACCCCCTCATGCGTTTCATACACTCTGCTAAAGAAGTGTGCACATAATTTCTACCCCACTGATCTCAGACGTACATTATGAGTTCCTCATAACAGTTTTAGAAGTTTGCCTTGTTCCCCTCTTTTTTTTTCCACCACATTTTTTACTTTTTTACAGATTGAATTTTCCTCACTCTCTTTGCTTTTTGTGGCTTTTATATCCATTTTCCTGTCAGTATTTCCTCTAATGTGTTAAGGTTAATATAATGGCTGATGCATGACAATGTGTGGCCTTCAACCAGAATTGAGGTGCAAAGACGGGAAATGACATCATACTTTGAATTATTAATGTCGTTACTATTATCTCTGCTCATCAACTTTTTGCATGTGTGTTTGGAAATGTTAAAAACCAAAAAAAATGAAAGAAATGTGTTGAAATGAACCAAATAGTTTGACAAAATCTTTCCAAGAATTCATGCTAACTCTCCCCAACAACACCTGAAAATGATTCTGCCAAAATCGTGAATCCGGAAGCTTCAGATGATGTTTACGACGGTTGTATCTTGATATTTATCAAGATAAATTCATCTATGTGTTCCTCTAACATGCTGTTTCTGTCTCTCGGCCCCCTGTGGGAACCATGTGGCGGGGTGAGGAGGGGTGAGGACGGGTGAGTCAGGTTAACGGGCTGAAATCTGCTGGAGAAGCGCGGACATTAATACTGTCTGTTTGTGTGTGTGTGTGTGTGTGTCCAAAATCTGGCACTGACGCCCAATCATATGTTTGTGCAATCACTCCCACTGTTGCTCTCATCCCTCCCTCTGTCTGTTGTCACTTCTTGTCATGTTCCCATCAACCCTCCCTCTTTTGTCTCAGACAAAATTAGTCTCATAATTCCTCCTCCTCTGACATTTACTTTCCTCCCTCCGTCCAACTGATTTGTGCCCTTAAACAAAAACTCCCTCTCGCTGCCTCCATCACTCATTCACCTCGTCTTTTCCTCCTCAGTGCTTGACTCCTCTCATTCTGTCTTCTTTCTTTTTTTTTTTTTTTTTACCCCTTCATTTTACACCAGCTCTCACTGGCTCGGTGCCACCCCCTGCCCATCTGGTCCTTCCACCCTCCCTCCATCCTTTTTCGTCTCCAGCCACATCACATACTGTTCGTCATCTCTCTCTCTCCAGCTTTCATTTTAAATAATTCACATACTCCTGGGAGAAAGACAAATGTGTTCTTTTGAGCCCAGCATCTGATGTATTTATTTAGCCGGTCTGCCATACAACAAGTGGGCTGACACTAATGGAACACACTCAGACTATGCAGCGCACATTTGCACACTCTTCTAAAAGACGTATATACATTCCCATATAGACGTTCAAGCATTTATACACAGGCTTTTTTTTCCCCATACCATTGAAATGTCCTTGGTTATTGAAAATATGTGCTGAAGGGAGGCCAAGCATTCACCGCTCATCCTTTCTGTGTCTTTGTTTACCTATGGCGAGCAAAAGTAAGGAAGGAAATAAAGTAAGAAAAGGAATTTAAAAGCAGGACATTGTGGAAATGGAGGAAGATGAAATGTTGGGGGCGGGAAAGGAGTTAAAGGGAATACGCAGGGATTGCAGAAAAAGAGCTGTCAAGCTTTCTCATGGTTGCATGGTTTGTTAGTGGCGCTGCATAAGAGCTGAATGCATAAAATATGAGTTGTAAAAGCTGAGGGATGAGTCGCAAGAAAGGAGGGAGAGAGGCATGACGCGTAAATACAAGAGAGGGAGGACGGCAATAGAGAGTAAAGATGGAAGGAAAAATGGAAAATAACAAAGTTAACTACAGTTCATAATGTGTGGTGCATGTATTACCACAAGGTGACAGCAGCAGGTTAGTATTTGGTTAGTGGACTGAAGTGGTCGGATTTACCAGAGTCATTGAATGCATCTTGTCAGCCGATCTTCAGAGTGGAGCTCTGTTTGGACCGTATCGGATTTGATGTTTATCTTGAAAATGTAACTTAAGTGAAGACAGCTGATGTGCACAGAAATGTAAAGAAACAAAGTCGACAGAAGAGGACGTGAGAACTTTAGCCAAAGGCTGAATGAGTGAGAAGATACGACCTTTCATCTCCCCCCCACCCACCCCTCCTTTTCCTCATTCCACTCACACTCATGAATTAAATAGCGCTGACATGAATGCATCAAAGTTAGAAAAGGTTGGCACCCATGTGCTTGATCATGTTGCTACCTCGCCCGACACGATGCCCTCATTTCTCTGTGCCTCGCTCCTGACCACTGAGCTGACTCCAACATCCTGTAAAAGACCGAAATACTCTGTAAAAAGACTATTTCATACAAGAAAGTGACAGATGTGATCTAAGTAAAGCCCAAAAAGAACTTAGTTTGACGTAAAAAGGGACCTTTACCTCCTGTCATATGGTTTAATCTTTCTCTTTCTTGAACAATCACATCACGTCTAAAGCATGACACCACATTTGAATGCATAGAGCAAAATAGTTGGAGGTTACTGTTATTGTTAGACGATTTACTCGACACAACAATAGTGGATACATATGATATCAGTAGCTCTGTGGGGTTGAAATAGTTGCTCTTATTATAGGCACTCAGGATTAAATAATCCAGGAGCTGCCAAAATGTAAACCAAACACAGCAAGAAATCTAAATATCCCCGTGGAGAAATCATTCAGCAGCAAATGCAAACAATACAGAGCACAGAAGAGAATGTAAAATAGAAAATAGCAAAGTAGAACAATAAAGGAATATTTATATTGTATTAATTCCTGGGGAACATATTTGTCTTACTAATGGTCCGTGTTTTCTTCACTCTGTTCTTGTTTTGTTTTTAATGTTGCTCTCCAGTGGAAACCATGTCATGTAAAATAGCACATCTTAAAAAAATAAGAAATAAAAAGAAACTCCTTTTGGAATTGTCTGAAAAAAGTAGTATTTACAGTGAGACACGTTTTATTTAATATCAGTATCTGTATTTATATTTGATATCTTTAAATCCATTGATGGAAAGTCTGTGCCTTATGTGCAGATGTTTAAAATTAATATGTTGAGTAAAGAGGATGTAAAATGACAAATCTATTAATAAATGAATAAAGAAATATATAAAAGTCCAGAGTGTAGCCTGCCTATTGCCCCTATGTCAGCTGAGATCAGCACAACACCCCCAGCGACCCTTATACCAGCGGATAAGGCAGTAGAAAATGGATGGATGGATTTATTGAGTTGCAGATTTGTCTTTTTTCTTTGTCCTCCATAGTGACTCACAGAAGTGTGCTTCACAGAGAAGGCAACACAAACACAAGAGGAGAAACATGTGAACGTTCAGCATAAATGTCATGAATACAAAAGCAAACAGAGGAACTTCAAATGTCGGGTCAAATAACGGTTCTCCCGGGAGGTTGTTGTCTCTCGTGACTTTGGGCCACAGCTTGCTGATAAGACACAGGTCGTAAATCCTCAGTGAACAACTCTGACTCATGAAAAGGTTTGGTGAGGACACGCTGCCTCTTGGCCCCAAAGATAAGTTCTTAAGTCTGATTATGTCACACTGTCTAAATCTTTGTGTCCTCAAAAGGTCTGTATTTATGCATGTAGACTAGCTGAGCTGGGAATCGAACCCTCAACCTTCTAGTTGAAAGACCACTCGCTGTACCGTCTATAACTTGGCCACTGTTGCTCCGCCCGGTGTGACATGTACGGAGAGAAACTTTGTGGGTCTCCACAGATCAGACACACATATGCAATCTACCTCGTTCCATGTTCACCATGTTCTCCCTTAATCCGCTGTTAAGATTGATATATTGTGGGTGAGAAGGCATTGTCGAGCAATTGCCCATTCAGCCTCCAGTAATAACTTTCCATCTGTTCAGAATTGATGTGGGATCAGTGTATAGATCTCTTTGCCCCCACTTAACCTTGGTGAACGTACCCGTTCTGTCTCAACAGGAACGTCTTAACAGAAGCGGCATTAAAACAGTAATTATTTTCACCATGCAGGGTCTCGCTAGAGTCACGGCGGTGAGATGAAAAACTGATATCCTTAACGTGGAAGTGTGAAGTCAAAGATCACTGGATCTGCAGAATTGGTTCTGACGGGGCCAGTGTGTAAAATGTAGGTGAAATTATTCTCATTTGGCAGACTTTGAAGATAAAGTAAAGTAAAGTATTTTTTATTTTTCACAAGTGTAGAATCATTGCCAAATACGGCTTTTCACAATACAAGGGGTTTAATTTTGGTCACTGGTGCAAGAATCTATAAATATTAAACATAACATAATGTAAGTCACTGGAGGATTCTGGGAGGTTGGTGAGTCATGATTGGCAGTCAGACTGATTTCTCTACGCATGTCTGTTCCATAAAAACAAAATAACAGTTGGAAAACTTGGAGACGTTAAAGCACACAATTAAAATAACGATTATTAAAGCAATGAAACAATACAGACACATAGAAGGAGAAAAAGAAAACAAAAAACCAGACAAACAAGGAACATGAGCATCATTTAATTTAAAAATGATTAAACGCATGTACAGTGCGGCAGTGTATTTGTTACTTACTGTTGTATTTTATAATATAGTTGTTGGCATACAAGACTTTCCATTTTATCTGATACAACTGTGCATTTAGGTATTGAAATGTGGTCGAGACGAGTTGCTGAATCCAAACTGCTCCATCACTCGAGTATGTGCACCACATAAAGTGGCTGTGAGTGTAAAACATATTAGTCTGAGTTGATGCGTATCAAAATGGCCTCACACTACCATCATGACTAAGTCGAGCGATGTTTCCGCGGAGCTGTCGCGTATCAGAACGTGAAAATAACCTTAAAAAATCATAACAGTGTGTATTTGTACTCAAGGTTTACGTGTGTTTGCATGTGACCGGCTGTGATACTGTCACTGTTTGACGCTCCTCTGTGTATGAGACTGTCTGTGTGTGTCTGTGTGTGTGTGTGTGTGTGTGTGTGTGTGTGCCGGCTGTTGTCTCTGTATTCACAGCTCGGTGCAGCAGCCTGCTGTGAGGACAGAGTGCCCGCCCTCCTGGCATGCGAGCCTGTGCCAGCTTTGCTTCCCATCCTCCTACCCCTCCTCATTTTGTTATCATTTGTCATCATCCCCTCATGTACTGATGTACACACACACACACACACACACACACACCATCCCTTATGGAAATGGATGACATTTCTCGGGACACCTGCGACTCTGTGTTCCAAACCCCCCACTTTACACATATGTAGACAAATACATGTGCACTACTGCTTAAAGGTAATAAAACAAACAAACACTTTTGTTTTTATTAACTAATATTTGTTCACTATCCAGCTGTCAACAGCACATTTGTGCTGATGCAGTTTCCACCTAGTCATAATCATCAATTTTAAAAACATAATGTTCCAACAGCTCAGGTCTGTGGTGACGGGTGGCCATGAATATTTGATTATTTAATCGTCCACTTGATTATAAAGTTGATAAGGCAACTACCCATGATTAGATTAAAAACTAAACAATGTTTTATGCATTGATTAAAACATCTCTCTGCTCCAGCGACCTCATTTTTAGAGCATGTATTACCACAACGGGGCAGCAGCAGATAACATTTGGTTCATGTGCAGCATGTGTGTGTGTCATTTACAAGGATTCTTGAATGCATCTTGAAGCCACTCCTCTTATCCTCAAAGCCTTTGACCGCACTGAAGGTCTGAAATCTACCAGGGTCATTGAATGCATCTCGTTTACAGCTTGACACGATGTGAACCCTGCATCGCTCTCACCAGCTCTTGGGGTCAAGGGTCGTGTGAATATCCATCAAATGGTATCAAATACCACTAGCATGACTGTTAAATAGCATTTCTGCTTGTTTAACAGACAAATACCAATACTGAGAATCAATTCATTGATTGATATAGTTTGTTCTAAGAGATTCAACCAATGTACGTCCAGTAAATTCATTGTAATAACCTTTAAACCAAAGACTGTTGCAAACTCACGTCTGAAAGTTGAAGCTAAAGACTTTTGTTGCTGACTTCCAAACTGTATCTTTCTAAAGTAACAACAGAGGGCAAACTGGTTGGAGTGTAACCCAGAACATTAGAGGAATTGAACTCGATGGTGGCTTTAATTGATGGAAGGGGGCAGCACAGCGTCCATACTGGGGTTTAAGTGGAGAGAAGGTGAAAGCAGAGCAACCTGAAAGTGCAACACCTTAGTGGAAACTGTAGTGCGAGAAACTTTCCGGACGGTTTGATTTAACTTGTGAAAAGAGTGTTCAGCACCAGAGTAAAGTGATGATCGATGTTTACTTTCTTCGACTACACGGAGACACAAGACTCTCTGACACATTCACTCTGTCATAGGCTCACGAGTGTTATTTGTTCATAACCCTTGCTGTCGTCTGCTGCTTCACGCCCAACACACACTCGCATTGTTATAATGCATAATCATACATAGTCACACAAACACCTGAAGGCATTGTGTTGACTTGACAACCCATAATCTCCTCAGATGTACAGAGTCGTTAGCGCTCAGAGACACTGGAGGACGTGGACGCCTAAATCTACATCTACACTGGAGCCAGATCATCATTTTCTATGGTGTTAAAGATGTGAGGGATTTTGTGTGCAAACTCTGTCGATACTTGTTTCATGCTCTCCTAATGCACACTTTCTCTCCTGCACTCATGCACAAACACTCAGAGACAGAGAGACTCGCAGTGGGGAGCACTGCGGAATGATTGGCATCCTGGAGTGAGTGTTATGGGTGACATTTCCACTGCGCCGGGGTATAGAAGTCTCTCGCAGAGCCTCTGCACTGGCGTCACAATGAGAGATTGTGGGGCTGGAGGTGCAGGGGTGGTGGCGCCGAGTGGGAGAAGATGGCTTGTCGTATATTCAGTACATGCATATGGGAATACATTAAAACCAGACTTTAAAGCATGTTTTCCTCTCTGAAAACAAACTGAGTGAATCTGCTAAACTGTAATCACACGGCACCATCTAACTCCAGTGTTTTAAGATAGGGAAAGACACATTTCTTTGAGTTCTCGTACAATAAAAGTGTCGTCATGAATACGCTTTCATAGTCTTCTCCTATAGGGATTGCAGTATCAATCTCATGGTCATTTTACAATTTTTAAACCAAGAAGCTGCTGATGCATTGACCACCTGCAGCCAAGTGATTTCTGTTGTTGACTTTTATTTAGATTTATAGTCGAGCATGTGACAGATTTTTCACCCGTTCACTCACACATTCATACAAGCATATCTACATATGTACAGTGTATTTTTTTTTCCACATCCGCATGTAGACTAGCGGGGGCCAGGAATTGAACCCACAACCTTCCAGTTGAAAGACGACTCGCTCTATCACACATAGTTCATAAGGTGTCAGTGACTCTGTGCCGTCAATAACCGATACAAGTGATCAGATATGAATCCAGCTGCTTTTGTTTACACTTGACTTTCCATGCCACGTCTCTCCGTGTGTCATGTTGCTCCAGCGTGCGGAACAATGTAAATCTACTGTTGAATGAGTTATTTTCCCTCTCTATCATCCATCACACAGGACATAGTGAGAGGGCGCAGTGCAGAACAGTGAGTCTCTGTCGTGCAGTGAACCGTTGCTGTGTTTGCACAGATTGAAAAAATCAGACACGGGGGGGGAAACAGAAGTTTGCACACACACACACACACACACGCACGCAAACCTACACACACATTTACACGTGTGTAAAGGCAAAATTCATGCACGACGAATTGTTGCCTAATCGGCTCATGTGTACACAGCAGCTGTACTTTTGTCCTCTTTTTGTGTTTGTGCAGTGAACATGTGAACATGTCTCTTTGTGTCCATCAGGCCGAGATAATGCAAACGGAAAACGGACAAACGCTAACATATGGTCCTAATAAAAGTCATTCAGCGGACGTGTTTCTATCGGCACAGATGGAGGCTCGTGTTTTAACTTGTGTGTGGCAGTTAGACTTCATATACGCTCACTATCCCCGTGTGGTCTTCTCCTCCTGGCTGCATTAAGGTAACATTTGTTCAGTCGTTTTCTTCTCCTCCTTCATTCAGCTTCTCTCTGAAGGAGTTGCCACAGTGGATTGTCTGCCTCCCTCTTGCCCTCTTCCCCTCTTCCTTGTGTCCTGTAGGGATGAGGCAGTGTGATACTCAATAGCGGTGTGGCCCCAATACTTGACAAAAATCCAATGTGACGTGAAAACACCTGAATATTGCATAAATGGTTCGCGAAGCACAGGCTGTGAAGAGTAATGTGCGTCACTCAGTGCTCGATAGACGACTTTGTTGCTATATTTAGCGACTTTTTCCGACCCTCGCAGTGACCTTTTTTCAAGAAAGCAACTAGCGGCTAAAGTTCTGACTTTCTGGCCAAACCTTAGCGACTTTCCGAGGATGGAGAGCCAGTGTGGACGTAGACAAAGAGAGGAAGAGAGGGAAGCACAATGTGTGGATCCGTCACTAATCTGTATTATTCACCCAAGTAAAATAGCGTCCGTGAAATGCATTACGATGCTGCCGTTGTGATTGGCTGATCAGCTATTTGCATTAACAGACAGTTGTACAGGTGTACCTAATAAAGTGGCTGTTTCATGTGGTTTTAACTGGCCCCGCTGCCGCTGGTGATGGATGGTGTGTTTATGGAGCCCCTCTCTGTGCTGCGTGTGGATCAAGGACCACAAGCATCATGCAGTCTGTCGCAGAGAGGATCAAGAGATGATGCAGAATGGCAAGGATGGAGGTGGGGAGAAAGGAAGCATGGCTGCAGGGAAGGAGGTGACACCAGAGTGGAGGGATTTAGGAATGGAAAAAGGGAGTTGGAGTAGAGAGTGAGAGAAACAGGGCCACCTGCTTAGAGGGAAGGTCATAGTCAGCAGGGGATATTGGACTCCAGCTGGGCCAGGGACACGTCACCAACACACCAGCAGTGTGTAACACGTTCTGATACGCTACCACGTTTCAAGCTTTACCTTTTCAACACATAAAACAAAATTAAGACGCGCAAAGTCAGCTTTTTATGTGCGATGGTTGATCGTCACCATCCATATATGTTCCTAACGAGATCCACTCGCCGCCTCGCCGCCTCGCTCCATTTCTGTCTTTCTTTTTTATTTGTCCTTCCTACACTTTGTCTCATCAAAGCAGCCTCATCTATCCCACGCTGTTATTTTCATTTGGCACGAGGATAAATCTCATCCCACTTTATGATGCAGCAGTTGCAGAAAGATAGAGGCAGAGATAGACCGGGCGGTGAACTGTGAGACGGAAAGACAAATGGCCAAGAAAGGCAGAAACAAGCCGAGCATAGGTGTTAAATAAAAAGAGGAATAAACAGGCGAGATGCAGGAAAGATGGATACAGTTTTGTTGGTTGTTAGAAAGAAAAATGTCTTGCTGCATGACGTGGTGGTGTGTCGAAAACCGAGTGGAAACAGTTTTAGTTTTAACGGCTGTAGAGAGGGCTGACGGTGTAACTTCTGCAGCCTGAAGATGGAGAATAAAAATCCCAATTTGCATTAATGCATGATTATTGAAAGATGGAAGCATGATTAACTTAATGAAATGAGCCCACTAAAACATCTGTCAGGTGGCAAGGCAAGACTTACTTACATGTATCTTTTAGCTTAGCTCTGTTCATTCATTCATCTGCTAACGCTTTACCCGACAATCCCTGCTGACGTAGAGCAAAAGGTGGGGGTGCACCATGTTCATCATAGAGACAAACAACCATTCACTCTCACACTCACTACTCCAGTCAATTAGTCTAATCCTCAAATCTGCATGTATTTAGACTGTGGGGATGATCCGCATTATTTCATTTGGCCAGATACAGCGTCCTGGCACGACCCTGACACTGACTGTGGCCCCCAGCGGCTTGAGTCAGGTTAGAGCTTCAGACATCCAGTAATAGTTTATTCCAGCCATTCCTAGACACAGGAGGAGGGTAAAGGGGGACTTTTTGCAGGGTTACACACCGTAGTGCAATGAGGACTGGGCGCCTTGCTCAGGGGCAACTCAGCCCGTGACCCTCTCCTGGGATTTTAACTTGAGACCTTCCACTTACAAGCCCAATTCCTTTCCTCCATTCAAAAAGATTTGTGTTTGTTTTAAATATCATTTCCCAAATAGTGTATAAAAACGAGTGTCATGGTCTGTCGTCCTTGTAAACACTGGTTTGTTCTACAGTGAGAAGTGAATTCACACCACTTGTCAGCGACAGAAGTAAACACAGTGCAATTCTGTAGATCGTAAATAGTGGACTTCTTTTCAAAGACTCCGTCTCAGCCTGCATCGCAGATCACTTCCTGCCAAAGTGCTTAGAAATAAAATTCAGTCTATTTTTCGGGAAGATAAAGAAGAAGATATATAAGCTGTAGCACCGGGCCCCTGCACACCAGCAGCAAACACTGCAGGCCAAACTGTGTCTCTGTGTGTGTGTGTGTGAACTTCAGTGAAAGTTTCTCATTGACGGTTAAAGAAAAAGAGGTTTTCTTGATTTCCTGAACAGCTTATACCTGCTATAGCTGTCGAGGCACAGCTTCCTTCAAAGGGCTGCTGCTGCTGCTGCTGCTGCTGCTGCTGCTGCTGCTGCTGCTGCTTTGTATGTGGTAAACACTCTGGTCTCTGGTCAGGAAGGTCTGCCGAGCGCTGTGTCAGGGCTGTAAGTGACAATAAAAGAAGTGAAGGCGCACACTTTCACCTCTTTATATTCCCTTCATCCTGTAGACACCCATCTCCTTCTAGAGGAAATTGGTTGGGGACTAGATATTCCTGTGGGATCAACCACCATAAATGAAAGAAATGGCTTTGTCATAGTTAGAATTTAGCGGAAATATATCATATAGGCTTTAAGACAAATGCCTCCTGACTGTCACTTCTTAAGTGCCATCACTGAATTAAGTGTACTTTCAGGTCTTTTTTTACTATTCTAAGTTATTATCCTGTCTGCCCTTAGGGACCAGTCATTTTCAGGATGAAAGTGGAGGCTGATGTTAAGAGTTGTTAAAGCAGGAGTCTGTTTAGTAATAAAAAATATATATATTTTTAAGTGTGCCTTGTGTTTACTCAGTATTTATGGTTTTATTAAAGAAAACTGTAGACATATTCGTTTGCTCCTGCATGAATCAGCCTGTGCTGTTGTAGCAGATGTCGTTCTGTCTCGCTGCCAACCGGCCCTGCTGTCACCAAGGTGATGTCCTCCATCAGTATAGGACAAATTGACCGGGCCCCTGGGGCTGCCTGAGGCCACTCTGTGGACGCTTCCTATACCGTCTTCAGTGGCTGTCATGTGCAGAAAAGCCTCTGCCAGCACATCTTACTTAACCAACACTCCACGATCATTTACTCTATAATGTCAGGGATGAGCGCTCGGCCTCTTCTTTTCTAAGACGTAATCATGTTAAGGTAACTGGTTTATAGCTGATATAGAAACAATATACAACGCTGTATATGCAGCAGAAATACTATTATGTAAAAACACTATTACTTTGATACAGTTTTACTCAAGTAAGTCAAAGTTTAGCTTGTTTAAAATGTACTCAAAGTTACTCCATTACTTTTTTTTTCCTTTAAAGGGACCCCTTAACTAATTTAAGTGCAATGACAGAATCCAAAATGTTAATGTGGCCCTGCGATGTACTGGCGTTCTGTCCGGGGTGAACCCCCCCCGGACAGAACGCCAAGCTTAACTAAAATGTTGAGGATGTTCTGTGAATTTGTTTGAGGACCCAAAAGAATTTCCCGTGACCCATCTGTGGGTCCCAACTCTGTCTTTGGGAATCAATCCCATAGACCATCCACACTTTTTTTGATGTAAAGATGTGGTTAAAAATGCGTTACTGCAAACACTTAGTGAAGTGAAAGGGAAGTCACATTTCTTTCTGAATGTGCTGTGATTAGCTCATTAGCTGTAACTGATTTAACTGTGTTTAAATACAATTATTAACTCATAAGCTCATTAACTGATTATTTACTTTTAATTAATAAGGTTATAATGGTATGTAGTGGACAGGTTTCTGAAATATTTAATAACACCAATGTAATACTGATTTAAATTTAAATGAATCGTAATGTTATTTATAATGTTTTTATAATTTCACATTATGTAAAACCCATATAGTGTTTTACGGTGTGTTCACACCTGATGTGACATGCTTTGTATCGTTGCCGCAGTCATTTATCAGCGTGTTATGTTTTTGATGCGTCCTCCACATGCTTCTGATGTCCAGATTTTAATAGTTTTTTTTCTTAGTTGTTAGCTGGGTAATAAAAAACATCCGCACTAAAAAAAAAAAAAAACTTTAAAAACAAACTCACTGTGTTTCATTCCTCTTGCCATTCAGTTAAAATGCATGCTGTTATAAAACATGGCTTGCAGAGACAGCACAGACACTTTTAATGTCATGATTATTCATGGATCTGCTCGTGTGTCTTGAGTGGACACAGTCAGTGGTGTCAGTGACCGGCCCCGTCTCTTCCATCTGTGAGCTCCGTGCTACGCTTCCCCTGAGGCCTTTAGCTGCTCTCTGATGGCACATCAGAGGCCTCCACCTATAAACGCTAGCATTAATAACTCCCTCTCCCTCTCTCTCTCCTCCCTCGCTCTGTCTTCACTGGCTGACTGTTGTTTATATGGCTGTAAAATTCAATTAGGCTGCAGGGGAGTGAGCCGGCCTGCATTTCTGCCTGACAGGGTGACATTTCATTTGCAATGAATCATGGGCCAGAGGAGGACCGGTCTGGCGAGCAAAACAACACTTCTACTCCTATCTATCCACTTCTTCTCTCCTCTTTCCTCCTCACTTCTTCTTACTTTACAGCCTCTCCCTGGGTCTTTGGAGCATCAGACTTTTCCCCACCTCTATTTTTGTTGCGTGGATTTTTGTGACGCAAAGAAAACCTCCAGAGCTCCCTCTAGTTTATTGCCTGCTGTCCGTGCGAATGTGGCTGTGTATTCACGTTTATCCTCCTCAGAGTTATTTCCTCTCTATCTGCATGTCTCTCTCTCTCTTTATCTGCTTCTCTTCCTGTGGTTTTATTTTCACCACAGTGGCCACTTTTATGTGTCTTCCCTTTGTGCTGCAAGGGTCGTCACAATACTAGTATTTTTTAACTCCATATTTGATACCGTTTACCCTGGCACTGTGGCGGCGGGTTTAACATGACGACGATACATTTTCCGTCGCTGTGCATTCGTCGTTCGGATCATCGGTTTGAGGCATTTTGAGCCACGTCCGTTGGTCACGCCTCTTGGAAGTGGGAGGTGACTTCACCCTTTCCAGACTTCCTGTAGATTAATTACAGTCAAGCGATGTTAGATAGATAGATAGATAGATAGATAGATAACTTTATTTATTGGAAATTGGGTCATCAAAGTCAAAAAAGTCAAAAATACAAATTAAATACAATACAATGAAAAATGAAATGAAAAATGAAATGACATTACTATATACAATAAGATGTTAGTCACATGTTGCACTGCTAACAGCTGAGCTAACAGCTCTTCACCTCCTCATCCATGGCAAAATACCTGAAATGTGTCCACATGCTGCAGCAAAACTTTAGGTTAAGAACTTAAGTTTTTTTGTTCAAAGCAAAAACCTTGAGATTTTAGTTCCACTTCTGCCGCAACAAAACCCCCGTTAAAATGAAAAAAAATAAATAAAACAATCTAAATTGAAAACCATCAGAATTGAACCTGCTTCACTTTGCCCGGCAGCAACAGTGTCAGGTCATTGCCTCCACTGAAAGGTTTGGGGGCCAGCTCTGCCCCGGGACGTGGAAAAGAATTGGACACATTTCTTTCGAGCTCAAGTTCAAGTGCTTCCAAGTCAGGAAATGATGGATTTAGGCCGTTTTTCCACCCTGTGAGTTTGCTGACTGCATTATTTTAAACAGACAAAAGCAAAGAAAAGAACGTGTTGGAGACCACAGAGAGCTGTGCGATGAGGAATTGCCTGTTGTGCTCGTTAACGCGACGTAAACAGAGTTGAATAAATGGGGCGACATTGAGCAAAAACATGCGCGAGCGCGGTAAACGGATGCATCAACCACCTCTCTGATTACACAGCGAAGGGATTCTACATAAATCGAGGATAAACTGTGAATAATCTGATGCAACAACATCCACGCTGAGGAGGTATTAGCGTCGCTCTTGGGAGCGTGATTATGAAAATGTACCAGAACTTGGATGGTTCTAATTTCAATCGAGTATAATTATGCTTGGGACAGATGTTGTGTTCTGGTCTGTGAGCTGTGGAAACCCAGTGTGCACTATTAATATCACATGTTAGTGCTCAGATTTTAGGCCAGGTGTGTAAAATGTACATTTATATTTCATTTATAATGACTATGGATGAACTCTGCATTGTAAAAATCACTGGATTGGAGAAAGAAAATAAAAAGTCAATACCAAAATGATCCAAAAGCACAATATTTGACATAAAAGCTTTTAAATACTAGATTTTCATCTAGTTTGTCTGCAGGTAATTAATGTTTTCATCATTTATTTCCTGTCGGGGAATTAGCCTAAAAGCCGAAAGTGACTTTTTCTTTTGTCATATTATTGAATAGAAATAAAGAAACCGAAACTTCACATTTTAGAAGCTTGAAACATTAAATGTGTTTGGCTTTTGTGCTTTTTAAAGGATTTTTTTAAATAACATTTGGCAAGAATTCTGGTTTTGCACCTCACTGAAGGCTTTTTCAATCAAAACCACAACTTCTGTGTCTCCATTATTCCTATCACAGGATGACACTGATATAACTGAACTCTAAGTGAACTCTTTAAATTAGCAACTTACATTCCTGAGCACAAACCTGACAACTCCGTTTAGACCCAGCTGCAAATCACAAAGGCGTCTGTGTGACCCTGGCCCCCATAATATGTCTACAGAGTGCTCCTCATTATATCTTTGTTGAATCTAACTTCACTGGGGCAAAGGACTGATAACTCGACGACGCAGGCCTCCCCAAGGTCGACTCTAGATCCGCAGAGGAAGGCGCCTGAAGCCTCACCTCCTCTCCTCCAAACCAAAGATAGACCTTAACTCTGAGATCCACAGACAGACTGACAGAGGTCTGTTCACGTGTTCATGTTTGGCAACTGGACTGAATTCAAATACTGTTAGACTTCCCGGTTCTTTTGTGATCTACCACAGTTTCTATAGGTTTGTACTCATCGGCGTAGCTGTGATAGGAAAAACCAGGAGAGTGAATAACAGAACCAAGAGAGTTGGTGTATAGAGAGAAGAGGAGAGGGCCCAAGACAGAACCCTGAGGGACCCCGGTAGCGAGAGGACAGGGTTCCGACACGGATCCTCTCCAGGTTACTCTGTATGTTGGGTTTTGAAGATAGGACGAGAGTAGGGTAAGTGCAGAGCCTGAGACGCCGAGATCTTTACTGTGCCTTTTTATAAATGACGCAGTGTCATTTAAATCTCTTCAGTGACCGTGACTGCCGAGATCTCAGTGCTTTCACAAAAACTAGATTGACTGACATGTGGGAAGATCCGTCCGTACGTAACATCCCCCTCTTGTAAGATACTAAACACCCTCCTGACCACTTCACGTTCCTATAAAACCGTCCCGCAGCCTGTTTACGAGCTGTGTCACAGTCGCGTGACACGTCACGAGTTCAGGCGTGGGAGGGGGTGTGTGTGTGGGGGGGGGTGCGTGGAATGGAAGCAGTAAATTTACAGTGACAACACGGAGGCGTGGTGGGAGGAGGGGGGTGGGAGTGGGAGGACACTCCATATGACACCTGCGATAAGGCCAGCCAAGGGAACAAACGGTAAATTCTCTGCCCTCGCACACAATTCCTTTCAGTTCAGCAGGAGAGCGCCACCGCTGACCTTCAGGTGTCAGTATTTGCATGGTATCAGGCAGGTGTGTGCGTGTGTGTGCGGGTGTGTGTGTGTGTATGATTATGCTCTGAACCCTGCCAGCTTAAAAAAAATCTCATTTTATATTCCAGTTGAGATGTACCGTGCAGATTGCTTTTATAATGCAGTTATCACCATGACACACACACACACACACACACACAGAAACACACGTCTGTGCACATGCAGGGAATGTTATATTCCAGATCCTGCTCTCTTCACATTTCTCCACACACACACACACACTAAATGTCCCTACAGTGAGTCCCTCTTTGCTCCTCTTTTAGGGCGGAGTCCTGTAGGGAAGGTGATCTTTATTTAAATCCAGTTGTCTGTGCTCAATCCTAATCTCCTCCCTCAGAAAGAAGGGATTTCTGTGCTCTGCTCTGCTCTGCCCACTGATGTGATTTACACCAGGGGGAGGGAGGGAGGGAGGGAGGGAGGGATGAAGGGGTGGTGGTAAAAGTGAGTGATGGGAGATGGATAGGATGTGGGGAAATGTTATCCGTCTTTGAGAAGGCGGGCAAACATAAAGGAATAAGGGCAGCGAGTGAGCGAGGTGGGGTGGGGTTGTGGGAGTCCGCTGGGGAGAGAATAGACACAGTTGTGCATTTGTGGTGAAATCTAACTGCAGGCTGAGTTTATACGACTGTTGTGAATTACCATTCTTTGTGGCGCCGACAGAATCTCGATTAACCAGGAGCGCCGTGGATTTAAAAAGTCACAGCTCAATCGAAATAGTGCCTCGCCATATTTAAATGGAAACATTTAAAGGTGCGGCGTTTAACATAATATAATATAATATAGAAGACAGTTTACTGGCAGAAATTGAATATACTAAAGACTGAATATCTAAAAAAGGAATGGCAACGATTTAACCTTGTATTATACTATTCAAATCTTCTGTTTATGGAAACGTTATAATTTGACTCTATCATGAGGTGAGAGTGCTTTTACCACTGAGATCTTTTGTCTTTTAAAGTAAAAACTCATTTGGTTTTTGAAGTCCTGTACTTTGTGTGTACCTTGTGCTGCCGTGTTTCTACCGCGGTCGTCCACTTCACATCGTGAAGAGGAAGTTTTTTGTGAGGCAAAAGAAGAACGACGTGGAATGTGAAGGCCGTCGCCGTCGCCGTCGCCTCTCGCTGAAAGAAAGATGTGACGCACTCTAACATGCTGTTCCTTTTTAAAGATTTACAAAACATTTACAAAACAGACAACAGGAAAAGTCTGGAGAAAAAAAAAGATGGTTGATGTATGAAGAATGCAGCAAGAGAATTATCTGAATCAGGCACATTCATTCGTAACAACTGCAAGATTTACAGAACAGAGTTCCACTGAGTCCAGCTCTCGCTCACTGGGATTTTCCTGGAGATTTTCCAGCTGCATTTTCACATGTGTTGGACAAGCATTTGAGAGTTTGGACGAAGTTTCTTTCCTCTTCGTCTGTGTTTGCGTTGTTCCTTTTTTCAGACCAGACCTGTCACTTATTTAAAACCAGAGGGTATTTGTTGCCGTCGTGTTTTTGCTGCAGCTCGAATTAATTAATCTTTGACGAGCACAGCGTGTGGCACACGCGGCATGTTCTCCTCTCTGCACTGCCCAGACATTCTGCATGGTCAAACAGCATTACACACATAATTCTTATCACTCCCACCATGTTAACTCTTCAT